>NC_136613.1:22092960-22187960 GCF_933228915.1 Telmatherina bonti | reverse complement strand
TAGAATCTCTTTCCATCTGTCATCCTCTGTGTATGTGTGTGTGCGTGTGTGTGTGTGTGTGTGAGAGAGAGAGAGAGAGAGAGAGAGAGAGAGTGAATGTACAACTGTGCCACTGATCTGCAAATAAGTAAAATAAGTACAGCAAAATTCTCATTGCACAAAGTCTCCTGAGGTGAATGTGGATGCAGAAGATGTGCTACAGGATACTATTTCATCAATATCTTTTTCTTTTGCTATTGTCCAGTTTCGTAATTTTTTATTTTATTTCAATGTTTATTATCATTTTATTTGACCGACTTTCACTCACATTTACGTGTCTCTTTGGATTTATTTAATGAATATTTATGACTGAGCACAACATCATTATTGCTCTTCGAGGTTTCATTTTCATTAGTAATACCCAGTTGGTAAAAACGTTATAGTTTTTCTTCGTAATATTTTCGTGTTTATTCCAACCTGTGTATTCATAAAGCTATTTCGTGTTTCTTTGCGGCCATTTTGCATTCTTTCTTCATTTTCTATATGTCGGAATTTTGCTACATGTCTCCTGTTGAGCATCTAGGTAATGTTGTACCTTTCCTGAGATTAATTGTTGAATTTCTGGGATAAAACTAGATTTGATCCCTTTGATTCTGTCGGGCTCTTGTGATTGTTTTTATTTTCCCCTGTTAAAACCGTCTGCGCGAGCCAGGGGTCGCTTCACTTAACTTATTCTGTTGCAAAGGTTCAAACTGCTGTATTTCACTGAAATGATAAAATGTTTAAATATTAACTCGAGTTCTAAAGCTTTCTTATTTAAAAGCTAAAATAGTTAGTAAATTATATTTCTCTATATCACGACTGATAGCGTAATCAAAGCTGTCTAAATTAATCCGTGTTGTACGTGCCATTGACCCCTCCATCGGTTGCAAACCGCGGGGCTCGACAAGTGGGCGGAGACTGAAGGAAGAGCCCAGCACATATATGAAAACAGCATCTCCGGGCCATACCAGGTCATAAAGTAAACGCTCCCCATACACTCCTTTGTTGAGTAGGGCGGAGTCAGTCTGCAGAGAGGTGTTTCTGTTGGGGGGTTCACGTCTACTAGGGTTGGAACCTGCTGCCAACGAGGAAGGGACAGCTGGAAGAAGAAGGATAACAGACAGGAACAGCTTTCTTGAGCCACTTTTACAGACCTCTCTTCTTTTTCCACCCAGTTTCTGTGTTTTAAGGTGAACAGGTTAAAATGACTTCGATGGTCTTGGAGAAGCTGAAGATGACGGGTGCTGGTCGGGCCATAGCGGTGCTGACCAGCGGTGGAGATGCACAAGGTGACCTTAAAACTCGAACAAAATTGCGTTTTAGTACGATTATAGGCCTCTTGATCCATGCATAGATAGTAAACTATGCTTTTATATCAACAGACTGAAATGCAACAGAGAATGGGGCTTGTAAAATAGGAGATGAGTAGATTCTGGTTGGCTGTGCGTGCAGTGGCAGATAAATAATGTGGTTTATTTAATCTCCAGTTTATGGTCCACTTACGGGTCAAAGGTCATGAATGGTCCGCATACAAAACATCACCTAAATTCTGTGTAGATCGACATAACAAAAAGTGCCTGAAAACAAGTAAACAAATACTATTTTTGCGGGAAATTCCTACTACCAGAGCAGTACTCAGGTCGGTTGCAGGAGGGGCTCCGAGGGCCTGCGTGGGCATGTGGAAGGAAGACCCGTGCACGCGCACAAAGGAGTTTTTTTTTTTTTTAGCTGTTTAACCAGAATCATGTTTCAGACTGGCCATACCGTATGCTTTACACTCCCATTCATCTTGAAAGCGACTGTAGAACAACAACAGACAGCCTACAATAAATAACATTTAAACTCCGTTGGATCTAGGAATCCGGCAGCACTTGATCCACCGCAGGCCTTAATGCTCAGTTCCGATTTTCTGCTCAAATTTGATTTATTTATTAATTTGACTTGGCTTTTCACATTAAATTTCTAAAAATGTGACTTGTCACGCCCCCGCATGAGAGACCCGCATGCTCAGTTGAACATTAATGACGTCACGCCCTGATAGACACTTACGGAATAAAACGTAGAGGTAACCCGGTCCTATCATTTACGGGCTCCTGTTAAAACAGTGTGTGACAGCAGTGAGTGGGTTGTGGTGAAAAAGATGAAGAGGACAAAAATGACATTTTGCTATGACGTCCTTACTAGGAGCAATGCTGCAAGTAGGCCTACAGGGGAGTGTGTGCATGCTGCTTCGGAGCCAGGAGTGGATCACGATGCAAATGGCTTCACAGAGCAGGAATTCTTCCAAAACCTTACCATGTCAAGCAAGACCTTTCACCACATCTGTCACTACATTGTCTCAAGACTTTCAAGGTGTGTCCCGTCGTTTAAGAGACCCTGACAAAGTGAGGAGTGGGGCTGAACTACTACTACTGGTTAACTAGGGGACGGGTTAGGCATCTTGGCTATCCTGTTTGGCTTCACCAACTCATCTGTTTGCTCTATAGTCCGTGACTATGTCTCCAGGAGCTCCAGAATGATGTCAGAGTTGCATTGAATGCGACCTGACTGTTGAGGAATTAGGCTACGTTCACACTACAGGCTGAAGTGACCCAAATCTGGTGTATTTGCCCCTATGCGACCTGTAACTGATCTTTTCTTAACAGTCTGAACAACACAGATTTTCGAATTGGACCCAGGCCGCTTGGATATGTGGTCCTAAATCTGATGTGTATCTGATCTTTTGCCATGTGACTTCAGTCTAAACAGCCAGGTTGGATTCTGGAGCTACTCGAGACAGATGATGTAGTCAGGCATAAGGACATGACTACAGAGCAAACAGCAAATCTGATGCCAAAACAGGCTGGGCGAGGTGCAGTAACCTGCCCCCTGCTCATTTTCTCGGGGTGGTGGGTCTCCTGAACCACATGACACAACTCCAAAGTCTTGAGGTGATGTGTTGACAGATGTGTAAAATGTTTTTTTTTTGACACCCTAAAGTTTTGGAAGAACTCCAGCTCGTGAAACCACTCGCATCCTGATCCCACCACGCCTGGATCCGACGCTGCATCCACACACTCCTCTGTACTGATGTCGCAGAAGTTGCTCTCAATTGGGACGCCATAGCAAAATAAAACATCTTTCTCCTTTTCATCTTTTTTACCAGAACCAGCTCACAAACTGGCGGACTGCCGTCACACACTGTTATTAACAGAGGCCAGTATATGACAGTACCGGTTACCTCCGTATTTGTTTTTGTACACATCGTCCTGTGTTTGATGTCATTAATGTTTCACTGAGCATGCGGATTACTTCAGGAGCACAAGCTGTTCACACCGCAGTCCGCAGACAGGTCACATTTAAATGTAATATGAACAGTGAAGCAAAAAAAAATTTAATTTAACCAGAAAAAAAAAAGTTGTGCATTAAGACGTGCGGTGTGAACGTAGCCTTACTCGCGTCTTTTTATATTCAGCCTATGGTCTAACACAGTGCGATATGTGTTCATTTTGAAAATGGCCTGCTCAATGTGACCTGTGCTGTTCACACTGTCAGAAACGAATCAGACATCAGTCACATTTGAGCGAAAAATAATCGGATTCAGGTCACATTTAACTGCAGTGAAAATATAGGACAGATAAAGCTAAGTTATATTGAAAGTGTCCGTTTTCTTGCTTGGAGGTAAAACTCTGCTGTAATGTGAAAATATTTTAATGAGTTTCACTTCTGAGGCTTCACTCTTCATGATAAGGCTGTGGATCTGAAGCACATCTCAGCCTTAAAAACTTCTGCAAACTCTTTATGTCTCAAGCTGTTGTTACTCCTGCTGGATTAATCTCATTAAGTGTCTTCAGCTAGTGAAAATGGTATGGCCATCTTGAAGACTCTGCTTGGTAATAGCAAATGTATTCAAAGAATAATATTGCAGATGGGTGTATATGGATTTCCAGAGAGAAAATAAAATCAAGATATGCAATATTATATCAAATTAATGCAAGGAGACAGGCCCCGTCAGCTGCAGTGATAAGGTGATTTCCACAGTAATGCACCAGTGATTACAATGTAAAAGCAACATGCAATATTAATACTATTATTATTATTATCATCAATAATAATAATTATTATAATAATAACGACATGCACTGCAGCTTTATAAACT
Source organism: Telmatherina bonti (assembly GCF_933228915.1). Lineage (NCBI taxonomy): Eukaryota > Metazoa > Chordata > Actinopteri > Atheriniformes > Telmatherinidae > Telmatherina > Telmatherina bonti. The sequence goes on along the minus strand of NC_136613.1, from coordinate 22,183,801 downwards.
GAGTATTTGATGAGTCTACAACTCTTCAATAAAAGATCTGATTAGAGTTGTCACAATCGCATTTCTGTAGCGAATTATTAACCATCACACTAATATACTGTGACTAAAAAAAACAACCTTTTTTCATTAATAATTTTATGTTGCTGTTTGGTTTAAATTAAAAACTAATGACTATCTTGCTAAAACTTTGATAAGATGTGTCCATGTTATACAAAATAGGAAATATCAGTATTGGTCATAAAAATTAAGTCCTGGGGTTAAATTTTAAGTAGAAAGATAAAACAGTTTGGATCCTTTAATTGACCTTTGGTTGCAGCTGAAATAAAGAAAACTTCAAAGATGATCATAAAACCCAACATTTAGTTTAATTTCATGCACAGCAATTGATACAAAACTAAAACAACTGCGTTGCAATGGTGCTAAGACAGGTAAAAAGACACAACAGTGACCAGTTTTATTCAGAGTACTTCTCTCCATGATTGCAATTTATACAGGGTAACGTGTCAGGATCTGTTCAAGCATATTCTATCAGGATTCATTGTTAGTCTTCACAGAGTGGTTGGCACCTTTGGCCAATAACTGATAATAATGTCTTATCCAACACACTGCCCAATTTCCTCATACACAGCTATGATGCAATCAGCTGTGTGAAAATCAGGTGGTAGAGTTGAATGGTAAACATTTTTTTGCTTCTTACCTTTACCCAGGGATGAATGCTGCTGTCCGAGCTGTGACCCGAATGGGCATTTATGTGGGGGCAAAGGTCTACCTGATTCATGAGGTAAACAAACGGCTGTTCCCCTCATCAACATGCACACTGAACTGGGTCACATCTTTATTCATGCTTGACTGGAAAACATTAACAGGATTATTGTGACTTTTCAGGGATACCAAGGTTTGGTTGATGGTGGAGACAACATCAAACTAGCACACTGGCACAGTGTGACCAACATTATTCAATTGGTAGGTTAAATTATTAATACTGCAGTCTGCTTTTTCTCAGGAGACGTTTGCTTGATATAGTTGGAAGAAGCACCTGGTAAAACTAACCCATCAGTCAGGAATCCCAGTTGAGCCTAATTGATCAGAGACCTTTTCATTCTTTAATATTTTCTGTTTATCTCCATTTAAAATCAAAATTGGATTATTTAACCAGTCTACTTACTTCTGTACACCTTGTTTCCAAGTTTTATCTTCAGTACAAGATTAAGCTGTCCTGTGTGATCTTGTATTGGTTTCTGACTTGTTCATTGGTGTCTGCTGCAGGGTGGGACCGTCATCGGTAGTGCCCGCTGTATGGCCTTCACAACTCGAGAGGGCAGAATTGCTGCTGCCTTCAACCTGGTGAAGAAAGGCGTTACCAACCTGTGTGTGTGTGGTGGAGACGGCAGCCTTACTGGAGCCAACATCTTCCGTAATGAGTGGAGCAACCTCCTGGAAGAGCTTGTGCAGAAAGGTGCTGCTCGGAAACCTTCCAATGAATCTTGGTGCTTTTTTCCCCTCACGACATTCAAGTAAACATTGGACATAAAAGGTGAAGTTAAATTAATCTATATTGGATATATAATCAGCCAACTCTGTGTGTGTACATCTTCAGGAAGGATCACACCCGAGATGGCTAAGCAGAACAGTCACCTGAACATCGTTGGGCTTGTGGGCTCTATAGACAACGATTTCTGCGGCACTGACATGACTATTGGAGCCGATTCTGCCCTTCACCGTATCATGGAGATAGTTGATGCTATCATGACTACAGCACAGAGGTCAGACATCAACACCGAACAGTGACAGCACTGAATCAGATGGTTCATCATTGCAGCTCTGTGAGGTTGTTCAGTAATTCCCAATATCATAATTCATAGCTGCTGTAGATGTTATTAATTGATAGTTCATGATAGTGAATTAGTCAGCAACTAATATGTAGGAAAATGATCAAATGCAGCTACTGCAGAATCTTTAAATTATTCTCACAGGAATACATACAATTAGAATAAACATGTGCTCCAGACTAAATCATTCTTAATTTCTCAATATATTTCTAGCTGTAAATGGTCTGTAATTCTGAAAGGAATGTGATTTTCTTTTTTAACCTCATTCATCCAAGCGTGTTTGTCCCATCTTGCCCAAACTTGCTCTCTTGCATCTCAGCTTGTTGTGTGATTGTATGCTTTCACAACTGTGGGGAAAGTGTAATGGTTTCAAGATAACTGTTTTACACCTTCTACAGCCACCAACGCACTTTTGTCCTTGAAGTCATGGGCAGACACTGTGGGTAAGAAACTGACTTCTTTTGTTATCCCTCATACTCTAGTGCCAAATATAATAAATAACTGTTGTTACATTTTGTGTTTCTACTCAAGGTATTTGGCCTTGGTGACAGCACTGGCATGTGGGGCAGACTGGCTCTTTATTCCTGAATCTCCTCCCCAGGAAGGCTGGGAGGACCTCATGTGTGCTCGTCTAGAGAGGGTAGGGTGCAAAAATGTCCAGGTTGTGGTTTGGCTGCAGGCAGAGAAGTATTCTTATCAGCTGTAGAGGTTCGAGTTGTTAATCTGTTTAGTATGATAAATGTAGACGGGCTCTTTGGATCTCATAAAACAGCCAACAGGCAGATCTGTGCTGACACGCTTCCTGTCTAATTTGTATTTATTTCCACTTTCAGAGCCGCACGAAGGGATCAAGACTCAACATTATTATTGTTGCAGAGGGAGCTATTGATTCCAATGGAAAACTCATCTCCTCATCTTACATAAAAGATGTGAGTTATAAGAACCTAACATTTCTCATGGTGACAGTCCGTGTTGTGTTTTCTCTCTCTTGGATTTGTATTAAAATTTGAGACACAACTCAAACCCATAATTGACTTATATTTTTCTATGTGAAGCTGGTGATAAAGAGGATGGGCTATGACACCAGAGTTACAGTGCTGGGCCATGTTCAGCGAGGCGGGACCCCCTCAGCATTTGACAGAATACTGGTATGATGGTTGTAATATAAAGATGCCTGTAGAATCTGTTGGTAGTCATTACGTATCTGTTTCAGGAATTTTATGAACATTTAGTAAGTTAATTTTCAGTCTGAATTGTGAAATTTTTAAATGTGCATCTCAGTGCTTTTGTAGAACAATTTTACAATTAACCATGAAAATATTAAGTCAGCCGTAAAAACCTGAGAATATGACAACATAAGGATTAGCTTGTATGTTGCTTTCAAAAGTAGTTTTCAAACTTTGCAATAATTTACAAAAAGTTTTTTTTTTTTTTTAAATCGCAAAATCTTAACTCAATTTCTGCTTCTAATTTTGATTAGACACATATTTGCAGGTCCTTATTTTACAGCGACATTTTTTATAGTGAATACAACAAAATTTGTACATTGTACAAGTCTGGGAAGCATAATTTTGCCAGTTTCATAGATAATTTGAGGAGAAAAGTGACCGCGTCGTTCGTTTTCAGTAGTTCATAGTTCTTATGTAGGATATAAATAATCAAGCAAGTTGTTGTAATTTTGCATGTCTAAGTTGAAAAAACAGCAACAAGGGTTTTCTTTGGTTCTTAAAGATGACTTATTGACATTAAACTGGCTGGTACTCAGGTCTAACCCCAATTTCCGATTGGATTCTTTGTCTGTCTGTTCTGTTTCTATACCTCCTTTATCTAAGGTTGCTGGTAATTCCTAAGAAAATGCAGAGACAAATTCAATGTTTTCTTTTTTCCTTTTGCGAATAAAAAAATAAATTGACTAAAGACTTGAGTCGCCACAAGATTGTTGTGGGAAAAATCTCTACGCATGCAAAGCCTGAAGCATTTATTAAAATACTAATTTGAGGGTTTTTATCAGGTCTTTACAATTAAGATTATTAAGATAGAAATGTAGGTATATATTTCAAATAAAATAAAATAAAAAATTCAACAATTTTCCACCCAATCCTGCTGTATTAAGTGCAGCTGAACAGGAGCATTTACCTGGCCTTTGCTATTAGCAGGTCTGTACAGTCCTCCCCTTTTTGGATTGTACAAAACATTGGTCAGTTTATGAGATCTAAGAGGTGGTGGCCTCTAGCAGCTCCTGCCAACCACACAACGTGCAGGCCTGACATGTCTCTATCTCATGTAGTTTACACTATTTACAGCTTAAAATTCACATGACACCACCGACATACATGTTGACTGAGTGTGTACACCATCAAAGTCCACATGATGACTGAGTAATTCAAAGAAATCTGTGACTTTGAAAGCTGTCGACTTGCAAATGATAACTGGTTAGAATCTTTAGAGTTCAGTGAGTTTTCATCATCCACAAAATCAGAGGAGAAGCAGTAGGAAGTGAAATCTTGCAACACTTGTTGTCAGTGTTTTGTAAACTCTGAACTGTCTGTTTTCAGAGCAGTAAGTTGGGTGTGGAGGCAGTGGTTGCCCTGATGGAGGCTTCCCCTGACACCCCAGCCTGTGTCATTGGCCTGTCAGGAAACCAAGCAGTCCGTCTGCCTCTAATGGAGTGTGTTGAGATGGTGAGTTTCTCTCTCTCTTCTGTTATTTCTATATTGATTTTAATGGACAGACTACATACGCTGTAAAGTGGTAGGGGGTTGGTCATTGATTTTTTTTTTTTTAACCATCCTTTACAGACTAAGCTGGTGCAAAAGGCTATGAACGAAAAGAGGTTTGATGAGGCTCTGGCTTTGCGTGGAGGGTAAGAGCGAAGACCTACGTTAGATTATAAATTTAAAAAAATGGATAATGGCAATAATTGTGAAGGTAGTTTAATTTTGCAGTTGAGCAAAAAAAATAAAAATCTAATTAGCTAAAATATCTCATGATCCTGCAGGAGTTTTGAGAACAACTGGAACATCTACAAGCTTCTTGCCTTCCAAAAGCCAGCTCAGGCTTCAGTAAGTCTGTCACGCAAAAACACATTTGTACAAATTAGCTCCAAAATATGTATTTAGAAAAACAAAACAAACAAACAAAAAAAAAAAGCAAACAGAAAAAAGCAAACAGAAAAAAAAAAAGATTTAGTCTAACATGTGTATGACTCCTGTTCCGTCAGAGCAATTTCTCTATGGCTATCCTGAATGTGGGGGCTCCAGCTGCAGGGATGAATGCAGCGGTGAGGTCAGCTGTTAGGGTAGCACTAGCACATGGACACAAGGTCTATGCCGTTAATGATGGGTTTCAAGGACTCGCTAATGGAGCGGTGAGAATATGTTTTATTTGGAGACAGGAAATTAAGCAATCTCACTGTGTTTTGTCTGAAACTGAGAAGAAACTTTACCACTGTTTCTGTAGGTGTTTGAGATGAAATGGCACAGTGTGGCTGGTTGGACTGGCCAAGGGGGCTCGATCCTTGGGACCAAACGGTACGTGAGAAACATTTTTTCTCTATTATTATCATTTAATCAGTAAGTCTCAGGAGTGGTTAAGTAGTTGTAAGACATACGCTTTAAAATAATAGCACTAATGCCACAAATGCTGAGACTGATAAGTAATATATTATGTATAGTCTACTTTACAGCATATGCCACCACATATTAATATTAGCCATCAAATAAAACTGTTGAAGAGCTTTTATAGCAATTTTAATTTTTTGTGTCCTTTTCAGAACCTTACCCAACACAGACATGGCTAAGATTGTCGAGAATATAACCAAGTTCAACATCTCAGCTTTGCTTGTGATTGGAGGGTTTGAGGTATACAAAGACGTAACTCATCAAACGGTCACATTCAATGTTTAATTTTACAGTATCATATTTTAATTTATCTCTGCCACTTTCAAAGGGGTATGAAGGTGTGCTGCAGCTGTATGAAGCGCGAACTCTCTATGATGAGCTCTGCATCCCCATGTGTGTTGTCCCAGCTACCATCAGCAACAACGTTCCTGGAACTGACTTTAGCCTGGGAGCAGACACTGCTGTCAACGCTGCTATGGAGGTAAATCTGAGCTGGTAGGACATTTTAATCTCACTGCATTGGTGCTTCAGGTTCAAGATGAATGGACACAGAACCAGGAAACATCTCTTATAATATTAGCAGCTATACTACTGAGAGACTTTGAACTCTTATTAAACCACAGAGCAGGGTTTTATTGTCTTTGTTTTGATCTTCACACTTTGAAGGCAAAGAGATCAGTTTATTCTTTTGAATCTATATTAGGAACATTCGTTGCTATGCTTTGCCTCTCCACTTATCTGTGATAAATGGAATCAGACTTATCTATTGTAATGTCTTCCTCAGGGCTGTGATAAGATCAAGCAGTCTGCCTCTGGAACCAAGAGACGAGTGTTTGTGGTAGAGACTATGGGTGGTTACTGTGGTTATCTGGCTACCTCCACTGGTATTGCCGTAGGTGCCGATGCTGCCTACATATATGAAGAGCCATTTAACATTCATGACCTCAAGGTAAAAAACGAAATATTGTAATAATAGTAGTAATAACAATAATATAATAGACACAATAGCAATAAAGGTACTATTTCTTTGTGTTTTAAATATTTTTATGTATCCTGTTGACAGACCAATGTGGACCATTTAAGTGAAAAGATGAAGAAGGACATCCAACGAGGTCTTGTACTCAGGTATGTAACACAAAAGTACCTGTCTGCAGTCTTTGGTCCACTGTTGTTTTAGCAGTCCATTCCCCCCCCCCCATTTTTCCTTTATTCATTCCATTGCACTTTAAAATGTTCAGCATTATGGCTGCAAACTGTAGACGGTCTGTACTGTTTTCCTTTTTTTTTTTTTTATTACAAGCAATTTTTTTTTTTTAAAGACAATCACTGAAATATTTTTTCACTCTGGTTCTGTGGCTTTGCTGTTTAAGGTGTTTTTTCAATCTACTTTGGAGTCTTTCAAGACTTGTTATGAGTTTCCGTGGCAATGGAATAATTGTTTATCAGCAGAATCAACTAATAAAGTTCTCTAAAATGAAAATGATCAGAGAAATTACATACCAAATTCTTGTGTGTGTGTGTGTGTGTGTGTGTGTGTGTGTGTGTGTGTGTGTGTGTGTAGTGGAGACGGCAATTGTGTGCTTTTCTGACACATGGCTGCACAAACACATTAGTTTACTAATGTGTCTATAAAATTCTTTAAAACTGAATGAAGACTGTAATGAGAAAATCTGCTGGAACCTGAAGGAATGCAGCGTATTTTAACCACCACTGGTGCCATCCTGGACATGTCACTCTAAAGGAAAAGATTTATACAAAGGGATGGAAGAATTTCATAGGATTTCACACAGAAGTTCTTCTAGTTCCTGAAGATATCCAAGTTTAATGTAGCTTGTCAACCAAAGAACATTGTTACATAAAATATAACTTTTTCTTATATTTTTCTTCTCTCCTTTGACAGGAATGAAAAATGCCATGAAAACTACACTACAGATTTCATCTATAGGCTGTATTCGGCAGAGGGGAAGGACGTCTTTGACTGCAGAGTTAATGTGTTGGGACACCTCCAGCAGGTACTGAGCTACCCAAAACAGAAGCTTAATAAAATCAGATATCTTTCCAGAATCATGTTCACAAACAGCGTGTGTGTGTGTGTATGCTGCAGGGAGGGACACCTTCTCCCTTTGATAGAAATTTTGGCACTAAACTGGGTGTCAAAGCTACCCAGTGGCTTTCAGAGAAGTTGAAGGAAAACTACCGACAAGGTAGGGTTGCTGTATGGATTGCATGAGAAATTGTTTTAAAAAGCCCTAAATCCAACATCAGCTGACATTGTTTGCTTTTTCCCCACCAGGCCGTGTGTTTGCCAATGCACCAAATACAGCATGTGTGCTTGGTCTCAACAGAAAGATTGCCTCGTTCATCCCTGTCACTGAGCTGAAGGACATCACTGACTTTGAGTAAGCACTGCCGAAATACAAAATTCCTGAGTTGGTTAAATTCCAAGGTTATCACTAATCATTATCCTCTCATTTTCAGGCACAGGATGCCCAAAGTCCAGTGGTGGTTTAATCTGCGGCCCATGCTTAAAATGTTGGCCAAGTACCAGACTAGCTTCTGTGAATATGTCCCGGGAGAAATCACACATGTGACTCGACGCTCCATCAGCATCGACGCCGGATACTAGGCTCTCTCAGGCAACAGTGCTAAATGCACTTTTTACCCTTATCTGTCCATCCTTTATTTCTTTGATTATGTAAAGGGGATATTTTCTTATCATAATTCAAGAGCATTGTCTTTCAAAGTTCTACCTCAAAACGTTGCACTGAGATTGTACATTGCTCTGCTCAAAACTGCACATCTACTGCCAAATGTATTTCTGGCTGTACAGACTTTCTGTGCTCCAAGTTTACTCCTCCTCCGATCTACTTGCTTTGGCTTGCACTGAAAACTTGTGCTTTCAAACCTCTGTCAGATTCTCAGGTTCTTGCATAAGAGGTTTTTAATAATCAAGCACAAATGTATTACAGTAAGCACCTACAGGAGGGGTTATTGTTTTGATTCTGGGCTATATGCTGCACGTTGATCCCACCCAAGTTGGAAGATTGTGCTTTTCAGTAAAGATAAGAATATACCTCCATGTTAAAATATTTCATGAACTCAGCCTGTGTTTAGTGTCATAGTAGCTATAATCGATAAAAAATCAAAAAGTGCTCTTCATATATTCATTTATTGCTTGAAACATTCAACGCAGAGAATACATTAGTATTACTTGTTCCAGGTGCACTTGATGCTTTCTACACCCCAAATGCTGCTTTAAACAGGTGTGCCATGAAACTACACTGTTAGAGATCAACTACTGAATATACTCCACAAGATATGAATGTAGGTGGTGTGGTATGAATGGTTTGACTTTAAAGTTATACAAATATAATAAGACTGATTTTAAGCCAGAAATTATGAGGAGCTGTCATTAAAAGAACTTTCCTGGTCATATTTTAGCATGTTTTATTAACTAAAAAGAAATCTACTAATGTTGTGAGTACTACTTGAGTATTATGTGTGTGCTAATGTAACTGTGTGACTAAAGGGACCAGCAAGTTGTTCTTTTTTTCTTTTTAAAATTCTATTACACTGTAACAATGGTTCTACCATCACCTGAATAGTATGTCACAAACAATCAACACAGTTTATAACAATGTGAATATCAAAACAATTCATATTGTGTTTAAGATTTATATAAATTCTCTATGTCTTCAATAAATGTTATTCAGCTATGACTAAAGAATTGTTGTTTTCTGAGTAACTCGGATAAACCTTTCAGTTAAATGTTCAAATCAAGAGCAACAATTTGAACAGAAAGAATATCAGAAAGTTGTGTAATTTGAACATTTCACTTTTGACTCTTCATACTACATAACAAAGAAATAAATTAACTGACAAATTGATTATGCAAACAGTAATTAGTACTTTTTGTTTCTCATGGAGCTCTTAGAAGTTAAATGTAAATGGAAACTCATCTTTGGTGTTTCCTTCGTTTGACTGAGGGCTCTTGGCAGTGAAAGCAAACTGGAAGTTTTCACTTTGCTCTGGTTGGTCAAACAAGAACTCAGAGCCTGCAAAATCATAAACATACCTACAGCTGAATACAGATAAGACATTTAATAAAACATACTCTGGTTAGATACTTACAGCTTGAAGGCTGTATCCCAGTGGCTTTCTATAAAAACGTGAACATAGGGTAATATATTCATACTGGGTTGCATGGAGTAAAACTTGAAGTGAAACTACATTACCTTCTCACTGAAAAAAGGGCCAGTGAAAGTAAAAGATGAGTCCTGAAAAGAGACTTGGATTTAATTTTGACAACCAAAAGGAGTGACTGCTCACAGATCATTTATGAAATTTAGTCGACCCTCACCTCATCCTGCGAAGAGCCCACATCAAACCCAAATCCAGAGAAGCCTGGTGTGCTCGGATCGGAGTTCAGAGAGAACAGGAAAGCTGGAGATTTAGTGTCAGCGATCCCTCGATGTGGGGAGCTGCCAGGGCTAAAGCTACAGGAAACACATGAAAAGTGTTTTTTCTCAGGGAGCTGTCATCACAGAGATTCAGTGTTTAAAAACTCCACCAAAACCTTACTTAAATGTAAATGATGGGGTCGAAGGCACAGTGGTAGTTTTTTGTGGGAGGGCCTGAGGATTAGCTTTTTGAGATGATGTCTGAGGAGGAACTGTTACTCTGTGAGTATTATCTTCTTCACTTGTCTGCTCTTCATCTATGGCTTCTTTTTCTTGCACTGGGCTCTTCAGAATATTCTCTGAAAAATCTGACAGATTGGGCTGCTGCTCCTATGCAAAATAAAAAAAAAAGCATTATTGTAAAAGCATCACAAACGAAGAAAGCAAAAATGTCCAGACAAGAGTGCTCGAATCTAAATAAAATATTTTCCAGTTTGACAAATGACGTATTTATTAAAAGCATCTTTTAAAAGACATGATAGTTACTGAAGTTAATAAAAGAGCTCTTGAAAAATGTCTGACTTATCTGATGTGCCCAAATCAAATCAAGATTTATACTGGAGGCATGCTGCTATAAAACTCCATAGAAATTATACATTAATGACAGATATAAAATGTTTAATTTTATGTGAAATGGATTTCATTGTCATAAAGTTGTAATGAAGTCTAAATGTGCAAATCTGATGCTGGTATAAAATTAACTTTAGCCTTAATTATACAGGGTGTCTATTAAGTCTCTTTACAATATAAAAACAAAGTATTACAAAAACAATTTGGATTAATCAAATTTCTTCCATGTTTGGTTATCAAAGTTCTAAATAATATTTCATTGGTGTGTTATAGGTGCCCTTTTAAAGAAAGAACTTCTGTTTAAAAGAGCCCTAAAAATCGGCCGCTCCTCAGGAAAATGCACAATGTGTATTACGGGTCATTGAAAGAAAATTGGACACACACACCATCAATGAAATAACAGGAATAATCAAAACCGCAAACAGCATCCATCAGTTCCAAGCCCCATGCCCCCATCACTAGTTTATTCAAGTAGGATGTGTGTAAAATGAAAAAATGGATGTAAACACCAAGATGGCGGACACCCCGTTGCCATGACAACAGGTGTTTGACTTTTTTTTTTGGCTTGTCTTGGGGTGTTCAACAAGTGCCAAATTTCGTTGTCCTACATCAAAATAGATGTTCCCTACCCAATTCATTTGGGGATTTTTTTCACACTCTAGGTGGCGATGTAGAGCAGTTTTTGCATTGATTTGCATGTAAATCATACATTCTTGCCTGTTTTGTGTGCCAAATTTTACACATTTTTATGGGTTTTTAGGGGGTCAAATTTGAGGTCAATGTTCTTAGGAGAATAAACATTTGGAAAACAATGGGCCTGACCTATACTTTTTTTTAAAATAATGGATGACAATCACCATCATGTTCCTCAATTTGTGCATCACACAAAAGAGGTATATAAAATAGGAAAAAAAAAACGTAAACGTTTCCTCCTCCTTTAGTAATAATTACCAGAGAATTCTTTATTTGCTTTTAAACATTTGCTAAATTGTAAAGAGGCTTAATGAACAACCAGTATATAAATCTACACAAAGATCAGATCCTACAGTAATTACATATTATATTTCAAATCCTCTTTACCAAGTAAAAGCTTTTTCTTTTGAACACCCAAGACCAGTTTCCAGGAAGTTTTTATCAAATAGTGGTAGTCACAACCAGAGATAAGCATATGAGAAAATAATCCCCATCAGCCTGTCCACATTTCCCCCACAGGATGAATAATAATCCTTCTGACTAGTAAACAAGTGATGGAGTAAAAGTGCTGGAATGTCCTTGGTAATAAAAAACATGCCATATGGCAGAGATCCAAAAAGTAGCTCTTGCAAGATATTCTGAAGCAGATAGAAGAAAGACATTTCTGGGTAAACCCGAAGTCTCAGTGGCCTGTTTGGCCTACTGAGGCCAGTCCAAGTAGAGTAAATATAAAATTGTCACAACCTGGTCCTCCTGTAAAGTTTCCTGGTCCTGTGCCTCAGTGTGCAAATCATCTGGTTGACTTTGGCCTGCAGGAATAATTATTCTGCTGAGAAGAGTTGATGTGATAAAAACTTCCAAAAAAGTAAACCAAAAAAGAAAAAAAAAACATCTGAAACACTACAGGAAGAGGGTTTATACATGGTATCAAATTATTCTATATTTACCATCACATTGCTGAAAAGAGCACAGCTCTTCACATGGTTTCTCTGGGGAACAGGTGGGTGGATCCTGTATTTTGTTTTCATCACAAATCTCTTCAGCATTTGCCTCCATAGTTGTTTCATGTCCATTCTGTAAGACCATGGCAAGGAATAAGAAAATAATTTGATCAAGAAGGATCATCGACTTTTACACATTTACGATTACTTGAATTTTATCCATGTTAAAATGCCAAAATAACTGATCTGAATACAGTTGTCCTGTGGAGTTGGAGAGCTGACATATCAATTAAAGAACCACTGTCCTTCTTGGTCTGACACTCTGCTGGAGTCCCTTCTTCTATTATGGGCTGTTGGCCAAAGACACTAGAGAAAAATGGTTTCCATCAGTAAGAAAATGTATTTTTTTTTTAAAAAAAAACAACAAAAAAACAAACAAACAAACAAAAGAAAAACCTGTAGTAAACTTTGTGATTATTATTCTATTTATAAAATTCACCTGTCTGGTAGCTGCTCAGTAGAAAAAGAGTTTGTTGCTTGACCTGCACACATATCAGTTTAACAATATAAAAAGCTATAAATATGTCAGGTCTACCAGAGCATTAGGCAGTGAAATATAGAGTTTATTACCAGTGAGAGAGTCCAGCTCCTTTTGTTTCATTGTTATGTGGTTATCACAAGCCTTGATTCTACTTTCAAGCTCCTCTTTTTCAGCCTGCAGCAAGAGAAGCTTCTGCGCAAGAGGGTTTTGGTGATAGTGCTCTTTGTGCGACTGGAATGTCTTTCTGCAACTGGAAATCCTGTCTTCATAGAGTTCCCTTGATAGTTTATAAATAAAGAACAATTCAGGATTGTTCATTCAACACACATTTGTATTTCAACTTTAAACATAAGTGCTAGGGGAACCCACAGATCCTGGTTGTAGCTGGTTTTTCTACTCTCCAGTTCTGCTTTCAGTGTCTGTTCATATTGAAGAAGCAAACCGTTGGTCGCTTTCATGCTGGAGTTACAAGGATGACAATTAGTCAGTCAACAGATAAATAACTAAAATATAGATATAATGATCACCAACACACTTGTCATCCTACCTTTTTGCATTGGCTTTATTCTGCATTACGATGCTCTCCTTGATACTAATCTCCTCCTCAAGTTTCTTGATATTCATGTTTAATGTTTCAATGAAAGATTTCTTCTCAGCAATGTAGGATCTGCAAACTGTTCACAAGAGTAAGCACCTAAAATACACCACATAACACATGCTTGCAATATTGTGAATCGCTCTCTCTCTCTCTCTCTATATATATATATATATATATATATGTATATATATATATATGTATATATATATATATATATATATATATATATATATATATATATATAGTTACTGTCCGCATTTGAGAAACCGTTTATATATATATATATATATATATATATATATATATATATATATATATATATATATATATATATATATATATAAACGGTTTCTCAAATGCGGACATCCGGTCGAAGTCAGGAATTTCTATGCAGTGAGGCCATTACTAATTATTTCATTGCTAATTAGTATTAATTATTAACTGCAATTCTTTGTGAATGCCTCCCTTTAGATATATGTTTGTTTATATGACCACACTAAGCCAACAGGAAGGGCCTGGGTATTGCCAAGGAAGTTCTACAATTGTCCAAAAATGGACAATCATCATAGGAGTCAAAGAAGTCAAAGGGCCCCTGGTTTTTATCAGTCATGCCCTATTGGTAACTTATATTTAAACAGACATACCTTTAATTTGCTGGTTAATTTCATTCTTCCTTCGAGAAAGCTCCCTGGTTTGAAGAGCTGTGGCACACAACCCAACAGGAAATTATTTATATAAAAAATACCAGCGCAAAGGGATCCACATTATGAATGAGCAGTTCTTTAGTAGCTAACGAGTTACCACGGCATTCAACATTTACCCAAACTGTCCACTAACGCCAATAACAAGCCAGAGAAATAACGTTATTCTAGAAGAAATGCCAATGAAACTTACCCAGTTGAATTAGGAGGTTGTCGATATTATTCAGTGAATACTCGTCGCTCATTTTGTACTCCAGCGGTGGACGTTAGCTGTTAACGGTTAGGATATTCAGTTTGCTCAAGAGGAAGCTCTTTGGAGGGCAAAAAAATGATAGTATTTATTCTTATGTCTTATGTTGAGAAAATATTGATTAAAATTTCAGTATACTGCAAGAAAGTATCAATATATTCTATTTATTAAATTTATTTTCATATAATTAATCATAGGTGTCACTAATTCGGTAACCGTGAAATTCTGGACTCGAGGCTCCTCTTCTGCTGCTTCTTCTTCTTCTTTCTCTCTTTTGAAAAAAAAAACGGATTTGTAAATAATTTTGAATGCGATTGGGAATTTGAATATCAGATCCGTAATTAATCATAAATCACTAAAGATTGTTTTAGATTTCTTGATTTTTAAAACGGAATATAATCACGATACTGACAACTTCACTGACAATCAAACAGAAACACCACCACAACAAATGACAAAAAAATGTTCACGCTTGTTAACTCGTCGTTTTGTAGGGAAACATTTACACATCAACATCTGTAAATATTTTTACTGCTTTAAATCTTGTATTTAATCTTTTTATTCAAACAGAAAGGTATTTTAGGGTTTTCCCATGTTTTAAGCACTGGCGGCAGGAGGAATCGTGGATTGTTGTGACAGAGGTTAGTGGAGGGGCGGGATTAGTGCTATTCTAGAAATGACTTTACGTAGCGCATCTGTATCGTCCAAAAACACAGGCTGTGATGTGTGTGTGTTTCTGAAATATGTCGGACAGATCCGCTGAATTACTTCCACACGATTCAGTTTTTTCCCCACTGATTGTCCATTTTACAAAAAGGTAAGATTGCATTTCATTTGGAATATTGAAATAACGACACATTTGCCGGCTTATGTCTGCAGACAAAAGAGCGGACATGGGTGGGATTTAAATGGGAGGGGATCAGCTGGATGAAGGGTTGCATTGTCGATTTCATCCTCTCTTTTAAAAAATAACGCATGTTTTTTGAACAGCTACACAGCCCCCACATGACTGTGTTATTTTCCTACGAATTGGCTTGTGAGTATGATAGAAATGATTTTATTAGCCTAAGCTTGCAGCGGTTAAGCCGTGCGGTCATTCAAACAGAGATTTCCTTTACCCCGAACAAATGCGGGCTATCATGCTTTGTTTGTGTTACATCCGGTGTGATTTTATGTGTTCATGCAGATGTGGATGGACGAAATCTAGTCATATGACGTTTTCCTGGGTGTTATCAATCAACACCCGCACATACAGAACATACTGGCTACTGTGCAGAATATGGGCCAAAATTATTACACACTGATAATTACATACTGAGTTTTTAAAGGATATTTTCTAATACTGTTTGTTTGTTTGTGTGTGTATGTGTGTGTGTGTGTGTGTGTGTGTGTGTGTGTGTTTGTACTTGCGTGTGGGCTACTTCTCTTTCTTATTAAATCAATGAATATCCATATGCTATTTAAGATTTTCCTTTTAAACTCCATAAAAAACACATCAGAGAAGTAGTCTGAGAGTGAAAGTGCATCTGTTTGAAATAGAGCATGGCACAGGCCGAGGAGCCACAAGGTGAGGGTGAAGGTAGTCCCCAGATGGTCTCCTTAAGATCAGATGTATCTGGGAGCCATACAGACGATGGAGAAGTTGGGCCCTCCATGAGGAGGAAGCGAAGAAAGAAGAAAGAGCCACGTCCAGAGTCCATTATTGTGTACCGCTCTGACATGGAGAGGGCACCTGGAGAGGAGAATGGTGGTGAAGAGGGAGCAGAGAGGAACACTGAGGAGGGGGCAAAGTTTCTCAGCACACCAACAAGTGAAGGTAAGAGGGGTGTCATGTCCTTAAGTCATAAATATGTATACGTTAAGGTGATTTTAAAACTACAAGTCATATTGATGTGATTTTTTTTTAAGCATTGTATGCAGCTCAGTTTTGTGATTTATATATATATATATATATATATATATATATATATATATATATATATATATATATATATATATATATATATATATGTATATATTACATATGTGTGTGTGTGTATTCCTCAAAATCTTACCTGTCACAATATGTTATAAATGAACAGGAGGAAGTTGGAACATACCTCCAGACAGCCGCTATGTGACCTTGACAGGCACCATCACGCGAGGTAAGAAGAAGGGACAGGTGGTGGACATACATGTCACTTTGACAGAAAAGGAACTGAGGGACCTGGCCAAATCCAAGGAGCGTCTTGATGCAGAATGTGAGGCAGGAGAAGGCTCCAAACGCACCTGTACTTTAGGTGTGTGCCAGGGCCCCCACGTCGTCCTGTGGAGCATTTCATGCGCACCTGTGGTTTTCCTCCTCTCCTTCATCACCTCCTTCTACTATGGCACACTCACCTGGTACAATGTTTTCCTGGTCTACAATGAGGAGCGGACGTTCTGGCACAAGATTACAATATGCCCCTTTCTTATCATTTTCTACCCCATGCTCATCATGCCCATGGCACTGTCGCTGGCTCTGTACTCTGCTGTGGTACAGGTGTCCTGGGCCTTCAGTGAGTGGTGGCAGGCGGTGCGAGACCTGGAGAAAGGCTTCTGTGGTTGGGCCTGTGGGAAGATGGGGCTTGAGGACTGTTCACCCTATAGCATAGTGGAGCTGCTGGACTCTGATACTGTTTCTAGCACTTTGCAAAGCAAGGCGCCTAGTGAACATGCCCAAACATCATCAGTTTGAAAGAAGGGGTGCTAAAGTCATGGCACAGATTTCCATTGGCTTTAAATTTATTTCGAGACAAGCACCAAACATTTGAACTCTCTCACAAAAGATTGATTTTAAAGGTTATTTGCTGTCTTTGGCAATAATATTTTATATATACTTATTACAAGCCCTCTTTGACTTTAGTAAATTGATTTTTTTGTTAAAGTCTCTACAGAGTAGTGACATGATGACAACTTATTCATAATGTTTTACTTACGATATTTAAAAGCATCTTCATGACAGTGTTCTGCAAATGACATTTCTTTCAGCACTCCCTAAAGCAGGGGAACTCTATTCGGTTCCACAAGAACTGCAGCCCTGCAGGTTTTCAATTCTCCATGTTCCGACACACTTAATTCCAATTCAATAGATCCAATAGCCTATCAGGTTCTACACAATTGATTTGAGTCAGGTGTGTTGGAGCAGGGACACATTGAAAACCTACATGGCTGTGGCCCTGATGGGAACAAATTGAGTAGCCTTTGTGCAAACTGTCCTTAGGTGCTGATCTATTTCTACAAACTTTCACTGAACCCTGAGCGTACATGGTTATTGATAGGTCAGTTTTTGTATTTACAGTACTTTACAATCTATCGGAAGTCACTGAAAAACTGCCACTAATTGCTAAACAGCATTTAGATACATCACAACTCACATGAGCCTTGGTTGTTACATACTCAGACTTTGGACTCTGATACACTCATTGCATATGTGTTAAGTTTTACACCAAATTGTACTCCACATGTAAATATCTGTACCTAAATCTATGTGATCACTTTGCTGTGCAATGACATTAAATGTCATAGTCTAAATTGAAGGCAGTCCTGTTTTGTTTGTGAAGTTGTCATGATCATCATCTTTCCGAATTTATTGGGCAAAGTTAAAAAATGGGCACCTGCCACAGGACTGCTGCTGGAGGTGACCGCTCACTTTATTAAAGCATAAATAAACAGTTCTAGTATATGCATTCAATGTCTAAATGAGTATGTTACATACAGTATGTGCAATGTGTGTGAAATTGATCCACAGTACTATGACACATATGCTTTTATGACATTAAGGAAACATACAGGTTAACTGGTGTTATAATAATTGTTTTGATCATAATTCCAGTGATTGCGATATCAGCTTTTCACCACACAGTCAAGCTAATGCGATGCATTACTGATTGTATTTGTTTCACAGACATATTCCAGGTGGTGTCGGTGTTCCAAATGCAGTGAAACATCAGTAATGCTAGCGAAAGTTGAACATGTCAGTGCATGTTAGTTTCTGGCCCGTGGACACTATTTAATTGACAGATGAGCAAAGACTGAAGGAACAGTGCCCTGACTTCTTTAACCATTAAATGGTTTATTCAGCTATGTTAAAGTTGTAATCAGGACAGACTGACATGTTTTTCTCTTTGTCATGTTTTCACTAGTTAAAATCACCACCTAAGCAGGTGTTTGTTAAACATTCTATGTTGTTTTTATAGAATTAAGTTATGTGTAATTTTCTCGCTGAGAATTCCTACCACATTTCCATGCAGTCATATTTTGTGTTACTGTAATTTATTTGATATATTCAAGTTTAGCACATCTTTAGAAATGATGTAGCTATGTGTTTTATACTCTGCCTCTTTGGGATAAGTACATTGTAAACAGCTACAACTGAAACATATTGAGTCTGGCTTGAAAGGATTTTAATTCTAGGTGAGTGAAATGTTTGGACTTATTTAAATGTTTAAATACTACGTTTGGGTGCTTAATTTTATTTTTCTAAAAAGAGAAGACATTGAACAGTGGTAATGGACTCAATCTGTCATCCATATTGACTGTTTTCAAGCAACAGGGGAATTAAAGTGTTGTGCAATTTTAGGGATAATTTTATCATTTGAAACAGTATGTTGCCTCCTGCTATAACACAGGAAGGTTTGAGCAATTCCTATTTACTGTTGTTTTATTTGTTAACGAACAAAAAAGTCTGCATATGAGCATGCGAAAAAACACACTCCTGCAGATGGCTTTCTGGGCTTTGGGTACTTTAAGGTCAGATTATTGGCACCCTAGTGAGCAGGACATTAACTAGATCCAGTGTTTCCAATAGCAACTGACGCTGTTAAATAAACCCACATCTACCTATATACTACACACATTTTTATTATAATTTTTTTTGTTTTATAAAACATCTTAAAATATTTTTTAAATTGTTGAACAATCACCTCATATTTTGTACTGAACGTATTGTTCAACTGAACTTTAAAAGAAAGCAGAATTTGCTTTTGATACCTTCGACACAACACTGTGAACAAGTATTTTCAGTAAAAGCCTTTTCAGCTTTGGTGTGATAAGAAGATAATTTCTTATGCCCACCATGATTATCTGTAATACAAAAGGGGACTTCCTTAAGGTGAAATGCATGATCCACCTGCTTCTTACTTTGTTCTAGTTTATTATCTTTTAATGTCTTTACTAATTTATTTCAGGTATGTAATACACTGTAAAAATGTCTATTTTTTTATTTTAGTCCATTGAAGTACATTACTCTTTACATTTCTTCCAACTAATGTCGGACATAAATGTTCATATTGTCATTTATATCTGATCAAATAAAAAATCTCTTTATCATGAAATATTTTAACTAATGACAGGTGCAATGCATTCTAAGCATGTGATATGGAGATGGTTTATTTTTTTTCGTTGTTTGCAATCAAATGTCACAAAAGTAGTGTGGTCTTTTTTTTACAAGAATAAAATATTCTAACCCAAAATACCTGTTTTCCAATAGTACAAAACATAAAATGAAACACTTACATTTCTTTTAAATTAGACAGACAGATAGATAGATAGATAGATAGATAGATAGATAGATAGATAGATAGATAGATTTTAAACTGATCATGAACTGGGAAATCAGGGATTGCAGCAAGTACTAAACATTGACTCTCTTACAATTAAGGGGCGAGAGGAAGTTGGTGCATGTCCAGCAAATATACTGTAGATCCTGGACAGTCCATTGCAGATAAACAAATTAAAAGTGTAAAAAGACCGTCGATGTGAAATATAAGCGCATATAAACATTTTAAATGAGGATGCACAAACACGAATAAATATTTGTACAATTAAATGAAATTACATGTAAAATGAATTTATGAAGTCTTGTCCAAGAAGTTAAATTGCAGACTTCATAATCTTAGTAAACCAGATAAATCGCTGTAGGGCGTTTTGGATCTGCTTTCAGGTGTTAAACAGGGAAAAATATGCCAACTTTCGAAGGGAAAGGCGGCACTATTGACGCTGCAAACGGGAACTGCGTTTCTGTAGTTATCTTCTGTTTCTTTCCGGAGCCATAACAGAGTAACACACCATATTTGGAAGAAGGTAATAAAGAAAATGGCAGGTGCTAAAGTAAGTTTATTACCCATGGTTGCCTAAGATTTTAATACCAGTTGCTGATTTGTAATATATTATTCTTTATCTTCGATGTGAGTTTTCCGAAAACGGAAATAAAGAGTTTTTGTTCATTGAGTTTTCGGCGTTAAACATGTCTTGACATGTTGAGTCTCAGGCTGCAGCCGTCATGCCGGACTCCCTCAAAGTCCATTTTAACCATGAACCGATTATTTTATTTGCACGAGAGCATCTAGTCAGTTTAATATTCAAAACAGTTAAATGTTAGTATGTGTTAAATTTATCCCATTTGAAGTGTTAACAACACATTTTCCATGAACCTGACGTATTTGCTCTCTTCAGTCAGCTCTAGTTCTGTGCATGGATGTGGGCTTCACCATGTCCAACTCTGGTCCCGGCGAGGAGCCCCCTTTTGAACTTGCTAAAAAAGTTATCCAGAAGTTTGTTCAACGACAGGTACAGCTGCATATTAATAACTAACAACTGTCGCTCATAAGAGGTCCATTAAAAAGAAAGAACATTCAGCATACATTAGACATTTTTGTTTTTGTCTTGTCAGGTTTTTGCAGAGACTAAAGATGAACTGGCTTTAGTCCTTTTTGGCACAGACGGCACCAAAAACCCTTTGGACCAGGATGACCAGTATCAGCACATCACAGTTCATCGTCATCTTATGATACCAGACTTTGAGCTTCTGGAGGAGATAGAGCATCAGATCCATCCAGAAAGTCAGCAGGCCGACTGTATCCTTTTAAAGTCTATACAGTTGCAAGTATATAGGTTTTCAATACAGAAAAAAAAGAATACAAAGAGATATCTTTTCATTCTCTAGTAAAACATAAGAAGCTGTTGGTTTTAGTGCTTGTTCTTTGATATATCTGTTATGATGATAAAGGCAAATTTTACGTGTCAAATTGTACAAGTCTAAATAAACATTCATGTAGAACTTATGACAACTAGCTATGAGTAAAATATACTATTATATGATAATGCAATCTTCCAACAGAGAAATTGAGAGTTGTGGAAGTTTGGTAAGAAAAATGCTGATTGAGATAGCTGAAAATTCTCTCACTATAACAATATGTGGTTGAACTGTCACTGTTAACACTAAAGCTTATCTTTTCACCCTTAATGTTTTAGCTAAGTGAAGCTTTCCTCTGTACTTATGTGTTTTAAGCTCCTTAACTAGTGTGTAACAGGGTTAGATGCGCTTGTGGTCTCCATGGATCTTCTTCAGAGAGAAACCCAGTAATAATTTCACCTGTTCACAGAAAAATCAAAATGGATTTAAGTTCATGTATATCAATGTGCATTGTGCTTAAGAAATTATTTTATGGAACCTTTTTTAAGGGGCAAGAAGTGTGATCGTCTCAACATTGTTCTCCTGACTGACCTCAACACCCGGGCGAGCCCAGACAACCTGGATGTTATTATTGAAAATCTGAAGCAAGCTGGCATCACCCTTCAGCTCTTGTAAGGTTTGAATATATTCAGGACCTGTCGCTTTGTGACCATTTTACTTTACATATCACAGAACAAACACTCATTGTTCTTGAACGTTTGCTGTAAATTTTAAGGTTTTTAATATACCGATTCATTCTTATATAACCAACTTTTGGTAAAGATAATTTAACTAGTTGTCATTAATCTTGGTCAGCTGTATTATTTTACTGCTCTTTTCCGAGTTTTAACTACAGCTGTTTGGTTTCCAGTCTGCCGTTCCCTGTGGAGGACGATGAGGAGGAACAAGCTGGTGGGGACAGAACAGGCCCTGATCATCCTGGTTCAGGCAAATGTATGTCCAGGGAACAGAAGAGTGGCCTGGACATGCTGAAACACATCATGCTAAGCTTGGATGAAGAGGAGGGCCTGGATGAAGTTTACACTTTCAGGTTGAAGAGGCTTCTTTCTTTTTTTATCTTAAACTAATTTTTTATGACCAATTTCTTTTCCCCCTGTTATGCTTTGACATACAGATTTGATAGATCAGCTTTCTAATTATATTTAGAAGTAGTTGGTCCTTGGATATGATGCTGTGTCATACTTTATGTCCATGTGCTTTAATCTTTCTGCAGGAATGCAATCGAGCAGCTGTGTATGTTTAAGCGCATTGAGAGAAGACCAATGGCCTGGCCCTGTCAGCTGACTATCGGCAGCGCGCTGTCCATTCGTATTGTGGGTTATAAAGCAGTAAGTTTACAGTGACAAGTAAATGATGATAATTACATGTTTATTATTGCACTGAATTAAATACATAGGGCTGTATGCTGTTGTCCCGATTCGATTCAGATTTTTTGGGGCCGATTCGATTTAAATTGCGATTCTCACAATTCTTCAATATTGCTCATTTTTGTAAGTTAAAATGAAAAAACATGGACAAGTTTTTTTTGCTCGTCATTTTTCTGCGATCGCAATTAGAAAAAAACAACACAGTATCCAGACCATCATTCTGCTTTAATGATGCCAATGAAGACGAGTAAAAAGATCAATAAAAACATTAAAAATGACAAAAATTTTATAATGGATTATTTATATTTTTAACAAAAAAAATCGATTTCAAAACTGTGAAGCAAAAAATCCTAATATTTGATTTTTCGATTCAATTTTCCCACCCCTAGTATACGCTGTTTGTCTTCAGAGCTAAAGCGTGTCTGAATAATGTAGTGTTACTCTGTGTCATACTAATCATGGCTAATTAATAAATGTTACATAAAGCTCAGATGGAAATATTCCTATGTCCACCAGGTAACTGAGGAGAGGCTGAAAAAAACATGGATTACAGTTGATGCTCAAAGCCACCAGAAAGATGATGTGAAGAGAGAGACTGTTTACTGCCTGGATGATGATAATGAGACAGAGGTGCAGAAGGATGACACCATTCAAGGTGAGGATGCATTTTGGCATCACAATGTTACTGTCTTTTTTGAATTCATAAAACATATCTTTGAAATCCAAAATTTTGACTTTCAGTCAAAATGT
Organism: Telmatherina bonti; assembly: GCF_933228915.1. NCBI lineage: Eukaryota > Metazoa > Chordata > Actinopteri > Atheriniformes > Telmatherinidae > Telmatherina > Telmatherina bonti. The sequence continues at coordinate 22,160,487 of NC_136613.1, read as the reverse complement.
AAGTTTACTTTTCTTTTCGTAGGTTTTCGTTATGGAAGCGACATCGTTCCCTTCTCCAAAGTTGATCAAGAGCAAATGAAATACAAGCATGATGGGAAGTGCTTTGCTGTACTGGGCTTTACCAAACAGAACTTGGTATTTTACATATTAATCATAGCAGTGACCAGATATGACATGTTAAAAAAAAAACCAAGCAAGCTCTTAGACTAACCTGCTTTCATTTCATATTCTGTCTGTAGGTACTTCGCCATCAGTTCATGGGAACGCAGGTCGTCAAGGTTTTTCCCGCCAAAGATGATGAGGTGAGCTTGTAGAAATCTGATGCATTGCTGGTAAGTACATGTTACTGAGTTAACCTAATTTGCTTGCATGTTTCCGTCTGTGCAGCATGCAGGAGTGGCCCTGTCTGCTCTAATCCGTGCACTGGATGAACTCAAAATGGTAGCCATTGTACGTTACGCCTATGACAGGCGTAGTAACCCACAAGTGGGTGCAGCTTTCCCATGTATCAAGCAAGACTATGAGGTCAGACCTTAATAGTGGAGTTTTTCCCAAATGTATTAACAGCATATTTATTCACTCCGTCTAACAATTATTTTACCTCTGCTCTGTAGTGTTTGATATACGTCCAGCTTCCCTTCATGGAAGACCTCAGACAGTTTACATTTCCTTCTCTCGAGAACAACAAAAAATTTACTCCATCAGGTACTGTTTTATATCTCTGAATAGAGCGCTATTCTGGTATGAAACAACACAAGGAGCTAAAAATTGAATATTTTCACAGGCTGCGTCTTTTCAAGTGCACACTGTAAAAGCTGTTTTGCACATTTGCAACACTGTTTTTTGCACATTGAAGGCAAATACACATCACTATACATGTGTATCTTTACTGGTGTGATAAAATGTTGAAATAGTTCTTTCATTGGGTGGTTGGGGCAAAAAACCTCTTCATATTTGAGTGTTTAAACACTTGGTAGGACATTTTGGTGTCTTACCAAATTCAGTTTAGTGTTTACTTTACAATGAACAGATATTCTGCTCAAGCATGTTTTAACTTTATACTTGTGGATTATTTTGAAAACATGTTTTATTTCAACTCTGGAAGTTGTTATTTACTGACAGAGTCAACACTGTGTATCTGGTGCAAGTTAGTTCTATGTATTTTGCAATGCACCAAGGTTATTGTGTGGTGAAGATTACATTTTCAAATGTACACTTTGAACAGTGTGTATCCTTGTAAACCCATCAGCCCAGATTAATATTTCCATGGACCTGTCCTTCAGACCTGAATGATTGAAACTCCTCTGTTTATCTATCTTGTTATGAATTTTTCAGAATTGTCAATACAGGTTTTTAAATTATTGTTTATATTTGCTGATAAATATAAGTGAAAAGTCAGTAACTAATGATTTTTTTAAGAATACTATAGCTATGATCTTTAAATGGTGCTCAGTAGACATGTTTTCTCTTTTGTCTTGTGATATTCGTCATGACACTTATCTTTGACGAAAGACCTCATTTTTTGTTGTGTCTTAGACACACAGCTGTCAGCGGTAGACTCTCTTATTGACTCCATGATGCTGGTAGAAGATGAGAATGGAGAACACAAGGACCTGTTCAAGCCCCACCACATTCCCAACCCTGCCTTCCAGAGGCACTTCCAGGTACTGCAAAACAATTTAGAAATACAGTGAACGTTTGAAGTTCTTCAGTCGTTCTTATGGTTTTTTTTTTTTTGAGAAATAAATTTATTCATTGATACATTTTTCATACCGCTCATTCCAATTCAGGGTCACGGGGAAATTGGAACTCATCCCAGTAATAAGCAGGAAAGAGGCAGGGGGCACAGTGGACAGACTGTCAGTCTGTTGCAGGGGCAACACAAAGACAAAAAACTATAATCAGTTACTTCTAGGGAGAAATTAGTGTGGCCAGTTTATGTATTATGATTGTCTTTGGACTGTGGGAGAAAACTGGAGTATCTGAAGAGAACAGATGAATAGATGAGGAGAACATGCAAATTCTACACAGAAAAGCCCTTGTTTGAACCTCTCCTCACACTCACATATGTAACATGGGATCATATTTTCTTGTGAACAAGTGATTTTTAAATTCTGACAACAACGTTTAATTGACTTCTTTGTATTTGCGTAAAACGAGAAATAATAATGTATAATTCTTGTAAATAATAGGGGTGCAACGGTACAGATAACTCACAATAAAGTCGGTATCTTGGTGTTTGGGCCAACGTTTTGGTTCATAGGTTGTACATAAAGAGAACAGTTTGTTTTGTTTTTTTGTTTTTTTAAATCCCAAACTTGCATTTTTATTTTTTCAGCAACAACACAAGTTCACAGGTAGGAACAAATTATAGCACTGTACTAAATAGTACAATACTAATAATAGTTAATACTAATATAAAAGACTTTCTGTAATGAACAATGTAAGACTGAAAAATATAACACTTATTATTCTTTGACCACTTGTGCAGTATGTAGAAGTATAAAGTATGCATAAAAAGGTCTGGTTGTCTGTTCAGACTGTTGGTTTTTTCTGCTGTTTTGTTTTTCTCATATAAACACATACCACATTAGATAAACAGCACTGCTATCCTGTTATTTCTGAGACTAATTGAAAACTTATGAAGAATATATGCAGTGTTTATTCCATGTTCTTTCCAGCCTAGGTGAAAAAGCGAAACTTTTGTACGACTGTCACGTTTAACAAAAACTGCATCTTTGTCACTCATTAAGTTCACCTTCCCCTCTATCATCCTTTTAGTGTCTGCACCATCGAGCAGTGAACCCTGGCACCCCTCTACCCCCCATGGAACCATGGATGAAGACTGCCGTTGAACGCCCTGAGGTTATTAATGAACGCTGCCAAGCCCCACTTGAAGAGATAAGGAAAAAATTTCCTCTTACTGAAGTGGAGAAGAAAAAGAAACTTAAGACTAGTGCTCAGATTTTTGGCAAAGAGTAAGTTTGGATTCTGTGTGTCTGGGGGTCTTTGAATGTCACAGATAAAGAGGTCTTCAAAGTATTTTGTTGTCAAAAACATTAATATGCAATCCTGTGTTAAGGCTTTGGTAGCACAATTTCATTTTCTAAGAATTTCAGTGTTTTTTTTTGTTTTTTTTTTAAAAAAAGATTCTAACCAGCTTATTTTGTCATTCATAGTTCTGAGGAGCCAGATGCCAAGAAGGCAAAAACAGATGAAGCAGAGGAGGAGGAGAAGTACAACCTGGCTGACATCGCCGAAGGCTCCGTCACTTCAGTAAGAATCAGAGGAACTGGGTGAAGTACTAATCTTAGGAGATATATTCTCTCTATAAAAGACGAGAAATCCACCACTCAGTTTATATGTCTTTAGATACATTTACATGTCCCTGTCTCTCCAGGTGGGCAGTGTAAATCCAGCTCGAGATTTCTGTACTTTGATAAGGCAGAAGAATATTCCATTTGGAGAGGGTGAGTCCAGCTTTACTGACTTTTTTTTTTGTTTTCTCTTGATGAGCTAACCAGCTTAACTTTTCATCTGGTTTTATTATAAACCAGCCTAACGCACACTCAGCCCTTGTAATTATGTTTCTCTTTTTTTCTTTGCTTGTGGCGACCCCCGTGTCCTTCCAGTCTGTCAGCAACTAACTCACAGGATAGAGCAGTTGCTTAGCAACAAGAACACACACTACTACATGAAGAGCATCACCTGTATCCAGGCTTTTAGAGAGCAGTCCATTAAGGTAAACAAGCACTCACTGTCTAGCATCTGTCAGTATATAATGGTTTCTATTAGACTTCCTAGTTTGGCTTTTCCTTGGAGATTACAGTCTTGAGATTACAGTGAGCCTGTTTCTTCTCTCGTGGCTTGAACAGAGGCCAATTATTGTAAGCATGAGCTTTTACCCTTAAACAGACTGTGAATGTTTTATCTCTTCCATAATGCAGCTGGGTAATGCCGATCTGTACAATAGCTACCTCCAGTCCCTGAAAAGGAGCATTCCCAATAGAGGCCTAGAGGTCTTCTGGGATCTGCTTGTTCAAGGTATGATAAGCTTCTTTACTTGGGGCTGCAAGGTTTTGCTTAAGTTATTCTTCCCCTGAGATGAGATAAAAACCTCTACGTGAATTAAATGCAGGATTATGCTCAAGTCACATTTAAAGTTTGCGCACGAGTTTCTGTTTGTTGATTTCTTTGATGTGCAGATGTTATAACGTTAATCAGCAAGGATGAGGTTGAAGGAAGCACCATTTCCAGAAGCGAAGCTAATCAGGTGAACTAAATGTATACAAGCCACAGATACGACTTCAGAACAAAACAGAACTATTTGTTTCACTGATTGAGGCCTACCTTATCTGCAGTTTTTAGTGGCTGAGGAGAAGAAAAAGGAGGAAGCTGCTCCACCAGTTGATGATACTGGAGATGTTGATGACTTGGTAAGTGAGCAGTTCCAGGCACCACCTTGTTTTGGCTTTAAATGTTTGATTACTATGACTTAATCTTATGTTTAAACTACATATCATGCATTTTCAAAGTACTCTTTTGTGTTTGGGTCTGACATGTTGATAGCTCAGATCTTTTTTCTCTCTTCTTGTGTAGTTGGACATGATGTGAGAAGTCCAAAGGAGTGTCTGCAGAAATCTGAGGAATGTGAGTTTTGAGCTAGACTGCCCCAATTAGCCGTCCATTGTTCTGGATCCAACTTGGAGACCAATGGGACTTTATATATGGTGATAATAAGTAACTGCATAGAGAAGGGTGCAAATCAGCTGTACTGTTAACTACAATAATACTATGTAAAAATGTTTTTCTGTAGAATTGATAAAAACTGATCAAGTACACCAGAAAAAGGGCTTTGCATGAAGCCTTCACATTTAATTTTAGCTTGTGGTAACGTTGGACATAGTAATTGCTTCAAACTCGTGGTTTTCATGCACTAAAAACCCAATTGATCAGAAGGCAGCACCACCGTGTCCAGCAAACTGTAAATTTATTAGTTGAGCTCATTGATTACAGTGATGAGTTGTATATCTGTGTAACACAACAATGTTTTTGACAAGATATGAAACAAAAATGCTTTGATGTTTCACAAATTGTTCAGTGCATAGCAGTCATAATAAGTCAGTCAATCTTGCCTTTAAAAGTTAATTAAAATAAATTTCAAGTGTTTTTTTTCTATTATTGTGGCTCTTGTGGTTCAATGGGTAATGTCAACATTGTACATTTGCAGTAAATTTAGTAATGGGGCAGTTTGTGGGTATGTAATATACATAGATCAAATGTTATTTTAATTTTAATCATTAGCAAGTTTTACTCTTTTGGGAAACAATGCTTAGGATGTTTTTGCTGTCGTTTGTTTATGTCAACAGTCAGAGAATGCAAGGCCTATAAACCAAGCAAAACTGAGTTCACCCTCAGGAAAAAAGTCCATTGGAGCTGCCTGAAACTGTGCTAAAAGCCTTGAATTAGTTTCTCAAGACTATTTTATGAACTGGGAACATTTTAACGCTGCAGTTTTGTCTCATTTATACTGAAAATTTGGACCTGCCTGACTTCCTTTTGCCAATGTGGAGTTTTTGGTTCCTAACATGCAAGTATACATACATAATTTTGGAGTTGATTTTTTTAATCAACCAAAGTAATAGTCAGTGCTCATTAATTTGATCTAAATTGTGGATCCATTGGTTAGCCAAATAAGCCTTGCATAACTTGCTATCTTATGTTACAGAGTTAATTTACACTACATGATCCTAATATTTATGTTGTGTGTTAGGTAAGCTTTGAAGAGAAATATAAAATTTTGACTGTGGCTGTGGATTATCTAACTGACTACATTAAAGGTAATTAGTGGTTTTAATATGCTTGTTCACACACAGACAAAATGACCTCAAGAAACTTGAGTAAATTAGCTGAGATGATGCCTAAGACAAACTCCTAATGCAGTTAGCAAGTTAGCTGTTGAAAGTAGCTGATTTCTGCGTCACATTTATTTCAAATTTGAAAATAAAATTATTTTATATTAATAACTTTGTGCTACCCCCCAACCTTTACTACAGGGGTTAAGAGCTGCTTGCTGATATAACAAGAGCCAGAAAAAACTTTTTTGGGAAAAGATAAAGTCAAACTAAAACGCTAACTGTAGCACCATTTTGTTGGTCACATGAATGTGAGCTTACTTTAACAGACCCACCGAACGAAACGGTCTAACAGACTAGATCTTATCATATCAGAAAATTGTTTTCCTTTGAAGATGGCATTCTGATCATTCATAGCCAGCTTTGTGAGGATGTCGTGATCAACATCACTTCCTGTGGCAATCACTGTGGCGACTACCTGTTCCCTTCGCATTGCACTAACCGCTTCATCCAGGCTACTGCTGTTTGTGACGCCGTCTGTGATGAAAACAAATGAAACCTCAGCACCGCGTCTCGTCTTGCGAATACTTCCTTTACCTAAGATGTTGTTGATGGTATCGATGATGGCAGGCCCGACAGCTGAAGATGAATCCAAGTAGGGCAAGCGTGCTATACCAGAAGCAACAACAGCAGAATCGTGTGTGAGAGGGAAGGCCACGTGAATCTCATTCTCCTTGCCAAATTCTATCAGCGCAAGACGGGCTCGCATTTGATCATTACCGATCCTGGCCATAACCAGTCTTTCTGCAACTTTCTGCACAAATTCACGCACATATCGAAAATTTTCCATCCCCAAGCGCTCCGAGCCATCTAGCAGGAAAACCAAATCCACTGGTCGCCCAACACAGGGAGCTATGTCAGGCTCTGCAAGGAAGGAGGAAGAGTCACTTACCGAGCTGCATTTAAGTCCAGCACAAACCAATCATCTTAAAGGTCCCATATTATGCAAAATTCACTTTCTAAAGGTTTTCTAACAGTCATATTGTCCCCATAGCTTCTGTAGGAGGTGAAAAAAAGGGAGGAAATTCTGTCACACCTCTTGTTTGGTTGCTCCTCTTTGTGCTCAAAGTGGAGAGTTTATTGTAGGATCATCAAGACAATGATCTTTCCCTTTGTGACCTCATGAAAGGAAATAACCTCTGAACTCAGTAGTGGATACTGCAACTGATCCGGTCCCTTGCTAACTGAGCTTGCTTTCTAAAAATGAAAAAGCAGATTAAAGCAAAAGCGCATTCTCTTTCCAAGAGGGGTGGGAAGTGGGGTATGGACAGGCATCACTCATGATCATTTAAAAGTTCAGACACAGAAAAAAGTCATTTTAAGCAGAGTTCAGTGAAGCGACTTTTGGAATGGCTGAAAGTAAGGATCAATGTGAAATAGAAAAACAATGTTGTTGGACTTTTGACACCCATATAAATTACCTGAAAAATGTATAATATGGGACCTTTAAATATGAATAAAACTCACCACTTGTACATGGGAGATCTTGGCATTTAATCACTGGATCTGAAAAGGAAATGAAACAAAAACACTGTGGGTAAGACAAATACCAGAAGCACCCGGAACATAATACAACTGGCTGTACTGGGACATCTTACCAGGACAGAGCACAGTTTCCATCTTCTCTATGAAGTTCTCAGCCACCAAGTCAGTGTATTGCTTCATCTCTGTGATTCGATTCTTATTGTTGCACGCTATTGACACGAGGGTCTCACTATCATGTTTCTTGTCAAACATATCACCAACACCGATAGCGTTCACCACCACAGCAGGGTCGTTGCAAAGATACCTCAGCTGATTGTCGTCGTCACGAGGGTCAAAGCGGCCATCTGTCACCACAATGACGGATACCTTAGCACGAGCTCTCTTGGTGTCTCTAATGAGGTTTTCATAGGCAAACTTGAGAGCTGAGGGTGTAAAGGTGCCCCCAGCTATCCACTGTAGATTTCGCACAGCTGTTTTAAAGGCAGACATGGAGTTTATTGTAGGATCATCAAGACGAATAGCTTCAAATGTGCCGTTGTGACTGAACTGAACAACTCCAACCCGTGTGCCTGGAAGATACAGACATGTCAGATTAATAGAATACCTTCAATTACAAATAAATCCCAATAAAAATGTATTTAGATTTTTTGCAAAAGTACACAAAATAATAAGTGTTTTTTCTTTCTTTCAGCAAATGTAAGCGGGGCTTTTGTTGGGTTGTTGGGTACTACAGGCATTATTCAACTATGCCACAGTAGCAAAATTGTGGTGAATTTAACAAAGTATATTAGAGTCACTTAATAATAATAAATGTGACACTTAATCTACATCAATATGACACATTAAATTTGTTTTCAGTGTGAGACATGAACTTAGATTCAGTTCTTTTGTTTGACCACATGTCAATCTTTACATTTAAGTTACCTGAATATCTAAATATAAGTTCCCATGGTGATCATGCCTGGTTAAAAGAAAGCCACCTTTTGCAACTCTGAAAACTCTGTAGGCCTAGCATCGCTCAGTAATTCATTATAATTTTTTTTGTGCTCCACACTTGTGGCTTATTCTTTAAATGTGTTATACAGCAATGTAGGTTAGGAACATATCAGGAAAAAAGACAAGTAATGCTGTCTCTATGCAGCTTAATGTCTGATTTTGAAATACTTCAATAGTTTTTTTTCTTTTATTTATGTCTGTATTTATTGGATTGTACCAGTTGAGGATGCAGGATCAGACGCCATTGATCCCAGCTTGTTGATGGTGCTGATAACAAAGTTCTTTTCCAGGGTGAAGTTTGTCAGCCCAACACTTTCTGAACTATCAATTACAAAAACAATATCCAGAGCTCCACAGTGCTTCTCGCAGTCTGAAAAAGAAATTCAAGAGGATGATCAGCATGTTGAAGGACATTAACTAAAAAACTGTGTTTGAGAGGTGACAAGGTCATCTTACCACAACAACCACACGTCTCCCTTACATATGTCATGACATCACAATCCTGCAGAGACATTTATGCAGGTTAGAGTCGATACATGGTGGAGAATATTGATAGTTTAATTAAATGGACTAATTTAAGTTTACTTACAGTGAGCCCAGGATCGCCTGCTAATCCTGGACCCCCCTATGCAAAGACAGCACAAGGAGGGGACAAATAAATTTGATCTGAAATTTGCATGCATGGTCAAGTCATTATTTGAGAGGTTCTGTGGTTGCTTACATCAGCTCCACGCTCTCCCCTGGGTCCTCTCTCTCCTGGCTCTCCTGGCTGGCCTGGTTCCCCCTAAAGACAACACATTTTTTAATGGCAGTGACTTGTTCCTCCTGCATAATTATCTCTGCATTTGTTTAAAAAAATATTCCGCCACCATCTTTATGTAAGGCTGTGGTGCTAACCACCACAGCACCACACAGCACCTGCTAGACCATTCACCGAATTCATGACTTTGTTTCTCAGCTTGTAAAAGATAATTAATTTGTTCTCGTACAAAGGCAAAATAATTAAATAATTGCATCATAGTTGCATCAATCAAAAGTGGATGAAACTTTAGGATGACAACTATTTAAGACAAAATTCATTTGTTCTAGGCAATAAACCTTACACTATTGAAAAGCCTGTTTATGTTCCTTTTGGTATGATAAGGAAAATATATTTGTGGAATGAGCAGCAGAGTTAAGAATGTGGGCTGCAGCCACAAAAAAACTCACAAATCCTTCTGCTCATCTCAAACAACTTCTTCTGCTATTAATTCTTCTCTAGCGTCTTTCACCTTAATAAATGAATGATTGAAGTCTAAATAAAATGACACATTGACTGCATAAAAATGTATTAATTCAATAAATAGGGGCCTCGGTAGTCTGTGGAAGAGCAATACAGCCACAACAACCTGAGTGCATCCCAAATACTCAACTCTCCATCCAACTCATCCCATAAATGCTTTTTCTTTACAAATGTGGCACCATTTAAAAGGAAAAGAAACTAAGTTTACAATATAGGATTCTTTGCCAAGAAGAATCATTACAACAAAGAAATAATGTACCAAACAAATTTCCTATGCTTTTTTTTTTTTCTCCCAATAATGATAATGAAGATTTAAACATATTTTCATGAGATAACTGAAGCCTTTAATTATCCTGTTTATGTAAAAAACTGCAAATTATTGTTTGGGGTCACTTTCATAATTACTTGTTGTGGTATGGAAGCAGAATTTTAAGATAATCCAAACCTAAGCAAAGAGGTTACTGTCATAAGGAGAGATGACCAAAACAGACTTGGTTTACCAATACAAAATAAAATTAATTCATGAAAGAATTAAGCTTCATGCAACGTTATACAAAGCTTACTTAGTCCCTGAGGAGAAATTCAAATGCTTCCCAGCTATTTAAGTAGTAGTAGTTGAGTATTCTGTATAAACTTTAGCATCAAAGAGATTAATTAATGCATTATAAAATATGCTAATTTGCACGCTGTTATCTTGGTATTTAAATGATATTTTGAAGTTAATACTGAAATTAAGCAAAGAAAACAAATCAATGCATAACTTTAACTTGTCATAGTATTTTTAGTATTTTTATTTTTAGTACATGATCTGAATAGTTTTTGCTTCCTTGGATGTGTGAAACAAATCCCCCTAAATGCTTGGTTGATAAGTATGTAAAGCATATAATTTTAGAGAACTGTCTTACCAGAACCACTGTATACATTGACAGCTTCTGTGTATCTGGTCAGAACCTCTATTTAATTCATTTTTTCTTCCAATGTTTTAGAGTTTTTTTTTTGTTGTAATTTTTCTTACAGGCTCTCCTGGTGGTCCTTTATCTCCAGGATCTCCTCTGGCACCACATTGACCTCTGGGCCCATTGGGTCCTTTCCTGCCCGGTTCACCTGCATCTCCCTGGAAAATAAATAATAACTGCAATCCTGCAGAGACATTTAGGTCACGCAGGACGTCTAGTCAAGAAAATGGAAAACCATACTGTGTGTCCTCTTGGTCCTGGATAGTTGAATCCTGATCTTCCGTTATCCCCCTTTAGAAGGTGAAACTATGAATAATGCTGCATTGTACATACAAACAGTCATGCTGACAGGGATCAACAGAAGTTCCCTCTCCTCACCTGCAGACCACGTGGCCCAGTGTCTCCTCTTAGTCCAGGATCGCCAGGATCTCCCATAGTGCCCTGAAGCCACAGGATGTAAAAGCTGTGACTACTCAAAATAGAAGCTACAACAATGAGCCACTAGTATAACTCACATTTTCTCCATAGCTCCCTGTTTCGCCTGGTTGACCCCTTGGTCCTGGTAATCCCTGGTCTCCCTGGGAGAAAGAAAGTAAATTAAAAAAAAAACTTTTATTGGAGTAAAGATTGTCTCCAGGCACACACACAGAATTTTTCATGCCGATGTGAATTTGCCAATGTACAATACTAGACAACTGTTAGTTCTCCTGGAGAATTTCTTATTATGATAACAGGCTCAGTTTTAGTTATTTTGGCACATCAACATGTGCAGGAAACACAGCTCAAGTGATGGAGGTCTTCAGGGCTTGCTGTGTTCTAAAAAAGCTGCTGAGTCATCCTTTAGTCAAAATCCACCCACAGCGTGATCTCCTCACCTTAGCACCCTTAAATCCGTCCTCCCCAGCACGTCCTCTGGGTCCCTCTGGCCCTCGCTCTCCCTTTAAAATAAATGAATGTGTTAGAACTTGGGCCACATTATAAATTTTGTCCAGTGCACAAAATAACAACAGAAACTTGGAGGTGAGACGGATATGTGTATTTACTTGTCATAGGAATATGTTGAAATGATCTAAAGCAAAAAAAAAAAACGGTGATGATGAAATTATAACAGGTCTGGTGAAGGTGAGTATGTGGCTGAAACACATGGTGCTTGTATTTTCACATTGTAAAAATCTCTTGTCAGTGTTTTCAAAAAATGTTGTTTGCATTTCAGATCAACATCAACAGCTGTCCTTTTAGTTTGTGTTCTTTATGTCTATTGTTTCCCTTCACACACTTCAGTACAGTACAGTTGATCATATTGCAAATAAAACTGATTTAGTCAACTTGTCTATGTTGGTTGATCTGTTAATTCAATAAAACTTTTTTAAAACCAAAAACAGGAAAAAGACAAAGTTTCCTCTGAACACTTAACTTACCTTTGTCCCCTTGCGCCCACCAAATCCTTGTGTTCCTTTTTTTCCAGGATCCCCTCTCCTTCCCTGTAATGTTTACCAATATTTATTCAGAAAAAACTATAACAAGTACTCAAAAATATAACTTCTAAGTGTTTTCAATACCAAGTCGCCTTTACGTCCAGGTCTGCCTTTAGGTCCCTAAAAGAATTAAAATTAATGTCTGCTTTCTATCATGTACTTTCTTTGTCACAAAAGTCATTAAAAAAAATTCCGCTACTTACTGAGACTCCTCTTTCTCCTGGTAGTCCTGGTTTTCCAGGATTTCCACTTTCACCCTAAGAAACAGTTGTTTTTTTTAGGTCAGAAACTCTTCTGCTGAAGCAGACCTCGTTTTTATTTAAAAGGTTACCTTCGGTCCAAGGTTGCCCACTTGGCCAGGTGGACCAGGCTTCCCAGGAAGGCCTGGGTCACCCTAAAGCAACACAGAAAATAAAAACAATGGTGTCTTCACCCTGAAAACATAAGTTATGGCACACATTCTGAGGAAAATATTATGTGCACTATGGAAACTATGAGCCCAGAATGTGACACGAATCCAACTAATCAAATTAATTAGACTACAATCAATGTGACCGGATAAATTTATGTAATAAAACTGTCTGAAAATTCAATCTAGGTGATAGTTTATGATAGAGGGACACTCAGCCTTTCCACTTCATTTAATCCAACCACTGAAGTCAGACACCAGCAAACCAAAGTTATTGCTACTATTAATACTTTAACATGCCGTCTAAGTAACACTTACATCAATTTAGGAAATATTTGTTGAATACAACAAAGGGAAAACTGCAGACCTCTCCCTGAGCCGTCACCTTATCGTGGTGGAGGGGTTTGTGCGTCCCAAAGATCCTAGCAGCTATGTTGTCGGGGGCTTTATGCCCCTGGTAGGGTCACCCATGGCAAACAGGTGTCTAGGGGAGGGACCAGACCAAGCACGGCTCATAGACCCCTATGATGACGACTAACCTGGGCATGAATGTTCCCTTGCCCGGACGCGGGTTACCGGGACCCCCCTCTGGAGCAAGGCCTGGAGGCGGGGTACGAGAGCGAGCGTCTGGTGGCCGGGCCTTCGCCCATGGGGCCCGGTCGGGCTCAGCCCGAAAGGGTTACATGGGCCCCACCTCCCGTGGGCTCACCATCTGCGGGAGGAGCCGTAGGGGTCGGGTGCAATGTGAGCTGGGCGGCAGCAAGGGGCGGGGACCCTGGCGGTCCGATCCCCGGCTGCAGAAGCTGGCTCTAGGGACATGGAACGTCACCTCTCTGGTGGGGAAGGAGCCTGAGCTTGTGCGCGAGGTTGAGCGGTTCCGACTAGATATAGTTGGACTCACCTCGACGCATGGCTTGGGCTCTGGAACCAGTACCCTCGAGAGGGGCTGGACCTTCTTCCACTCTGGAGTTGCTCACGGTGAGAGGCGCCGAGCAGGTGTGGGCATTCTCATTAGCCCCCAGCTTGGTGCCTGCACGTTGGGGTTTACCCCGGTGGATGAAAGGGTAGTTTCCCTCCGCCTCCGGGTGGGGGGACGGGTCCTGACTGTTGTCTGTGCTTATGCACCGAACAGCAGTTCAGAGTACCCACCCTTTCTGGAGTCCTTGGAGGGAGTGCTGGAGGGTGCTCCTTCTGGGGACTCCATTGTTCTGCTGGGGGACTTCAATGCTCACGTGGGCAATGACAGTGAGACCTGGAGGGGAGTGATTGGGAGGCATGGTCCCCCCCCTCTGAACCCAAATGGTGTTTTGTTATTGGACTTCTGTGCTCATCATGGATTGTCTATAACGAACACCATGTTCCAGCATAAGAGTGTCCATATGTACACCTGGCATCAGGATTCCCTGGGCCGCAGTTCAATGATCGACTTTGTAGTCGTATCGTCGGACCTGCGGCCACATGCCTTGGACACTCAGGTGAAGAGGGGGGCGGAGCTGTCAACTGATCACCACCTGGTGGTGAGTTGGCTCAGACGGTGGGGGAGGAAGCCGGTCAGAGCTGGCAGGCCCAAACGTGTTGTGAGGGTCTGCTGGGAACGTCTGGCTGAGTCCCCTGTCAGAGCGAGCTACAACTCCCACCTTCAGCAGAGCTTCGAACATGTCCCGAGTGAGGCGGGGGACATTGAGTCTGAATGGGCTGTGTTCCGTGCCTCTATTGCTGAGGCGGCCGGCCGGAGCTGTGGCTGTAAGGTAGTTGGTGCCTGTCGTGGCGGTAATCCCAGGACTCGTTGGTGGACACCAGCAGTGAGGGATGCCGTCAAGCTGAAGAAGGAGTCCTGTCGGGCCTTCTTGGCCTGTGGGACTCTGGAGGCAGCTGATGGGTACCGGCGGGCTAAGCGGCATGCGGCTTCGGCTGTTGCCGAGGCAAAAATTCGGGCATGGGAGGAGTTCGGCGAGGCCATGGAGAAAGACTTCCGGACGGCTTCGAGGAGATTCTGGTCCACCATCCGGCGGCTCAGGAGGGGGAAGCAGTGCTCCATCAATACTGTGTACAGTGGAGGTGGGGAGCTGCTGACCTCAACTCGGGACGTTGTGGGTCGGTGGAGGGAATACTTCGAAGACCTCCTCAATCGTACCAACACGTCTTCCCATGAGGGAGCAGAGGTGGTGGACTCAGGGGTGGACTCTCCTATCTCTGGGGCTGAAGTCACTGAGGTGGTCAAAAAGCTCCTTGGCGGCAAGGCCCCGGGGGTGGATGAGATCCGCCCGGAGTTCCTTAAGGCTCTGGATGCTGTGGGGCTATCCTGGCTGACACGCCCCACAGACGTGGACATCGGGGGCAGTACCGCTGGATTGGCAGACTGGGGTGGTAGTCCCCCTTTTTAAGAAGGGGGACCGGAGGGTGTGTTCCAATTACAGGGGAATCACACTCCTCAGCCTCCCTGGTAAGGTCTATTCAGGGGTCCTGGAGAGGAGGGTCCGCCGGATAGTCGAATCCCGGATTGAGGAGGAGCAGTGTGGTTTTCGTCCTGGTCGCGGAACAGTGGACCAGCTCTATACCCTCTCTGGGGTCCTGGGGGGGGCATGGGAGTTTGCCCAACCAGTCTACATGTGCTTTGTGGACCTGGAGAAGGCATTCGACCGTGTCCCCCGGGGGCTCCTGTGGGGGGTACTCCGGGAGTATGGGGTACCGGACCCCCTTGTACGAGCTGTCCGGTCCCTGTACGACAGGTGTCAGAGCTTGGTCCGCATTGCCGGTAGTAAGTCGGATCCGTTTCCGGTGAGGGTTGAACTCCGCCAAGGCTGCCCTTTATCACCGATTCTGTTCATAACTTATATGGACAGAATTTCTAGGCGCAGCCGAGGTGTTGAGGGGATCCGACTTGGTGGCCTCAGGATTGGGTCCCTGCTTTTTGCGGATGACGTGGTCCTGTTGGCTTCATCTGGTCGTGATCTCCAGTGTGAAGCGGCTGGGATGAGAATCAGCACCTCAAAATCTGAGACCTCAAAATCCACCCTATCCCACCGGAATAGGGTGGATTGCCCTCTCCGGGTCGGGGGTCAGGTCCTGCCTCAAGTGGAGGAGTTTAAATATCTCGGGGTCTTGTTCACGAGTGAGGGAAGGATGGAGCGCGAGATCGACAGACGGATCGGTGCGGCGTCTGCAGTAATGCGGACTCTGCGCCGGTCTGTCGTGGTGAAGAAGGAGCTGAGCCAGAAGGTGAAGCTCTCGATTTACCAGTCGATCTACGTTCCTACCCTCACCTATGGTCATGAGCTGTGGGTCGTGACCGAAAGAACGAGATCTCGTATACAGGCGGCTGAAATGAGTTTCCTCCGCAGGGTGGCCGGGCTCTCCCTTAGAGATAGGGTGAGGAGCTCGGTCATCCGGGAGGGGCTCAGAGTAGAGCCGCTGCTCCTTCGCATCGAGAGGAACCAGTTGAGGTGGCTCGGGCATCTGGTCAGGATGCCTCCTGGACGCCTCCCTGGTGAGGTGTTCCAGGCACGTCCCTCTGGGAGGAGACCCCGGGGAAGACCCAGGACACGCTGGAGGGATTACATCTCTCGGCTGGCCTGGGAACGCCTCGGGATCCCCCCCGCAGAGTTGGCAAATGTGGCTGGGGAGAGGGAAGTCTGGGCTTCCCTGCTTAGGCTGCTGCCCCCGCGACCCGACCCCGGATAAGCGGCAGAAGATGGATGGATGGATGGATGGAAAACTGCAGAAATGGTTGTCAGGTTTAACATATAGACCTCACATCTACATCATATACATTATGTTTATTAAAAGTTGCAGCTGCCATTTGAATTCTGTATCTTGTCACTATTTATCTGTGACAAAATATCTAATCTATGATATAAGGGGAACATATATCTCCTTGCTGGAACAGAAATATGTTTTTCATGTGGCACCATGGATCTATATAAATCATATCAGATCATATCAAATCATATCATCTATAAACAATTTCAGGCACTATACAGAAAATACACCTAATCTATATTTGCTTTTATTCACGGTCTAAAAGTAAAACAGCTATAAATAACATGTTCTGATTGAAGCCTGCCAGGCGCTCCACATGCTTCTTCTGCTTTTACATAAATATCCAGGTCATACAGGTGTATGGTGTTCGGTTAATTACACTGACTGAAGTGTGTGTGGATCAGTGTGTGTGGGAAGCATGCTTTTCCAGTCCGACACTGTGGCCATTTTTACAGTCTGCTTGTTATGTTTGTTGCTTCAGAGCACTGCATAACAAAATGTAGCTGCACTAACATGAAAACCTAGAAATGACTTGTTTTGTTCTGTCTGGAACAGGATGCCTCGAATCAAAAGTGGAAATGTTTTATTGATTTGGATTTGGGTGCTTAGAAATCAGCTGCTGTTCAATACATCTCACAAATAATTACCTGATCTTCACTGACCTTTTTTTTTATTTATTTATTTTTTTTTAACTTTTCTGACAATATTCAAATAACTTGCTAACTTGTGCAGATGTTTTCTAACTAAAATTTATTTTCTGATTTATTGTTTTTTTTTTTTTTTTTTTTTGCCAAACACATTGTCCAGCTGCCTTCATGTCAAATTGTGAATTTTTCTTATGTGTTATTCAGCTGAAGTGAGGACATTTAAAATATGCTATAAGCCTTTTTTAGTGTTTTCCTTTCACAAGTGGTACATATCTGATAAACAACAGCTTAATTAAAAAGTCAGACTGGACTGATGCAGCTATTTTTTATATTTTGTGCTGTAAATCTATCCAATAATTGAACATATTTATGTCTGGCACCACAGTCTTTCACTTACTGATTTACCCACTAACTTATTATCATTTTCTTATTAATTCTGCCCAAATCTCACTGTTTTCTTTGGTGTGCTGTTAATTAAATGATAAGACTGCAGCTCTGATTTAATTCTTACCTTTTCTCCTTTTTCGCCAGCTAGGCCAGATTCCCCAGCTGCTCCGGGGTAACCATCAGGTCCCTTTTAGTAACAGAAAAGATCAATTCAATTCATTTCAAAACTTATACAGCACATTAAAAACAACTTCTGTTCACCAGAGTGCTTGACAATACAACTGTAGTCATGAGATACAGATGAAATACAACTAAAATAAACAAAGTAAAATAAAATTCATAATGTCATCCTAGGTAAACAACGTTTGGTAGCATCTGAAAGACAAGTAGAAGGGGTGGGTTGTCAGTCGAGACTTAAACTGTCCTAAAGACTGAGAAGTCCGACTACCAAGGGGAGGCTGTTCCACAGTCTGGTTGCTGCTAGACAGAAGTCTTCTCCCTCTGGTTTTTTTTTAGCTTGGCTTTATGTACAGCTAACAAGAGCTGGTCAGCTGACCTCAGGGCTCTAAGAGGAGTGTAAGGGCAGCAACAAGGCATACGAATAACATGGGCCCATAGAGAGTAAACACACAAAAAAAATCAATAAAACCTTCAATTTTACACAAAAGCAGACAGGGAGCCAGTGTAAGGTGCACAAAACATGGGAGACGTGCTCATGCTTATTAGGTGGACTGCAGCATTTAATATGCTCTGTAGGTGCTGGAGCAACCCTGGTCCAAGCCAACATACTCAGCATTACAATATTCCACACACAGTTGCATTATATGTTAGATTTAAAATTTTACATGCAATGATACGAACAACTTCCTGAACCTTTAATGAGTAAATGGTTCAATAAACCCCAAATCTTAAAATACAGGAAAAAATTCTCAGATTATTCCATTTATTTTCAAATTCAACAGTCTACCTTCATAAAAACATGTCTGCATTAAAGGTGGGATTATATTCTGCACAGAAGGAACCTGAAAAGGATGTTAGATACATTTTTTAAAAAATGCACCAAACTTACTTTTTCACCTGGATCTCCTTTGCAACCAGGAGATCCAACTCGACCAATATTCCCCTGAAGATTCACAGAGACATTTTCATGACATTGATGAATCACACATATTAGGATCATGGTGTACATTAGGGCTATTCAACTCGGTCCCACCAGGGTTGCAGCCCAGGAGTTTTTCCATGTATTCCTGCTTTAACACGACCCAAATTAAATGGATCCAACAGCCTACAAAATTCTGCACAATGACTTATTAATTTGTGTTCTGGTGCAGCGATACACTGAAAACCTGCAAGGCTGCAGTCCTTGTGGACCTGAGTTAAAGAGCTCCGGTGTATCTTAGTATAAATACTCACCTTCCGTCCGTCTGTTCCATTTTTACCAGGCACACCTGCCACACCCTGAATGTTAGAGAAGTAATAAAAACATCAAATGAATTTAACTCACACAGTAATAATGTGTGAGTTAAATACTGGAAAGTACTGGACAAGTGTAGCATTAAAATTTTACATTACCTTTGCTCCACTTAATCCAACTTCACCCTGGTGAGATACATAAAAGCTGTTAATCCCAACATTTTATTCACCTTCTGAGATGAACAACAAGCAGAAAGATACATCTCTCACCTTATCACCTTTTTGACCAATTTCTCCCTGGACAAAAACAAAGATGAACAAATAAGTAAACTAAAATAAATACAACCTGAAGTCATTAACTTATGAGCCTCATCAAACCTTAAGGCCAGGTCTTCCAATTGGACCTTCAATGCCAGGATCGCCCTAAAATATAAAGAGTTATTTTCAGCAGGATCTTGAGATAAAATATATTTAAGACTATCAAGTCCAATGTTGTAAACTTCTAAATGTCATTTCTAGACACCTGGTTACCCTTTTCACCTTTTGGCCCTGCCATGCCTCTCTCTCCTTTTGTACCCTAAAAAAACAACAACAAAAAAACAAAGAACAAAACAAAACAGAAATAAACAGAAAGGTTGATATTTCAACAAATTAAGCAAACACAAACGAACAAAACAGATTTAAGAATAATTTTATAACTCACTTTTGGTCCTGGAGGCCCTCTACGTCCAGGGATGCCGGGACTCGCAAAGCATGTGGGTTTGTAACACTATGAGTTCAAAAGGAAAACCAAAAGCATGTGAAAGACAGACTAAAGCAATATCTACATGCAGAATGCATGTATAATATTGTATGCACTATTTACCAGCTGTACAAACTATATTGTACAGTTTAGAACAAACTTGTGTGAAGTATTGTAAATAATGTGTGGATGAATAAAAGCAGATTGGAAAATGCACGTTTGGACATCATTAATGCATTTAAATGGTCTAATGAAGACATTACTTTTATTCAGTTAATTATTCATTATATATAAAAATAATTAAAAAAACAAACAAAAAAAAAGGTTCAGACATTGTAAGCTGTTGTTTTCAACCTGTTTATGTTCTTAGTGTCTGGATCTAGTATAGTATTTCCTTTAGACTATGGGGCAAACTAGTCTGTAAGCATCATGTTTACTTCTCTTGCATGAAAGAAGAGATACAAGACCTAGAGGTTGTCTTCTTAAGCGGCAAAAAGCTCCTGCTACTCGTGGAGTAAATGACTCTTGAACTCTGTTACTGAAAAGTCTCTAGTTTTGTTAATAACTTGAAATTTCTTACCTGTAAATAAGCTTGATATTTCTGCAATGAAAATGTCCACAGTCAGTGACTGGCTATGATAGTACTGATGTTAAAATTGGAACTGACACAGAGAAGAAAGGTATCAAATCACCATGACTTTTATGATGCGTTCAATGGATTCAGTGTTTAGTCTCGCTTTCCCATCAACGATCTCCATGACGATGTAGTTGTCACGGTACAACTCGGTGGGAGAGCTGGCTATCTCCTGCATCCCCAGTTCATCGACTTTCCTGGATGCTGCCACTGAGAAAACATGAATTCCTTGTTCCCGAGCTCTGTCTGCCATCACCTTGATCCCTGAGCATGGACTGCCTGTCACATGACCATCAGTGATTACCACAGAGAAGAGGACAGCCTCTGTATCTGCATAGTGGCGTGTCATCTGGTAGGTCATGTTTTTGAGGGCACAGTCGATGTAAGTGCCTTTGCCTAGGTATCTGATCTGACCAAGATTCCTGACGAAATTCTCTCTGCTTGTGAACTGGCTAAAAACCAGCTGCCTCTGGGAGAAGTGCAGGCCTCCGAAGGACCAAGTGATCTGGATCTGGCCCCTGTATTCCTCATCAGAGAGCTTGTGGGCAAATATTTTGGTGAATTCCTTGATGCTGTCCACCAAGCTGCCAGGCGGGGATTCCTGCAGGGCAATGGTCTCTGAGGTATCAATGGTGAAAAACAGCTTGATGGGACAGTCGATAATCCCTGATAAAAGACAGAACATTCACAAAAAAGATAAATAATTAGACTGCAAAGTTTACATCTACCTCTCTCTGTCTGTTTGTCCAGATTTGACTTAAATGCCATTCTGAGTTCAACTTTAACCCTTTCATGCATGTGATAATAATAATAATTTAAAAAAAAAACTTTATTTCAAAGACAGTATTTTATCTCTACAGTCACATGCAATGATACTTTTTTTTTGTTTACTAATGATACTTTGCTTTGTATTTGATTCATTCTAATGCATTCTATAAAATGTTTACACAAAATATATTATCATAATTATATGATGTAAATGTTCTATTAAACATGTAGCTGTATCATTTTCCTATTTATGACTAAGGCAAACTTTGGTAAGTACACTGTATGCATTTATGCTCAATTATATGGTATATTTAATTATCCTTCATTGAGTGGTGTATTGCATGACTCACTGACATCCAGTTAATTTGTTCATTTACAAATATACCATCATCATTCACAATTATGCAAAAACAAAGCATGAAAATAGGTGTCCATCATAGTGACGTCTAAGCTAAATGTCACCACTAAGGGTTAAACTGCAGAAAAAAAACGACTGGTATTGGAAGTGGAGATGCTCTGTGAGTGGCCACTCAGTTACCAACATTATGCAGCAGTTGAATGGACATGTATGTGCTACTTGACATATAGTGAGGTTGAAAAGGATTTTTGCATGCTAACAGAAAAAAACAGATGAAATTTTATGCTTTTCTTACATCTGTAATTATTTGAATAGTTGTTATATAATGGTGTTGATTATGATTAAAAAACAATACCTTCTTTTCAGATAAATCATAGATGCTTTTTCATCGCAAGCTCCATTTTTAAAATAAGAAGTACACTTAAAACAGAAACAATGCCTTGAAAAACCGCATTACAAGCAGAAAAGAAAATATTTGAGAAAAAAAACACAAGCTCTGCATGACACAGCTTGATCTGTAAATGGTTAAAATGAGCTCAGCAGCAGCTGAAAAAAAGCTGGAAAACAGCTAAACAGCTGGGAAATACGGCTTTAAATTCATTGAGTTATTATTCAATCTCACAACATATACAAAATAAATGAGGCATTTCTTCAATAAAGACTACTTTCATGTGCAATAATTTAGGTTTATTTGCCTGGTGCCATTATACATTACCGATATACAGTTACGTTGTAAGTTTGTGTGTTAGTAGCCTGAAGCAACTGAACTCCCACTTCACCAAGCGGCATGTTTATATCACTCTAGTTGTGCTTCAGTATATCATGATTTAATTCTATCATTTCTTTTTCACAAACTATATTTACATTTTCATTTTCATTTTACCACTCCTGCAAATATTAACTCCTTATTTAGTGAGTTTGAATTAAAAAGGCCATTAAAGAATATTGTAATTATCATTAAATTTTATCTAATGAGAAATGAAAGAACTCACTCCCACAACCTTCAGCTTGTGGAGTTGGCCAAGGTGGAACCGGAGGTGAAGTTGGTTCTGGACTATCACCCCGTCCACGAGCTGGCACACGTTGAGCCAGTGCAGCTTGGAGCGTGCACAAAAAGATTAACCATGAAATCTTTGCCATTTTACCTGAACACACACACACACACACACACACACACACACACACACACACACACACACACACACACACACACACACACACACACACACACACACACACGTGCACACATGCACAGAAATGGAAACAGCACAGTTGTTAATGTTCTCTCTCTGAGTGCACAGCTCCCTTTAAAATCAGGAAGTAGACAGCAGAGCAGAGTCTTTGCAGAAGGGGTCTCCACAGAGCTTAAGAATGTTTATCCTTGTTTTAAACAAAGTCAGTAAAAAAAGAAAACAATGTTTATAACAAAATACATTTTTGTAGGGTTCTATTCAGAGAAACAAAAATCTTCAGCAGAAGTTCAGAGAAATCTAGATGAGATTTTTTTGTGAGAAGCTTTCCTCCTGGTCAAGTCGGGCTGCCTGAAAAGTGCTGATAGGGAACAGAGAGGAGTATTTTTACTGGAAGCAGCTAACTGTAACAGTGTGAGCCAATAACAACAAACAATAAAAGACTTAACCAATTAGTAGAGCAGACTGTTTCATTTTCACTTGTTTTCTGTCAGTACATAATGTCATTACGCTGGCTCTTCATGTTAAATGGATAAATGGCTCTAAGTCATGGATTAAAAATGTTTAAGAGTTATCATTTTAGGTCAAGTACTGAACACTGAGTTTACAATTGTTTTCTTGCTTTTGTGACAAGGTAAAGTGAGCTTCTCAAATATTTTGTCCACATATTCATATGACATAACATTAAACAGGTGAAGGAGTGTCATTTTTATTGAAGAGAAACATTCTATAATAATGTCACAATGTTATAACAATGCTCTGACAATTTCTTGTGAAATGTTTTAAATCCCGACAGAAATATGATCTATAATTACCAATTATTAAGTTTCACATAAATGTAATATTGTGCTGCTACCAGTCTAAATTGACAGACCCAGAAGACAAAAGTCAGGTTGTGTTTCGCAGAATTAGCCCAACGTTTGTGCCATAAAGTGATGCCAAATATCACAGAAACTGTATGTATCATACATGTCAGGCTCGGTTCTTATGGGTTAAGATGGGTAGTCCTGAAACAAGTACATGAGAACCACTGAAGGTATATATGGTGGAAAAAGGAGATACTATGTTACACCAAACCCCCCTGCAACATTCTCTCCTTGGTTTTCAGTCTTTTTTGCCATATGTGTGCTAGTCACAGGTGTATGACTGGCACCTGTTATATTATCAGGCAGACTGATACGACTGGCTCTAATATCAGAATGACATTCTGGAGCTAGTAGTGATGCCATAACTCTATAATCTGCAAACAAACTCCAGCCTTCAGGATGACAACATTTTCACCCACAGAGCAAGGATTGTCATGGAGTACCTCCAGAGTTTTGGAGCACAGAGTTTTGCTGTCAGTCCAGACCTTAACCCTACAGGATTAGCTTGACCATGTTGTATGTGCCAGAATGACCAATATAACCTGCCATTGAGCAATGAAATGCCGTCGCACAGTAAAACGCGACGTTAGGAGGTGGGTGTCAGGTGGTTGTGGCTGTGTATGGATCTTTGACAGGCTACTAAGGTACCTGACGGTGTGTAATGTAAAAATGGCCATTATGTGTTGCTTTTTTTCCTTATGTAGGATAGTGCCACCATTCAATCCAGCAAGGAAACTTAAAGGAAGATTTTCAACCGGAAAACATTACAGATGATTTTGGTTCATTGTGGGGGCTCTACCCACACATTTAGCTCTTTGTAACGATCAAATTAGGCTTTCTAAACATGTATAATTCAAAACCAATTGGTATTATTAAAGGGGAGTAATAATTGACCAAACAAAATGTCCTTACTTCTTGTCCTGCTTACTAATGTGTTTTAATAGTGGAGTTGTGTTTGCACTAACACATATCTAACAGCACATCAGCCACACTGTAAACAACAACTATGAAAAAAGAGGCAAAAAAATAACAACAAAAACATTGGACACTATGGTGATAATATTCTGGGGCTACAAAATTGGGTTAAGGTAAGTTTTAAAAAAAAAAAAAAAACCAAAAACATTAAAAGTCATTTCCTCTTATTGTCCCTATAAACACAGAAAATGTGTATCTGTCAGTTCACCTCATATTTAACTGTTTTGAACTCCTTTAAAGTTAAAATAAAGTGCAGTACTCACCACAGCGGCAGCATCTGGGTTATGAGCTCCAAGCTGTGTCGGGAAATTCAAGCAGTCTCCACAGACCACCAACAACAGATAATCATCTCAGTGGTTCAGTTCCCCTATCTGCCAACTCATCCGGGTTCAGCTCTTGGTCTTTTTATTTATCCTCAACTGACGAACGAGCGTGTTTAAAGGGGGCGGATGGGGTGGGGGTTCTTGCATTCACTGAGGCAGACACCCCAAGCATGCATGTGAGGGAGAGTTCCAGTCCCCTGAATAGATGTTTAGATGGTAGCCTCTGGTGTGGAGTGGCAACTGCAACAGGGGCAATGTGTACAGATGTACAGTTTTAAAGACTTGGAGTGGATTTGGGTAAATACAGAATGAGGCAAAGTGCTATTTATCTACCTAATCTGACAGAATAAATGTCAGTCTCAGACTGATACTCTCCAAAGAGCAGCTTTACAAACACACCAACTCCCACTGCTGCATAGCCTTACATGGAGAGAGCTGCTCACAGGCATTCCCTGTTTATATTTCAAGACTATACAGCATGGAAGATGTCATTAAGGAATTTGACTGCAGCAGCTATCCAAAATTACATTGTAGGAAACAGATTAATAGGGAGGCACAGGACAAAAAAAAAATCTACAATTATCTTTATTATCAAGTGGTTGAATTATTAATTTTGGAGAAGAACTGCTTCTAATGCTTCTTGCAGCTTCAGTGTGAAGATATTAAATTGTTCTTCTGTTTAAGGTCACTGTTCACTGTGGTAATAATGTTGTAGTGTCTTGTAATATCATGGTCTGTGTTATTTTTTTTTTTTACTCATGCTAACATTTAGCAAAGTTTGAATCCTGATCGCTGCACCACTTTGTCATATCCACTTTTTACTCCATATAAACTACATGATAATTTGATTCACAAATGGTTTAATTAATAACTTGTCAAGGTAATGAAAATGGAATCTGGCTTTGATTTCTTCTCACT
This sequence comes from Telmatherina bonti, assembly GCF_933228915.1. Lineage (NCBI taxonomy): Eukaryota > Metazoa > Chordata > Actinopteri > Atheriniformes > Telmatherinidae > Telmatherina > Telmatherina bonti. Next base: position 22,134,989 of record NC_136613.1, on the reverse strand, counting down.
AAAATTTAGAGTTTCAAAGAGAAAAACCTACATATGTCCCCAGCATCTGATAGCAGCACTGCTGCTCCAGCATGAGTTTCGTTCCCAGGGCTGTGAGACATAACATCAATTTTTCATTGTCTCACGAAGGACATTTTCCCTGTCATACCCTGTGGATAGATTATCACAGATGACCCGCCTGTCTTTTTATGCCTTCATGGTTTTATTTATACTTTAATGAATCAAGGGTAGAGACATGTCCTCTCTCCAGTAGCTGTGACACCACCTTGTCCTGATGATTGAATCTTTATGCATCATTTAACCATAGTATTTAAAAGCGAGCGCAGATGTGGTGTGGTGAACATTTTCTGAAAGGCACTTTTATGTAGACGCTGGGGTGTATAAGTACGCTGTAAGTTTCTTTTAAGCTGAACAAGAAGTTTAACCATTAGGATGATCATTTCATAATGATATGCTTGGAATAATGTACAGTGGCAGGGCTTGTTAATATAATTACCTTTTCATTTTAGTTACAGTATGCAGTGCTAAGGAAGCTTACAGTCATAATTTAGATGACAGTTTAATGTAAATGCTTGTTTATGACAGAATAACTTTTTTAAATGTTACTCAGAGCCATCTATAACATTTTATAATTGACTGAGAGCGTATGTATTTTTTCAGATCATGCAATGGACTGGCGAGCTGTCCAGGGGATAACCTGCCTTTTTCCTAAAGACTGCTGGGATAGGCTCCAGCTTCCCCACGAGTCTTCATTGGATTAAGCGGTTAGGATAATGAATGAATGAATTAATGTTTTTTTTTGGCTCAGCAGTTGGGTGAATGTTGGGGATGCTGAACTCTTTCACGAGAGATGAAATGAAAAGAGAGGAAAACCACAACTTGGAAATATGTGTCCATGATATCAGAGTTAGTGAAATGTTTTAGAATTGGACAATCTTTTTTGTATTTCTTTTCTTTAATTTCTTTAGCAAAAGAGGTAACCTACATGTTTGTCTCTAGAAACAGGTGTGTAGGATAAGGATGAACAAATCTAAGACAGCAAAACAAACTGTATGTTGAAAAATTTTCCAGGAACTTTTAGGTAAAATTATTGAACATAAAATCACAACATGCAGAAATGATCAAAAGTTTCCCATTGCAATCAACTGAAATTATATTTCTTCATTTACGTTTCAGTTGCAACTGATAAGGTCATGTTAGCACTGGTGGTAACTACGGCATTAGACAGCACGAGATTTGCATGCTCGTAGAGGTGTTCATGAACAAATTGATTCTTTTGAACGGCTCTTTTGAATGGGCAATGGGAACTGAGTCACAGCAATAAGCCATTCTTTGTGAGTCATTCTTGAAATGATCCATGCTGTCCTCATATGCTTTTCATCACGGGTGTCTGATGTCCAACATGCTCCATTAATATGAATGCATCTATGGGCAAAAAGTATTGTTTGGAAACAAACACTGGGAAATGTTTACTAAAATCTGCATGGATGCAACATGGGTTTTTTCTATTTTTGTTCATATATTATTTCAAAATTTCTGTGTTTTTCTGTTTTTTAAAAATTTTTTTTTTTATCTTGTATGGTTTTTTTTTATATTGGCCTGTTTATGAGCAACACAAAGCTTCTGGGGAATCCTATTTTTACAAAACATACTTTGATTTGCATTTGTTTTTAAACTGATTTGTAAAATAAAGGAAACGACAGCAAAGGAAAGGAAAGGAATGGAGAGGAGAGGAAAGGAAAGGAAATGAAAGTTTATTTCATCGGGTATGGCTGGTAAAAGCCTCACAGCAGGGGGTACAGCCGTTAGACACAGCTGGACATACGGGCATGTCCTCTCTGCAGAATAAATGAATGTTTTCTTGAAATATGCATGCATAGAAGGCAAAAGTAGCCATAAGTCGGTGTTGGGAAGTATGAAATATTAGAATACTGACTGCATACAAGAATTACTGATTGACTGAGACACATCATCTTTTCAAAAGGAACTAAATTCATTTCACTGTTTCTTAATAAATCCATCCTTTTTTTTTTTTATTGCATCAGGGGATTGATATCTGTTGGCGACTTACAGTTGCTTCCTTTTGAAGATGAAGTGTTTGACTATTTCTGAAATGTCACCATTAAATTGCATTTGTAAATCAGAACAGTGTGCAGGAGTTAATTCCTACATTGTATGTGTTACTTTAAAGGGATGTATTTAGACTTTTAAAAACTAGCTCCAGCAGGTTTATGAAATTCCAGCAGGCTGGGTCTATGAGTTGTTTGTTACTTCAGGTTCCTATCTTTTTGAGTCCAAACAAAGCAGAACTGACATGTTAAAAAGGGGGTAATAATGTTCCATAAGACTGGACATTAGTGCCATGTGCCCTAGTTTGGGAGATGCATTTAAATCAGGCCACAGTGTAGTGTGGTTCTGTGTGACTATCAGTGGGGATGCTTCAGCTGGCCATTGATGTTCCAAGGCACTGAGCTCAGGAAGTCCCTCATCAGGGGCTCAATTAGAGAAATGCAGTGATACTGCCACTGACCTGCAAACAGAGTGCTGCTGTTTATAGAGCACTCATGTATGTGTGTGTGTGTGTCTGTGAAGGGTGGGGGTTTCTTTCTGATGGTTTGCTGAGTGAGCAAGGGAGCGATTAAGAGAGAAGCAGGCAATCTGAGAGTCTTTCTCCTGGGTAATCCCCTTTAAACGCTTACTGCATCCAGATGAACATACTGGAACAACTGTGCATCATGAAAAGATAGATAGGCATCAAAAGTCATAAGGAGCACCACTGACTGTTAGATACATTAAACATTATTGTATTAAACATTAAATTTAATCTCTGATACTGTTTGTGTTTTTGTGAAACACAGGAGTCAGTGCTTGTCCAGTGTGGACAGGTGAACATCTTACTCTTTAATATATGCATCAAGACCAACAGTTAAGAGGTTTAATATGGTATACAGTATGTTGGATTGCATTAAAAAGTCAATTTACTGAATCAGTTAAATTGTAAAAACTGTTTTTCTGTTGTTAAAATTGTGGTGTTTTAGCAGCCTGATGTGATCAGGCAATCCTATGATATCTGACTGTGTGCAGTTTTGAGGGACCACAAACAAAACCATTACCATGTCAGTTTTCCATGTTTATTCACATGGATTACTTTTTTCCTATTTTGCGAGAGAACAAACAGCTATCAGAGTTAACATGTGTTGTACTTGGTGCTGGGTGTTTACAGCACATTCCTTGGATGCATTGTGTTGTAAGAATCTTAATCACTTTAGGTACAAACTTTTTGGCTTTTTAGGAAAGCACAGATTACCCTGAAAACATGACTTGGGTCTCAAACACTTATATGGAAGAATAAAGTTTGAGCTAATTTACTCCTGATTATTTTAGGTTGGTAAAGTAAAATCAATGCAAACATAGCTGCAGTGCAGACAGCTTCAGTAGCAAACCACACTAAGTACTGTGGTGCTTGATACATGTACATTTTATCTTATATCTTAACAGTAGCAACAAAACAGTAGCAGTAAGACAATATCCCATATGAGCTGCCATACAAGTTATTCACATCTAAATAGGAATATTTGTATCTATCAACATTTATCATGTGAGCACTTAGGCCATTACAAACATAAACAGCATCTTTATCCTTCTCACTTCAGAACTTCATACGTCTGCTGGCTCTGAGAGTGGCACATCAGTCAGCAGCTGCTTTTCTTAACTTTTGTTCATAATTCTTTCATATGTCGCTCATGTTGATATGAATAATGATGAACATGAACAGAATAGAAGAGCAAAAATGTGAGAGGAAAAAACCAAGCAGTAGACAATGGCATGGCTTCCTACCTCCATAAGCCCAGGAATTCTTCACTAAAAAATACCCAGGCTTAACGAGGAGGCAGTGTAGGAGATATGTGTTTAAAGTCCCACTATACTCCTGAATGACTGCAGCATGTCCAATAATGAAGCCATAAGTCCATTTTTCTCTCTTTAGTGTAGTGATGTTATGCAAAAGCAAGTGTTTAAGTACATATAGTGAGTCATGACCACAAGTTATTTCTATAAACTGTTTATTACACAAAAAAAGGCTAATGTGCTTACTCCTGGCCAGTCTTCCTACTGTTGAAGATTCACTCTAACAGCTGCTCATTGTAGACATCTAAGCTTCTGTCCGTGCCATTTAGTTTGTCACTTTTGCATAAGAACCAAGTAAGAGTACGTTTTCTGAGAAGTAGAATTCTGCAAGTCTTGAAGAGCATTATCTGAGTGAGCCACCAGAGGGGGAGCACAAGCTGCAAAAGCATGTCACTGACAATCATTTCTTTTAGTATTGATCAGTTATGACAAGAGAAGAACAGAAAGCCTCTAATCTTTACAATTTGTACCACTCTTGTAAAAGTCTATTAAAAACATGATGAAAGATGAAGAAGTAATCTTTGTCCTGGTCTTGTGGAGCACTAACAGCCAAGTGGTTTCTTTTGTCTTCTCACGGCATCAATCCTGGGCGTGACTCTCAGTTCTACGCTTCCTGTGTTGGAGTTTCTTCCTGTTTGTATGTGTTTATAGCTTTCCCCTGGGTCCTCCGATTTCCTCCCGCAATCAAAATGCCAACTTTAAATTGCTCATTTGTGCATTTTTCAGAAGAACAGAACACCCGATGAATGCCTCATCATCCGTCAGTAGCCTCTGACCTCAAACAAGAATGAGCGCTTATAGACGAAGAAATTATATACAGGCTATCTTTGCTTCCAACCTCTACCGATCAATTCATCTCACTCAAATAAAAGATAAGAAGAAGAAGAAGGAAAAAAACTTGAAATGTTTCTTTTCATCTTCAGTGGCATGATGTGCAGGGAGTGAATGTGGGCCTTGTGCGTCAGAATTCAGATACCTGCATGAAAACCACAGCAACCTTTTGTAATTCATCCAGCTTTTAAAGGCTCAGTGTTCAGTCAGAAAAAGTCATTCTCTGGTCAGTTTTCTGCAAACAAAGTCAATAGATGAAATGCAGCACAAACCAGAGGAACGAAAAACCCCTTCTGCAATCACCTCTCCATGTAAAATACTAAAAATTACAATGTGTTTGTTTTAGTGAAGCTGACCCTGATTAAGTCTTTCTAAAGAGAAAACAACTATTTCCAAATCCAAGGATTAAATTAAATTTGTTTTCGCAAATATAATTAATGTCATAGAAAAAAACAACAACAAAAAAACCAAAAATCAGACATGTCGATATATTTTTTAAAAGAAATGTCAGCCACAAGGACTGAATCGTATCATGCAGAATCCATTTTATTCAATGTTTTAACATGTGTATTATATGTGTTCAGTTCAATACTTCCCCAGCATCAACCCCGAAAAATTAGATGATAAAATCCTATACATCTAGTCTTTTTAGCTCTGTTTTTTTTTTTTTTTTTTTTTTAAAGTGGTGCATGTGTCTGTGAATTCAAAGAGACAAGGTCTGAAAAAAACCAAAGTGAGCAGATTCATGATGAACTCTCTGCAACCTCCCTGCTTCTTGCAACTTGCTTCAGTGCAGCAGCTCCCACCCATTGATATCAGCACTTGAGAGCTTAAATAATTCACAAGGAAATCAAGGTGGTACCTGATTCTCTGCAGATATTGTACTCCTGGTATTTGATTATGATAAAGAGCAGTGGGTTTGCAAATCAGTACATTTGGAGACTGACTAAACAATTACAACGGGCAAAATAAAAAGTAAATAATAGTGAATACGGTTCTTAACAGCAAACACATTATTGTCTTAACATTGAATAAGACTATGAAATTTATTAACAAGTGTTGGAAATGTTATATTGATAAGATAATGCTGCACCATAGAAACATGCAGCAATGGGAAACAGCTCATACTTGACTTAAATTAATCCCTATTATGCATATCAGATGCATGTTTAAGCTAATGATAATATTTTAATGGAGTGTATGTTGAAAATAGCTCAAAGGCATCTCAAAGGCAGATCTTTGTAAAAAAAAAATTTTTTTCACTATGATTAGCTTTTGAGTTTTGTTTATGTTTTGAGGGTGCTCCAAAGAAGCAAGTCAGCAAGCATGCACAGTGGAAGCACTGGGCAGTATCATCCAGTTTGCTTGCGGGAAGTGGTGGATAGGTGATATCACTATATACCCGTAGAACTCTGCAATGGAGATGTTTTTAACAGTATTTAACAGTTGTTCCACCCACAACATGCTTTAGAGATCTGGTGCCCCCTGAGATAAAACTGATCTTCCTTTGACTTGAAACAAGAGCTGTGAGGAACTATCAAAGAGCATATCTGAATTTGAGAGCCACAAGAAGGGGAAACTCATTGGCTTTGTGAGGCAAATGCGAACATGAATATAAGCCTAATGGAGTGCAAGTGACACCACTGCTTTGGAGCAGAAATGTGTTTTCACTGATGAGAATACTGACTGAAGCTATTAAACACAGCCACTGATGGTGTCGATTCACTCTGTTATTCAGATGCGTTGTCAAGAATATGCTGGAAGCCCTAATTTTCAGCATTTTGAGACCAGGTCTTCAAACAGCAAAATGCATGCTTAGTTCCTCAACAATCTACAAAATCACTTAATGATCCCTGAAAAGAAAATGAAACAGCAAAAACACAACAAAGATAATCAGAGTAAAAACTATGGCTCTGCAGACATGTGATGAAGCTTTTATGTGGTCGGATGCGGTGGTTCTTCTTAACTTGTCCTTTCAAAAAATCCAATTTAACAATGAAAACCTGGATTTATTCCCATCTGAAATTATATCTTTGGTACATTTTGTTAATTCTAAATGTTAGTTGTTTATAAAAATGTTTATTTATTTACATTTCAGTCATATTTTTTTTGGAAAAAAAGAGAAAACCTTCAAAGTTGTGAACACAGCTATCAGCAAAAGAAAAAAAAAAGGCCACCCATCTGATACTGAGTAGCTCCTCCATGTGCTGCCAGAACAGTCCTGATGTGGCAGGTTGTGGAAAAAGAGCATCTGAGAGTGTCCTGAAGTGTCTGGTGCTGTGATACAACTACGTCCTGTGGGCCCTGCAAGTTGTGGAATGGCATCTTTTTGATTGGGCTTTCTTCCCACAGCACCAATTAAATCCCTTAAAAATATATGAGTTTGGAGACTGGGGGAACAACTCAGACAATTTGTTGTATTCTTTGAGACGTTTCTAAGCAGCAGGATCCTGTGAATGCAGGGGCAGCATAATCTAATGCTCATAAATAGCACACCAATTCAAGCACCTTTTTGCATGTCATTTACATGCATTTTAAGCTGTCATTTTCTGCTTTGAAAAATAGCACACCAAATGGTTTGGAATGGGATAAAAGACAGGAGGTGTGTCATTTTCTCATAACATATATCATGAAATGACAATCAAATAAATAGATACCAATAGAAGATTAAATAACTTATTTTGCAATAACTGCACTTTGTTTCAAGGTTGATAGGTCACTGCTCTCACCATGTGAAGGTGGAAAGGTTGTGTGACAATGATACAAAGGAATGTTTATGTGGGTGGCAAGTGTCAAAGTAATGCTATCTGTGGCTGATGAGTGAGCATTTAAGCACTGCAGCACAGTATTTGCAACACTGAATCTGAAAATTGGACAGAATAAATAAAGTATAAGATTTTTGCTCATTTTTACATGTGTCACAATTCTTTGGCAGAGATCTGAAATGTTGAAAATATTTGAAATATTTTCAGTTCTGAAGAAAAAATAATTTTATTTTCATTTGGTTGCTAATGTCCTTACTTTTTTTTTTTTTTTTAAATCCTGTTTTAGATCAAATTTATGCCTATATGCAAACCTTTGTTCATATTTTTTTGTTATAAAAAGAAAATATTAAAGGTAAATAGTGGAGCTACAAAGATAACCACTCATATTTCCCAAATATCACGTTATTGAAACATAAAAAATAACTGTTCTCCAACCAATTCTGGATATCAAATCACTTGAATTTTTATTCAATCAATGTAAGGACATCAGAGATGCATTTTTAAATAAACAAAAACATGTTATCAATCCAGTGCAGTTAAAATTGTTCTTGTTTTCAACTGTCAGCTGGTTCAGATATCTTTCACCTCCATGTGGGATAAGGCCTCAGACCGTAGTGACTCTCATGACCAACTCTCTTGTGCTATTACTGGGTTGGCTGCGAGTCTCCGGCTGCCTCAGGTGGCTGAGCAGGTGGAGGATGTTGTAGGGACAGTGCTGGTCTGGCACTGTGCTGCCACTGTCAGGGTCCACGTGTGCTCCAAATCCTCCTGCAGTTGTCACAACGGTTGTAGAGGTGGAGCCAGCAGCCGTGGAAGCCACCACCATCAGAGAGGAGGTGGAAGTGGATACTCCTATCCCTGTTTGGTAGCCCTGGTTGGGTTGAGACAGAGTCCTATCCACAGGGGCATCCTTCAAATCGTCACTGTCCATAGACTTATCATAGTTCAGTACCTTCCACTGCTGGTTCACAGCCTGCCAGCGGTGGAAGATGCGAAACACAGAAGGTCCTTCGTGGACAATTAGTGCTGTGGAGATCAAGAGTGTCAGTCAGACAATGTCATAGTGTAGCAGTAGTCTTAACAACACCACAAAGTGCTATCTCTGCAGTGGTAGATTCACAGTGTTAAAGCCAGCAGAAAGTATGAACTGAAGCAGTAGCAGAACAAAACAACTCATCTTTCAAGTACCACACCATAACACAAAGATAAAATCTTTATTTCTTCAATAAAGTAAGGCCATGGAACAACTTATAACAGAATAACACTGATTCTTTTTGGATTTAGGTGGGCAAAAACGATGTAACCGCTCTCTGTTCAATAACATCTTATCTCAGTCCAAAATTACTTATTGATTCATGTTCATTGAACTCAGTATCTGGAAAATGGAAGTCAGTCTGTACACGGATGCCTGAACCGCATGATTTTCAGCCATATTTAATATGTAATTCATGAAAAGGGAAATAGAGAATGGGGATTTTTTTAAACAACTATGGTGTTTTAAGTTTAGCCTGATTTGACTAATTGTAAACACAAACATTAATACAGGGTTTGTCACACTCTGAAATGTAGGTGTATTCAATTTTATTAAGAAACACATACATTTTGAATAGATTATATACTGTATCTTAAACGGGGAAGTGTTATGTGTTATCAATATAACCTTATAAATCCTGCTACTACTCCTGAACTCAGCTTCTCCCCCTACTCTAACTTCTTGGAATAATTGAAGATCAGGTCTCTGCTCTTCAACGTACACCAGGTGACAAGTTAATCTCTGTAAAGTGCCACGTTAATGACTCCACAGTCAATCTTTGCCACCAAGCCGGAGACAATCAATCTCCTCTTTGCTCTCACCCTGCTGTCTGCTACAGCAGAAGTTAGGATTTTCTTAATGTGAGTTGCCGACACACAGTCACCCAAAACATGCGGGCCCTCTAGCATCAGAAGGAGGACAGCCAGCCTGCAGTACGAGTGCTATAAGTTTAGTCTGGACACCCACTCAATTTCAGAAAAGTGTTAAAACGCTCCAGTGCACCTTATTACTTCTGGTGTTATGACAGCACACAGTGAGCTTCAAAGTTTGCCAGAATCTTGTGCTGTAGCGTTTTATTATAAGACTGAAATGCTATTGAGTTCATGTAAAATTTTTTTAATTTTTTCAAAATTTAGCATTCATGTCTGATTTATGAGTAAGGTTTGATGCAGCATTTCATCATATTCAAAGTACAAAATGGCAGTATTAGAGAAATGGCTTTAAAAATTGGCCAAACAATGACAAATACTAACTGATGCAGACTCCACAGTATTGATTTACATGAGCTGACTGTATAGATTGACAGCATTGATTCTCAATGATGTAAACTGTTTGTGGCATTCACAAATATTTGCCGACAGCTTTCAGCTATAATTAGTGACTCTGCTGAACACTTGTGACATTTACTTTTGCCTGTTGAGTGCACCTGGAGTAATGTGTGCAGACTGGAATCACTCAATAATGCTCTCAGGATATACATGCACAAAAAATCCAGTCTGTGAAGAAGCATAAACATTCATTTGAATTGAAAAAACAATAAATTACTGTTAACTTTTTAGCTTCTCACCGATGCAGACAACATCCATGAAGCCATACATGCCGTAGCAAATCTGGAAAAGCAGATCTTGACGCTGCCAGCGGGCCGACGGGCTAAAAGATGACCACACCAACCAGGAGATACTGGCCATCAGGAACAGGGAACCCAAGATGGCTGCTGCTATCTGCACTTTCTCTATCACTGTCAGGGAGATGGCCTGCCACTGTAAGATAACAAAGTGCTTGAATGTTTTTCATTTCAGGTTATTTGACTTTAATGAATACAGAGAAAAGCAAATAAAAAATGCAACATGATAAGGACTGTTGGCTAATGTGGCCATTAGTTTGAAGGAATCGTTGGAAGTGATTACACTGTAAATAGAGCAGGATGCAGACATGACTGATGGTCTTTTAAACCAAAATATAAACATCCAAACTCAGATATAAGAAGCAAAAAACTGAAAAGCTCGATCAAACATAACTCTTACCCAGAAAGACCAAAAAGAATCCACTCTACAAATAGTCCTATCGTACCACCAAAGGCTAAAACTGAGAAAAAACTGCAACCCCCCCCCCTCCTGTGTTTAGGATCAAAGGGAAAAAAGCTTGCTTAATTCAATACGCTTTTTCACCTTGATCAGAGAAACGGTAAAGCTGCTCTTCATACTGTATGGCTCAAACATTTTTATCACATTTTTATTTTCCCCTATGAAATTTAGACAAAAAATATAAATAAATAAAATAACCCTCACTAAATAAAGCATGTTGGTCTGTGGTTTAACATCACTCTCAGCTATAATCCCAGACCAGTAAAAGAATTACCCACAGAATGCTGAAATTGTAAAACATTGCTAAAGTTGTGCTTTATACGTAAAGCTCACCTGTAGAGGATTCTTGGTGCTTATGGCAATGACCTGATATTTGTAGTAGCAGAGCTCACAGGCCCAGGAGCCTCTCTCGCTGATCCATTTGATGAGGCAGGGCTGGTGGGTGCAGCGTACTGACCCGCTGCATCGACACGGACTCAGGAGCTCCCCCTGCAGAAGGAACAAATTGTATCAGAGTGGTTTCGACTTCAGTACAAATTAGATGCTATTTTCCCTTGAATGTCCTATTTTGGATTTCAATAAGTATATCAGTATTGCTGTATTTTATCAGTATAAATCACCCAGATTAATTCTTTGCTTGAGAAAACTGATCAGCAGACTGTCTCGTGTTCTGTACCTTATTTCATTCTGAGTTACACGAGATACAGATATGTATATTCTGTTATGATGAGCCACTGATTTTACAAGGGCCTCTTGAGTGCAGTTAGGCAACACTCACTGTCTTCCACACAACATTGTGCAGAGCTATTGCCACAGAGTGCCGGTTAGGGTGTGAAATGAAGGCTTTGCCTTACACCTTGTTGACAGGTAAAACCTTGATTTAGTACCACTGAATATGGAGGATTATTCACTGACGCTCCAGTGAATGAGCAAGCCCTCACTAAGCTGCAAAATACTGTGCTTATATCACACTTGACAATAGTTCTTTTTAAATGAGCAGAGTGCTATATATACCACTACTACTACTACAGCCATTTGACTGACGCTGTTATCCAAAGAGACTTAAATGTCAGAAGTGATCAATTAACCATAGCAGTTAACCTAACACGCATTTAAAACAACCGGCCCCTCCATAGCAAATGAACGCCATGACTAAAGCTATCTTTCCCCAGTAGAACAGTGGGCTTTTCCACACTTGTGATACTTCACACAAACAGCTCAACGAACATAAAAAAAGGTGTAGAGTAGTGTCAGAACTCTGCCTCTCCTTGTCAGACCAAGTAGCTTGAGAATTCACCAGAGCAGCTCAAAGACTCCAATGTGCAACCCACGACACCAGATCTGCTGCAAGACACCACAGAACCCTCCCACGGGTCCACTTTCTGTCCTATACCCTGATGGCTCAGAGTGGGCTCTGTGACACAAGGGGGACCTTAATAGTTTAATAATTCATTACTGTTTAGCTTTACATATTTGGACTTTTTCTTTATGACCATGTCTAAATCCAAACCTTGCATCTCGTTGTCCTGTAATTATTTCAGTTTTTATTTGAAATACCATTTTTTTTGGTAGAAAATTACTGCTTTTTTCTCAGTGACATTTTTGAACTTGCAGTAAGGATGTTAGTATTGCTGAGGGCATTTCAAATCCCTTATGTCAGCCTGTTGACAACCACATACTGTTTGATTGAGCTCGCTGAACAGCAGAATAAAAACACCTGCATTGTGTGTTTAACATCTAGGTGTTATCTTTGGGAGGTAAGGAACCTCAGATAAAACAAATAAAGTATGTTTTAGTTCCCAAAAGGGGGCTCAGTAGTCAATACACTTATGACATATTGAAAAACATTACAAACACAATTATGAAAATGAACTGCTGACAGATGTAGGAAACACAGTATTTTCAGCATTTCCATCATGTTTTCAGTTTATCCAGATGGGTATAATGAGATATCAGAAAAAAAAAAAAACTACCAGTAATCCAAATTGGGTCTCTTTCTTTATCATCTGTAAGACCCTTAAATCCATCAAATGAAGTGAAACCACAGAGTTCAAATCTGCCACTGCAAGATTTTCCCTTGACAGAAATGCTATAAATACTCAGCAGCACTTTAGCCAACCAGTCTTCTCAGTACCTATTCAGTCTGGGGAGCAGATCAGAGTTTTATAATCTTTCACACTGGACCCCTAGCTCAAAAAAGATATGACTAATCACATTAGAAATGAATGATGACACAAAGATGTGGATCTACCAATGGTTATAAGTCCTGACCTGCACTTTAGAAATTTAGTCTTCAATAAAAACCTGGATCTTCTTGAGTGAGTGTTTTAACCTTAAGGTGACAGAATAAAAACCCTGCATTGCACTGAATCAATCAATCAATCAATTTGCCAATCCTGCGTAACAAAATCAATATCTGGCCCCTTTCTAACTATGGCATTACATCCTTAAGTTCTCTCTTTGTCTTCAACAAACATAGATACTGAAAGAAAAACACAATAAAAAAAAAGAGGAAAACGGAAAGTATTTAAATAATTTCTCCATTATTGTGCTGACATCTCTGACAGATGGAGCAGCACCCTGGTTGAAGAGAAGAGAGGAAAACACAGAGAGTTACAGGAGAAAAGGCCTATCTACAGATGGCCAGGGTGGGAGTGTATTGGCAGGAGCACAAGAACACTTCTGTCATGTCCAGTGGGACTCGGGACGCTCACTGTGACTGGTCTGATCGCAGCCAAGAGCTGAAACCTGGATCACTCCAGTACAACTGAGGCTGAAGAGAGCAAGAGGTACTGATAACAGACGTGACACCAGCCCCCATCTACAGAAAGTGGTAACTGAATGTCCTGTTGTTGATCATACTACACTGAACCCACAAAACACACCCAACACATGTATGCAAACAACAGGGCAATGTATTGAACAAGCAAGTCTGATGGCTTTTGCTGCTTTATTCAATCAGTCTGTCCTGCAGCATCCAACAACAATCCAGTACATCTAATTTTCTCCTTATAAAATTGGATCCAGTCCCAATGTATATATAAACGGAAAAATAAATGAGTCCTCAATATTCACATAAGGGCCTGAAATCAATGCAAAGGAACTCGATTAACTCTAACTGAGCGGAAATTGTAGAATAATAAACTAGCTCATTCAGAAACTGAATGAAAGTGATTTTTTACAATGGCCAATAATATTCAGGCCACAAGCATTTCTTTAACAACCTGCAACACTGCGGTCGTCTGGAAAACAGCATTATCAATATATATTTTACCATCTTCAAAAAGTTAGAGGGAAAAGAAGTATAGCCAGTAGAGAATGAAATTGAAAATCATATCATTTCAGATTTATTTACTGATAATGATGCTTTTATGGGAACAACTGGGCTTACAGTGACAGTTAATGACTCTTCAAAGGAATAAAACAGAAAGCATGGTTTCTCATTTAACTGTATGAATTCACAGCTCCTTGTATGTGACTTCAGCAAAGCTTATGTAACTTGTTTATCTCCGATTCCCAACAAATGGCAGATCAGCCATTACACATATGATGAGATACACAGAGCATAGTGCTTCTACTCTGCGAGGCCATATAGAAAAGATGATGGCACTTGACCCCTCTAGGCCTCTTATTCTGCCTTAGACTAACACACTGTGCAGGTTCATTATCTGTGTTAAGATTGAAACCTCACATTAGCAGCAGGAAGTCACACAGGCTTAAAAGTTAAAGCTCCATCAGTGTAATAGTTTATCACACCTCAGGATATTTCATGTAAAATAATCCTTTTCATTGGTCTTTTGCCATATAAAACTATGATGAATTTTATGCACTCAACACTTACGTGGAGATAAAGAAAAACAATATGCTCATTCTTTAAGCAGCCAGGTTGAAGGTGAGTCTGCATAAAGAAATATAAACACACAAGTCTGATTGCAACGTTGCATGCATGAAAGCAAGAGACGCCTTGCTGACCTTTAGCTGAACAGAACCAATAATGGGTTGAAATGTGTCTTGTGTTAAATGTTTATAGAAGAGTATATAAATAACCTTGGGCACTGAGTAAGAAGGCATGATTTCATGAATTTTATTCTGCTTGGGGCTTTTATTTCACTGTGAATTATGTGGTTCCTGCAGAGGCGGACTCAAATGGTTCAGGTGTTTTTATTTTAAATCTCTTATTGAATAATCTATATGCTTATAGTGTACATGCAGTTAAAGGTCAATGTCAGTAATCTTGTTTATATGGAAAATTAAGTACATCTTCCTATTAAGATTTTAGTATAATAAATTCTATACAAAATCTATTGTTCTTAATTTATGTAATTAGAAGTGTAAAAGTAAACAGGAATTAATTACATTTTTTGTTCAGCTGTACAAAGTATATCATAAAAGATCATTTAATTTCACTGTGGTAAGCTTTTTACATTGACATTTTATCTTTTGAGAATTGAGATGATTTTTTAATAACAAATGTGAACCTGCCCTTTAAAAGAGCAGAATCTGAGGTTAAGATTCCCTAAAAAAAATGGCAGAAACACTGACAATGATTCAATTACAAAAATTTATTTCATTATGTGATGTTATATTAAATCAAAGTACAATCATCTCCCAATGGTTGACAGTCAAGGCCCTTTTCTAGTGTTACACTTGAGAAAAGCTATGACTCTCTCCTTTCTTTACACTGTCTTGACTATCTCAGCCTTGGGGATGGAAGTGTTTTGGAGGTGGACTGTCAGATCAGATACTGACTGGCTTGGTACATGTGACATCCTGGAGGCTAAGGAAGAATGGAGGATAACTAATGTCCCTGCTGCCTGTAACACACGGAGACATGCAGAGTCCACTCACTCATTTCTCTTTCCAAATGGGGCCTCATTCTCCTAGTGCCCATTTACACCTCTGCAGATCCATATCTGGACTCCACCCAAACCAACAACTCACAGATGAAAGGAAAAGGAAGACCGGTGAGGGATAAAAACATGCATAATGACGCGCTGGGATGAAATCAAGCGCAATTGACTTGCAGCTATGTCTCAAGGATGCATTAATGAGATGTGTTGGAGGAAGCCATGGGAAATACTGCGAATTTTCAAAGTAATACTTTGTATGCATTGCAGAGTGTGCTGACCATCTGGAGTTTTTGAGAAAGCAAGAATGACATCTCATCTTCCAGCCTTACAATAGACCCCCGTGTCAGCAATAATTACAAAGTCTGAGCTCAGAGGTTTAGACTGATTCACAGAATCGCTATTGAAGTAATTAGCAGATGAAACATAAGAGAGATTATGCACAATGCAATGACCATGAAATGATACTGTAACTGCTGCTGGGCTAAAAGAAAAGCATCAGCGAATACAGCAGTTGGCTAAAAAGTTATGCTCCACACCTCAGTTATCTTGCTTCTAGACGGTTTTATGACCTCTCCTCCTCCTTTACCAAATGGTGAGATGTGACATATTCATCAATGTGCTCTCAAAAGCTCTGTCAAAAAGTGTAACCACTGTCTTGGCAAATTGCTACGTCTCTGCTTCTCTGTTATCATTTCTTTCTTTTCTTTTTTTTTTTATTACATCCATCTTTTCCCATTTTCTTCTTTTGACTGATGTAGTGTGACATTATCATCAATACGGCCCCAAAGGTGGAGGCATGCAATGTGATTAACCAGAAGGCCCATGCCTTGCGTTCTGTGAACATTTTTGTTATTATCATTATTTCTGCCTGTTTCCACATGCTGTGCATGAGCAGCAGCAACAGAGACAGGCATTATTTGATTCTGTCATGCATATAATACTTTGAAGTGTTTGGCTGTAATGAGTTGTTACTCCATTTCTGTGTATCCTCCACACTTGTCACCCACTGGGACAAGGTCTTTCATTATCACTCCACAGCTATGCCAAGAGCAGTCTTTTCAAGCCCAGCAATGGGATCAATGCAGGAAGAGTGTAATACTTCAGCCCTTGTGGCAGCCCCAACAAAATGGGACAGCTTTTTTTTTTCTGAATGAAAAAGAAGCTTGACCATTAAACTGCTTCCACCTTCATGGACTTGTTGCTCTTGTTGAGAAATGTTCATCACAGAGCAGACAGTTTGGAGATGCTATCCCAACTAAATGTTACAGCCAACACCTTCATTGTAGTTATTACTAATTAATTGATTATATAGACTCTATATTTGTAACATTTAAATGAGATAAAGATGGTTTTCCATCACTTACATGCTCTGGTCCTTGGAAGCAGATCCTGCACACAGGCGTCCTGAAGCCACTTTCTGTGTAGCTGGTAAGAGAGAACCTTTCCTCTAGTTTGCCCTTTGAGCAGTCATCGGAAGAGCTGCTGCAGCCACGCAAGGCCGCCGTCAGCTCTGCAGCATCAACCCAGCCCGCCACCGGCCGCTCTCCGCCCAGTTGCCCGGTGGCTCCCGCCGTGGACGTTGCGGTGCGCTCCCCTGCGTGTTGGTGGCTCCGCGTTAACGTGTTGTTGTTGTCGGGGACGTTGACGGTTGCCTCATGGTTTTCCGAAGATTGGCCGCTCATGGGGGTCAATGGAGGGAGCGGTGTTGGCGGTGCCGGTGGCCCGAGCAGGAGCACCCTCAGGTCACCAAGCAGGACGCAACAGCGGCTCTTCAGCATGCCCCGGCTGCGCAGCATCGGGCTCTGTGCGGTCAGAAGATCACGGCACCGTGCAAAGGTGCTGGAAGATGAGTGCTGTTTGTATCCCCGTCATAAGAAAACACCTCTTCATGTGTCGTTGGATGAAATAGTGAACAAAAGGGGTGCGTTTTCCAGCGTTTGATGAGGGGTTTTTAAAGCAACCTTTCAATGCTGATTTAGACCGCTATTATGGTCGTGTGCCTTTCATTGTCTTTCCATGAGAATGTTAGAAGAGAATGCAAATAAATCCCATCTATGCAAACAAGTGTCTGAAGCCATTAAGTTCAATAAATGAAGCGTTTTGTAGGGAGAAAGTCTATTGTAAGACGGGTGGGAAAATGCATTCAAGTAAGAAGGCTATGGGCTGTTCACTCAGTGTCCACTGTTAATTCCTGGCCATCATAATGTGCCATCTATCATAAACTATCAAGAAAGGAGTGCAGGAGATTTGTTTGCAGCACAATGATCTGAAATAGACTCGAAAAAAAAAATCGGCAGAGCTTAATCTCAAAATAAAAATATTTCAGCGATGAAAACCACGTTTTAAAACAGCAGAAGCTCAGATTACTGTCGACGTCTTAAGGCTTTCAAATTGAGTCAATCGACGGCGTGCCATATTGGGAAGCAAAATCCGTCTTACCTGGCGAGCTCCACCGATTTCTATACAATTCACATTTTCATTATTTTCTCCCCCACAGATTTTCAGCCAGACTGTTGGTCGTAGGAAAGTCTGTGTCTAGCTTTCATTCCCAATGATCGGATCTCCACGTCCGGGGAAGACACAGAGAGGTTTTAAATCCATCCGGTAAAATCCAACACGATGGTCGGACTGTCCTGCTCTGGGTGAAAAGCATCCGTAGCCCCCGGATTGTCCTGTGATCATTGGCTGCTGAATCGGTGCTGCAGCTTCAGCACCATGATTCCTGGGACAGCTCCCAGACGCCACACGTCACCACCGCACAGTGATGCAAGCAGCCAACTCATTACTCCAACTGTGGACAAATATGCAAGAACATGGTTTATTTGTTGTTTTCCAAATACAAGGAGGGATCAGTGTATCAGTGGTCAGAGCAGTTTCTCCTCTGTTTTCAAAACATGAGATGCTTTATGCCTCGGGGTACATTCTGAGCTGAATGACATTGCTTTGAAACATTTTCAGTGACTCATAATTTCCCCTCTAAAAATGTTGTCTAATGAATTCAGAATCAAAAATAGATTCTATATTGATTAAAGCCATTAAGGTAAACTCTATTGCAGTCTTAACAGCAATATTGTAATTGCTAACATTACTGGTTTATTAATGTTTTATAGATTAGGTAGCTAACTGTTGCTGTTTATCATTAGAGGCCTCAAACAGGAGGACTACTCTTGTAAATGACTAATTCTATTTAAGTGTAAATGAAAAGGAATGATCTTTCAATTTGCATTGTTATTCAACATTAAATAACAGCTGAACCAGAAATAAATGGATAATCTAAGAGGGGAAACCAACTTTATATATAGAGCCCATTAGATCACTACATATCTATAAAACACATCTAGAAAACTATCTAATCAATAAATTCCTTTAAGAGATAGACATGCATTTGTTTCCACAATTCATAAAAAAGTAGCATTGGAACTTAGAATATGTTTTATTGATAACTGATCTAAGCTTCTGTGATGGACTGGCGACCTGTACAGGGTGTACTCTGCCTCTCGCTCAATGATTGCTGGGATAGACTCCAGCTTCCCTGTGACCATTCATTAGACTAAGCGGTTAAGAAAATGGATGGATGAATGGATGGATTAATCTCTTCTTGTCTGCTCAAGTTATTAATCAAGCAATGATGTGGTCTTTATAGAAGAAAAAACTGATCCATTATAATTCTTTAATGTAATTTCTATTCAGGACATTACTACATGTTGAAAATATCAACGATCTATTTGATTTCCTAATGCCTGAACAGTTTTCATTTTTTGGTGAGTAAGGTATATGCATGCTTACTACTTTGTATGCTGCCGTGGTAACTGTGTATAATGTAATATGTAAAAAACACCTCATGAGTACTGAAATTGTATTGAAATAATTTTTTGTAAAGGTGCTTGGTAATTTACAGAAACAACACTGAGGAGTTAAGAGAGAGCTAAAGACAAGAGTGACACAGAAGAAGAGTGATTACCAGACTTGTCAGAGCACCTATGTGACTTGACAAAATCATTAAAATGAACACACCTGTGGCAGTACTCACTTTGTCAGCCAGTGAAAGTGCGATCCTTTTTTTTTTTTTTTTTTTTTTTTGTCAGAATTCACATAAAACTGAGATCAAGCAAGTGGTCATGGGGTGAATATTAAATGAACTGCCAAAGAGAGAGTGACACACTACACTCTCACTTCTGTTGGGTTTCTATTCTGGCAGGAAATCACCAATGATAGCTCTTTCATCATATCTCAGGTGCAAAGAAGTGTCTGATTAAATAAATAGTAAAACAATTCAACCATGGTAGCTGATCATCATGAATTGATGAAACAATCCAGGATTGTACAATGGTTTATTAAAAGAAAACAGCAACAAAATACATATTCAGGACTTTTACCTGGTGTTTTTATCTTCTCAGTATCTAATTCAGGCAATATTTCTTCACCTGGAAGTTTGTTTGACTTTCACCAATATGATGACAACCTACCAAGCCATCTAGTCTCAATATAAAACCTATTACCTGCCACCAGGGTTGCATTTACTTTCAACATCTTTTCATCTTTCTTCTGCCCTTGATATTTTTTTCAACTTCATGTGTTCCTTCTTGATGTTGTTGTTGTTAGAGATTACGTCATATATCACTCATAGCCTACTTTCTTCTGCAGCTCCTTGACCATCACACAATGTCCGGTTGATTAGCCAATGGTTTTTAATCAGTCTGGATCTGGAAGTACAGTACCACAAGATCATTCTCCCCTGGGGTTTCAAAGCCAAGCTCAGCACAGATGTTCCTTAAAACTATTCCATCCATCTGTACCTATCTGCTTCTTATGCCCTGTATTTTACATGTGCTGGACCGTCTCATAGACCTCATTGCACAGCATGCACCTTCTCTAGCCACTGTAGACTTCTCAATGTCCTGTGTCCTCTTCAGTCTAGTGGTACATGGCATGCAGAGTTTTATCTATCTATCTATCTATCTATCTATCTATCTATCTATCTATCTATCTATCTATCTATCTATCTATCTATCTATCTATCTATCTATCTATCTATCCAACTTGCTAAAGAGCGGGTTGCACGTGGGCTTGTTTTCTTACGTCACTTCCTGCGCGGCAGAGTGCAAGTTGTTAGCTACAGTTTATGTTGGCGACACATTTCGCTTTTCATTTTGTACTAATTCAACTTCAGATCACACGATTGATCCTGCTACATCGCCTAAAATGAATGCTCGCTTAAATACAAGAGCACTGCTGAAGATGTTTTGTCGCTAAACTTGATTGACGACGTTAGCCATATTAGCCGCTATCTTTTGCACGAGCAAGTTAGCAGTGCAAATAACTTCTTGCCCGTTGAAACAATGCGCCTCCATGCATGCCTTGTGAACATATAACTATATATTCAAGCTAAGCCATACTGCGATAAATAGTGTGAATTGGAATCGGTCCTACGTGGCTTTAGCTGCTACTCAGCAAGAGGATCCGTCAACATGTCTTACCAGCTGACTGCAGAGCAGCAGCGAAAGATTGAGGAGAACAGACGCAAGGCTTTAGAGCGAAGAGCCCAAAGACTTGGACAGACTATCACCAGCAGTAAGCAGCCTTTAACAGGCTTTAATAGTTCTTCTGAGCAAGCACAGGTCCCTAAACAGAGCGTTTCTTTGGATCAGCGACCTAGCAAAGTTCAAAACAACCAGTCTACGAATAACTCCGACTCGTCTAGACAGGTAGGATCTGTGCTTACATACATGCAGGGATGGAGTATTTTTCATTGTTATAATGCTTTGTATTGTATGTATTTGCAGATACAAGTCACAGGCCCTCGCCCTCAGACAAATCTGCATTTTAGCAGCCCTGTCCAATGTGGAAGTGTCGGTGTCAAGTCAGCTGAGCCCAAATCTAAACTCGCCTCCAGCAGCTCTGGAGGTGCAACTAGCTCCTTCTACAAGCAAGCCAGTAAACCTGCACAAGTTCCCGCACAGCAGCTTATTTCAAATACCAGCACTTCAAATGCACCACCTGCAAAAAAGCCTGCAGTCTCTGTCAGGGGAAAATGTGTGTCTCACACAGAGGGTCGTTTCAGAGTGGAAGTGGGCTACCATGCAGGGTTGATCGCTGTTTTTAAATCCATCCCCTCAAAGAACTATGGTAAGTGGCTGCCAGTGCAATCTTGGAGATAAATTCAGTTTGGGTTATAGCTGTCACACTGTACACATCAAAAATATGTTGTGTAAGTGCTAATCTCAACATATTTGGTCTTGTTTAGAATAATAAGCCATTTTCTCTGCCTTAGATCCTGCCACAAAGATGTGGAACTTCAGTCTGGAGGACTACAGACTGTTAAGTATGAAAACAATGCAGATATTACCACCAGATACAAGGGTTCACTCAAGCACTCTATTTAAGCAAACTTCATTTAAATCCCTTATTTTATGTCTTCAAAACAAAACAAACTTTATAAAGCACTTTTTATATAAAAGCAAAAGGCTTTGCATAATTAAATCCATTTTTGACTATATTAAAAAAAGAAAAAAATAACACCAACCTTCACTCACAAGTATAAAACATTTAAGTTCGAGAAAAAACACCTGGTCATACTCTCTTTTTCACACACATTATCACACCCACACATTGCACAAATGCAACCCCAACCCCTCTCTGCACAAACTCAACTCAGACTTTTAGTTTGTCTCTGTAACGCAAACTTCAATATAAAAAAATAACTGGAGATAAATATTTGAAGTTAAACATCTGGTTTGACACTGAGATGAGGAAACTTCATAGGGATCCGTCCACACAGATGCATCACCAAGGACTACAGAAGGAGTCCCCACAGGAGCTGTCCAGATCAGATGGGAAAACACCTGTCTGTTTGAAAACTATGTTTAAAAATATCAAAGAAACCATACATTTATTTTTTGTCTTGTTCAGCATTTAAGCAAGCAGAATGATTATCTGTATTCTACTGAGCAAATTTACTTTGCCAAGGTGACCATTATAGATATAATAATCCTCTTGATATTCTGGAGTCTTATTTTATTTTTCTATTTATTTTGCATAATTGTTTGCATTACAGAGTTTGTACTGCTGGACTGGACCAGAGATTTGTGTTCACCCTGCAGTGAAACCCAAAATTTTGGTCAAAGAAACCATCATTTTTCAAAAGTGATGTAGAAATGGGATCTAAAAGGCAGGTTGTTGGTTTTAACTGGGAGAAAACTCAGCTAAGTACCTTAGTATCAACCAGAACAGATACTCCAGTGTGTCGGGTAACAATAATGCCTTGGATATGCTAAAATAAACAGTTTGTTGAGACAAGAGGCTGGATCTAGCCGCATTGATTTTACGTCTGATGGAGGACTTGGTCAAATCTGCTCTTTAAAAGAATCAAATTTATAAAAAAAAAAAAAGATAAAAGGAATTTAGGGCAGTTTTTGTTTGGTATGATGAGGTTTGCCATTTATACTGTGTTAATGTTTTTTTTTTTTTTTTTTTTTTGTTTGTTGAAAAAATTTCTCCATTTCATTTTTGCTGTCCTGTAGTTTCTCTTCATTTCTTTGATTCTCATGACTCTACTGTGGCATAGCTTTAACTTTGACAGCTTTAGTTTTCAGTGGAGCTGCAGCATTGATGGTTGACTTCAGTTTCCTGTTAAAATAATCGACAATAAAATCACACCATGCATGTAAAAACTCTTGTGGAATCTTCCAGTGGAAGAAGCAGCTGGCATTGCATCGGTGTCTTTGAAGCCTTTAGATGGAATGGCGGCGGTGGATGTTACAGCGGCCACCAGTCAACCTCGTGATGGTGCAGCATTGTCTGCACTGCTGAAACTGTGTAATGGCTGGCAGAAACCTGGAGCAACGTTGCAGGGGCAGTGCCTCCTCGTGTCTCGGACAAAGTTTGAGGTTGACATCCTTTACCATGCTGATGTCATTGCAGCCTTTAAGCAGATGCCAACAAAAAACTATGGTAACAGAAACGTGTTGAGTCATGTTTTTGTAATTGCTTTTATGGCTTTCATACAATAATCTTGTTATTTGGTAATTGGATTACAGATGTGACCACAAGAAAGTGGAGCTTTTCCCTTGAGGATTACAAGAGACTCAGTAAACCATTTTTTAAAAAATATTCCTTTTTATCCCTGCTACACTTGCCATCTTGTCTCACTGTGCTGTGTTCCATACTCAGTGGATCTGCTTAGTGGGATAGCAGCAGTGGAGGTAGAGCCTCTTCCCAGGGCTGTAATCCAGGCTTTCTCTGCCAGGTTTGATGGGACTGAAGCCAGGTCTTTAGATGTCTCCGAAGCAGACCTTTCCAGCATCGACCCCACACTCACCTCCAGCCTCATGCCCTTCCAGAGAGAGGGAGTCAAGTAGGTGTCTCTAGGCAGCCGGTAGCACTCTTTCTTCACAATGTGGCCAATAACTCAATACCAGATGACAGAATGTTGTTTGTAATAATCTTAGGATATTTGTTTTCAGAAAGCTTTTCTCATTACGGAAGCATTTGTGTGCCACTTCTGGAATATAAAGCCGTAAATGAAAAGAATTCTTTATGGATTTTTTTCTCCTTGCTTCCAGTTTTGCGGTGTCTAAAAGGGGCCGCATCCTCCTCGCTGACGACATGGGTCTGGGGAAGACTGTGCAAGCCATCTGTATAGCAGCGTACTACAGGAATGAGTGGCCATTATTAGTGGTGGCTCCGTCCTCTGTACGGTTCACCTGGGCTGAGGTAAAAACATTTAGATATTAACTCCGTACTTAGAAGGTTTCATTAATGTCCCCTTTAGGGAAATGGGACCATATTCTGATCTTTTTTTAAATTTTTTTTTTATTGCATAAGGTAACATTTCCATGTCGCTTAGATAACGAACACTCCAAAGCATACTGGCAACCAGTTTATAAATATCTATTAACTGCATTTGGCTTATGGTGTTTCCACATCTTTATCTGAAGTTGCAGATATTATGAACTGGAAGCAGCACAGTGCCCAAGTGTTTGTGGTTTCTAATGTCAAACTTTATCTCGTATATCCACCTGTGTCTTATGGTTTTCCTGTGTTTCTTCCTTGCTTAATTTTGCAGCAATATTGTTGGACATATATGTTGCAATTTTATTTTTTATTTAAGAACTATCACTTTGCCTTGTTTCCACTACCAAGGTGGTCTGGTATCTAAATAAACACTGAGGATTATACACTGTTCCCTGATAAGGAGCTGAAATCCAAGAATGTATTTCCAGGATTATGCTATAACAGACTTGACTCTGAAATCTACTGGTGGTCTTGTGCTCCAGGAGAAATCCGTGATGAAGCATGAGAGCTATCATTTATTAGCTTTAAAGCAGATGCACAAGTGATAGGTGCGTGAGTTTTCAGGAACATTTAGACCACAGTTGAACTGACAATGATTAGTAACAGCAGACCAGCTGTAAGTCACAAAATCTGCTGTTAAATATTTCTTGTAGTGGGAAGAAATTACATCAAGGCCAACACACTTTCCGAAGTGTATTGTTTCACTAGTTCATTATCTTATGTGCCTGTAGGCCTTCAGACGCTGGCTTCCCTCCCTGAGTCCTGACAGCATCAATGTGGTGGTAAAGGCCAAAGACAATCTGCGATCTGGTTTGGTCAACATCATCAGCTATGACCTGCTGAGCAGGATGGATAAGCAGACCGCAGGAAACTCATTTAATGTTCTCATTATGGTAAGCTATTATCAAAATTTGCAGTTAGGCTTTGGTTCCTAACTTTTTTTTTATATCTTTTGATTTGTATTTATCCCAATTTGCTGTTTTCTAAATGAATTTTCATTCTGTCCAGGATGAGTCTCACTTTCTCAAGAACATGAAGACAGCTCGTTGTAAAGCAGCGTTGCCTCTACTGAAGGTGATAAGGAATGTGTTAAGGATTGGGAATAATAAATATGTATAATTTTTCTTTTGTCACTGTGATAAATAAAAACAGCCACATATTCAGCTGTTTTTGTGTGTGTCTATAGGCAGCAAAGAGGGTGATTCTACTTTCTGGGACCCCTGCAATGTCCAGACCCTGTGAACTCTACACCCAGATTCTGGCTGTTAATCCTACACTCTTTCCTCGTTTCCATGAGTTTGGGATTCGCTACTGTGATGCCAGAGATGTATTTTTCTCTTTAATCTTTCCATTAACCAATATGATGCTTCATCACATTGAATTGTAATAACGTGTGATTCGATGACATCTTGGAGATCAGGAAGAGTTCTAAGTGTGTAAATCACCTGGAATGAATGACAGTCTATGTGATTTCATCACTCTGGATAGTTTAGGGTCCTTGATGTCAGTGTCCGGTATGTGCATTAGAGTGGGAAGGTCAAACAGGTGCAGGCTACACTTATGTAGGTTAAATGTGAGCACTATAAAGGATGTGTATAGTATATGATTTATTATTTGCTAGGTGTTATATCTTTTTTATTGCTCTTCTGTGAGTAAAAGTGCTGCACACACTGTTTTTGTTTTTTAAGAGCACTCTGCCTATTTGTGCAGCTCATTCAGTTGCATTTAGTTGAAGATCTCTAAAGTTTTTAGAAAAGTGCTGGTGTGGCTTTTTTTTGTTTTTAAGTCTGCCATTCACGTTGGAAGCTTACCAACTAGGAAAATGGAAGATAACCTTTTTCTCCACATGTCTATGATTTGTCCAACATAAAGAAAAACCTATTTCTGTAAGGACATTTGCTAAATGTTATTATTACTCGTTTTATGTTGACGAAGCTCAGGCAGCAATCTTCCTCTAGTTAGTGGAAAAAAAATGAAGGATCGATATGTGTTTTATTTCATCTCTATCTCCATCCAATGATCACCTGCCTCCTCCTACAGAAAACCTGGGGCTGGGACTACTCAGGCTCATCAAATCTTGGAGAGTTAAAGCTGTTGTTGGAGGAATGTTTGATGCTACGCCGCCTCAAATCCGACGTCCTTTCACAGCTTCCTGCTAAACAACGCAAGGTGGTAACTTTGACCATAGATGGAATCAATGCACGCATGAAAGCTGCTCTGTCAGCTGCAGCAAAGGAGCTGACCAAGAATCATCGCAGTGTAAGTCATGAATGTTATCATAGCTGTAGCCTTCTTCCTCTGACATTTTCATTTCCCTTGGAATATATATATATATATATAAAAAAAACTCCTGTATGACTTTGCAATTTAATGTAAAAAAGGAAATTCTACATTTTCTTTTTTAATCTCTTCATTTCTTTTTTGCAAGAGCTTCCATATTTCTCACAACATCCTTTAATACTCTAAAGCCAAACCCAAAAAACTGGGGTGAAGAGTAGAATTTTTTTTTCATTTGAAGTTTTTATTTGGCCCTTTAATTGAATTAGAAAAAAAACTATCTATATTTAACATTTTACTATTTATTACCATGTGATATGTAGTGTGATATTCTGCTTCCTGGTATCCATGTGGGAGCAAAAGTCAAGTATCAGACCATGTTCAACAGGATTCTGAGCAAAGTTTCAACCATAAAGCTATGTAAAATGTATCTAAAATGTAACTAAACTGCATGTATCAGATATGGTTTAATAGGATTAAGTGCAATTACAAGAAGTAAAATAACCTAAAGATTCAGCCAGTTTATTACCGGTTGAGCAGGAATTACATTAATTATAGAAACCTGTAGCATTTGCTCTGAAATATGGAAAAAAGAGCAAAAAAAGTATTTAATTTTTCTGATATAAAAAAAAAAGCTGAAAATACCAAAAACTTATTTGTTTTCATTTAAATAAAAATTAAATGTCAAAGATGGCAGATTTAGTTAAACAAAAATAGACAAATAAATCTAACCATACAGTTTATTTGCTATTTGTATTAATATACCAAGGTTTAGGTAGTTGACTGAATGTGAAATTATGGATATTATGGATTGATATTTCTTAATGATTAAACCAGAAACAACATAATGATGATAAACAGTATCTATAAATGGTAATAACACTGCAAGGTTGAATTACATAACCAGTTCTGCATTGTTTCCCTAGATATTCTTGGCCAACTTTGGTCTTTATTCTGTTTCTTACGGCTAATATGTATTGACGTGGGGTTCCACAGAACAGATTTCTCCCTTTAGAGATGCTTTCATAGTCCTTATCTATAGCTGTTGTCATTTGTGGCTCTTTTGCTTTATCTTTTCTATTCGGTCAATAAAATGCTTCCTGATCAGGTTAAGATCAAGCGATAAATTCAGCCAGCTGCAGAATATTCCTCCTCCTTTCCTTCGGATTACTCTGATTACTTTCACAGCATGTTGATGACTTTGCTACGTTTGGCCGAATCTGAGCAGATGGTGGGCTGGCACCATTTACATGCTACCACAAATCAGATCCTAGTCATTTTTAGCTGGCGTCAGCACTGGTGATTTAAAAGAAAAATGAAACGGGACGTTCTGTATGCTTTTAAATTCTTTGGGCAGTGCCATTTGAACTCACGCATGTATGTACCATCAGAGTTTAGATGATTCTGTCCAAAGAATGCTGTTTTTCTATACTTTGTGCTTTGCACCACATGGTGAACCTTGTTTGTTGTCATCTAGTCTCCTCTTAAGACAATGAGACGTTTACTTTCTGGGGCGTTTTTCACTTGGCTGGATACTATGAAGAGTGTTTTTCTTACATGAAAACAACCTTTGTCATTTTCTCCAAGTGTCCTGGCCTTTTTAATGCTCCCAAGCTCACCAGTCTGCCCTTCTCTTCCAGAGACCAAACTATATGTCCCAATGATAATGCCCCTGCTATCATTCTGATGGATTTGTTTAGTGTTTGCTGCTTGAGAATGGCCCGTTTCCATTGCATCAAGAGCTTCTGTGATCACATCCTGTGGTTTCGGAGCAACAGCATGCAAATGACACAATTTGAATCAATAACCACTTTTAACCTGCCAAAATGATGATGGCAGCATTGGGTTCAATCTATTTAGAAGCTGTAAAGCCCTCTTCCTATTAAGACGTGGGTAACATCAAATTAAAGCTGTCAGCCTGTATTTTAAGCTCATGTTTATTATGTAACAACTTGAATATGGTTTTGTAACAGGCTAAACAAACAAGCAAGCATTGCAAAAACATTGATGTATAAATATTTCCAGGCTTAATGGTCTGGATCTGAAATACAACAGCATGTTCTGTTCATGATCAAAGCTCTGTAACTAAAAAGCAGAACGGATCTTATTTTGTTTTGCTGAAGGAAATCAGATTTCTGGGGTTTGTTCTCTCAACATGAGGTTGGCTTTATACAGCTGCTAATACTCCAGTCCAGCCTTATTTGACTCTGATGGGAATGAGTTGCTGAGGATGATTGTGCATTATCGCACTGCTCATCAGAGTAATGGCGATCCTATCAAATCATCAAACAGAATATGCCATCAGTTCTTATCTCATGCTGTTCCTTATCTCCTTTTCAGAAAATGGAGGAGAAAGAAGCCCTTCTCATCTTTTATAACCACACAGCTGAAGCCAAACTACAAGCCATTATGTAAGTAAAGACCCTCTAATAGTGGGAATCATTGAGTCTGATCAGTTTAGGTTTGATGGGTGCCAAGATTGAAATGGAAAATGAAGCAATTTAACTTCCCAAAATGTTGTCATTGAGGCTGATTTGTGAAAACCTAAAGATTTGACATTAACAATGAATAAGTCAGCATCTTCCTGTGAAACAGTATTATATGTTCCTCTGCTGCCGTCAGGGAGTACATCACAGACATGCTGGAGTGCGGGAGAGAGAAGTTTCTTGTGTTTGCCCATCATAAGTTAGTCCTGGATCATATCACCACTGAACTGGTCAAAAAGGTAAGTTGTTCAGAATTCTTTGCTTAAATATATGAGACTGTAAGTGCTGTGGATAAAACTGAGACAGAAAAGTTTTTTCTTTTTCAACCAATAACAGGAGATCAGATTGTTCCTATAAGTTCCATAATGTTTCATTACTGTATTGATTTAAAGTACTTTAAAACCTAGAGAATTGTTTTACAGATGTCGATTTAAGACAGAAATTGCCACCATATCTTCCAACAGAATGTCAGCTTTATCCGTATTGATGGGGCAACTCCGTCAGCAGAGCGACAGCAGCTGTGTGAGAAGTTTCAGTTCTCCACCCAGAGCTGTGTGGCTGTACTGTCCATTACTGCAGCTAATATGGGTGTCACCCTGCACGCTGCAGACCTGGTCATCTTTGCTGAGCTTTTCTGGAACCCTGGGGTAAGTCATGGAAAGTGATATATATTCTGATTACATTCTGAGATATTCAGAAGAATACAGTTTTTTTGTGGTTTTTAGACTGTTTTTTTGTTCCAGTCATGTTTTAACTTCTTGAAGCTCTCATTTGATTTTACATCCACATATTTACTCATAATGCAACTCACTTTTTTTTTCACTTAGATATTAAATGAATACTTAAACATGAAAAAAACAGGCTTTTTGAAACAGTCCTTACAAATAAAAGTGGCATATTTGAATGTGACTACATGAAATATTAGCTTTTTCCATCTGTTATTTGAAAAACGCAGGAAATATAAGAGCCTTCCAGAGGACATAAAATTACTTTCATCAGCCCTAGAGAATTGCGTTGCTTCCTTTTCCAGAAAGAAGTTCTCTTCTGTATTTTGCCCACTAGTATATTTGTTTCCTGGCCAGCATTTGGACAGCAGAGGATTTTTCCTGGTACACATCCAATGCAGGTTGCTTGCGTGCAGTGTTTTTCTAATTTAAAAAGTTTCCACTGCAACACTAACAGTAGAGTTACTTGCAGGTGCTGTGGTACTTGGAGACTTGTGCATCAGTGGTCCAGCCTGAAGGCTGAATTTGCTGGAGTGGCATGTCCTGGATAAAGTTGCAGTCGTTTAAATTTGTCCTCATTTGGGAATAGATTTGGGGGTAGCAATGGCAGTGGAGCTGGTCGTCCAATAACTGGAAGGTTTGCGATTCCAATCCTGCTTCGTTCCTGTTGATATTTCACTGTGTCCTTGGGCAAAACACTCTACACAAACTTGCCTCCAGTGTTGACATCACTAGCGTGTGAAAGTATAGGAATGATCAGTCACGGAGGCGGAGTCGCCTTTGGTGTGGATTAGCTGTCAGGTTTCCATCAGTCTGCTCCATGGCAGCTGTGGCTTACATATGTAGCTTACCCTCACCAAGTGGAATGGAGAATGAATGAATAATAGATTTACAAAAACTGCATTAAGTGCCTTAAATCTAATCCATAATTTTATTATTTGGCATTTATTACTTCCACAAAGGAAGTTATGTTATTGCCTGCAGCTTTTTTCGACACCTATGTGGATTCATGTGATTATTTATTAAATTCCTTTAAAATTTTTGGAGCGATTTGGAAGGAATTGTGGACAAAAAAAGGATAAAAAGGATTCTTCACAATAGAGGTGGAAATTAGCAGCTTGGCAGGGGTCTACACTCTCCTAGTGCTTTTCTAGTTTTTAAATGTTGTTTTTCTATTCATTGCCAGTCTTATTGCATCTGCATTTTTTCTTTTCTGAAGGCCTTAAAGCTCTTTAGAGCTTGCCACATCACACACTTAAAACAAAACAAACAAAAAAAAAAATCATTGGCACCTTAAATTCTGCGTGGAAGGATTGTTAGGATACACTTACTTTTTTTATGTGAATTATATGTCCTTTTTTATCATATTATCAGAATGGGGGGGAAAAGTGAATGTCTCTTTTTTTAAAGTATCCAAAAGCAATATGTCGGAGAAAATAAAGTATTGTCTAAGTGTGAATTACATCACACTTCAATGGAACAAATGATTCAGGGGAGAAATTCCTCAGAGAAAACTAATTTATGTGGGCTGACCGACCTAAAGGGCGAGAGATAACATTGTTGTGAAGCGGCGCAACACAAATAAAACTGAATTGACTTGAACAGAGGAGCTCTTCCCCTTCCACACCTTATATAAGCCTGCAGTTAACTGTGACAGCTAAAACAGCTTTCTAAAACTGTGGCGTAAAATGAAACTAATCCAGAAAAAAATTATTAATGAAGAAATTAAGAACCTTTTTATCAATGCACTGTTCATTTTACCACAGTTTCACTTCAACAAAGAAATTGAACGTTCACATCAACTGGTTACCATGGGAGTTTTAGGCTTAAATAATGGCTTTTCATTTCATTGATACATTTTCTCAAGTTCTCTAGAGCTTCAGGGGGTCAGCGTGTCAGAATGACAAGAAATGCTTAATTACAGTGGAAAAGCTGTTCTCTTTTTCTTCTCTAGGTTCTCATTCAGGCAGAGGATAGGGTTCATCGCATTGGACAAACCAGTAATGTGAACATTCACTACCTGGTAGCCAAAGGAACTGCTGATGATCATCTATGGTATGTGTTATTAAGGTGGAAGTAATGCATAACTGAACTACGGGGATCATTATATGTATTCAGACAGTTTCTTCTCAAATTATTCAGCTTTAGTCTATTTTCTGTCACTGAACCAAAACCGAATCAGTAAGGGGGCGAGTTAATGTGGGCTGACACATATTTGTATTGTGAGAAACATTAAATACAACTGCCATACTGTAAAAATGTATTTGTGTAATTTTCCAGGCCAATGATCCAGGCAAAAATGAATGTCCTGGAGAAAGTGGGCCTGTCTGAGTCAAACCTCTCAGATAATGCAGTGAATGCGAGCTTCCACTCAAAGGTATATTCTCCTTGTGTAATTGTGCATATGTGAAACAGATTTACATGAGTTTACTGTCTGTCTTGAATCTGATTATTTGGATTTTTCCAGGATCCCAACCAGAAAAGCATCATGGAGATGTTTCAGAGATCTTTCTCTGCAGATGACGACATAGATGAAGACGTCTTAATGGAGGCTGTGGAGGACTGGGAGGACACCCCACCTGGAAATGTTCCTGCTCAGCACAATACTAACAACACCATCAGCCAAAGCTGCAGCAAAAAAACCATGAAAGACTATTTCAGCAGATGACTTAAAGATACATTAAGAAATTATATGAGACAGTTTTTTTTTTTTTTTTTTTCTTCATTGTATTAGAATTTGATTTCTAGTTTTCAGTATATCATCCCTGATTTGAATTAACATATACTTCAGTTATATTCACATATGTGTGTATATGTGTATGTGTATATATATATATATATATATATATATATATATATATATATATATATATATATATATATATATATATATATATATATATATATATATATATATATATATATATATAGTGTGTGTGTGTGTGTGTGTGTGTGTATAGGTGTGTGTGTGCGTATGTAATTTTTTTTATTGCTAATAAAAGAAATAATCTCAGTGATGATTAAGAATTGTTATATCACAATTGGACATTAAGTAATCAATGTTGAAAGGACTATATAGTTCTTTCAATAAGCTTGTGGGAATCATGGTGACTGAAAAGATCAAATTTGCATTCAGTTTCCATCAGTTTTGAGACTGAAGAAAACTGAGACCAGTATCGGATATCTTGGTTCACAACTGAGAATGTGGTTTTTTTTTTTTGTTTTTTTTTTTACCAGCTGCTGGTATGTCATTTAACACAACTTGGAGTATTTATGACACATTATTAAACCATTTTATCCTGCCACCATTAAAAAAAACCAGTGAAACCTTAAAAAAATTCCCATCAGTTTCCTATAGGTTTTTTTTTTTTGTTTTTTTTTTTGTTTTTTTTTTTTGCGTTAGGGTGGCTGTGACGGCTGCCAATGCCCAAGCTGAATGGCTAAATGACTACTAAACTTATAAAACGTAAACATTAAGCTGGAGGAAGGAATACTGAAGCTTGGCCTTAGTCGTATTGTCATGATTTTAGTAATAAATTAACTGTACAGAGACACTGACAAAGTGTTCTCAGGAGTCATCAGATGCATCTGAACTACTAATCTGAGCTTTTTAGTGATTATGTGAATCTGATTTTAGTTGTTTAGCTCACAGCTGCTTTCGAATGTATAGGCAGATCTCAAACCAACTGTATTAGTATCTTTATACTAGTACTTCATCAATGCATTACCTTTCATAACCATCCACAAAAGGCATAAACGTCAAATGTTTATTTATTACATGATTCACATAATGAGATGTTCTGTTTTTTCCCTGATGCTACTTATTTACATGCCAAGCCTTCTGATTCAGTTAGTGATGTGTATCATCACCTCTTCCTGTCAGTGGACTGTCTGTAAAGCAAAGGAAAATAAAGTTAGCTCCTTTGAATGTTGCTGTGATCTCATATGTATAGTCGTGGCCCAGTAAACGAGAAAAAAAAGGATTTATAAATAGTTTATGAATGAATCCTGTTTTAAGTCAACAAAGAGTCAACACATGTATGCTGCAATTTTCCTCCTGATTTTAGTTTTTTTCCCCCCTGTACTTGAAGCCTGTGAAAGCTACTCTGTGCCATTATTTTCTGCTGCGTTGCCCTTTCATGCTGATCTAATTTGTTTAGATTACCAGTACATGACAGATGTCATTCACAGGTACACAAAAGTTGGAACTTGATTGAAAAGTAAAATAAGAGTGTATATGTGTATGTATGTGTATATATGATATTTTAAGTAAGTATTTTAATTGTATAATCATCTGTAAATATTAAAAAAGAAAAACAATGCATATATTAACACACCCTTTGACAAGGACCAGACCTTATCTTTACATGGAGCTTTTAGTATCCAGTTGAATATTTCCGTTATTTGAGGGGATTTTGACCCATTTTTGTGCATGAGTTTCTTTGAGCTTTTCTGCGTTCACTGCCTTTCATGTTTACTCACAGTTTGCATTAATTAAACAAACAGCTGAAGTGTTTGAAATCATTATGCTGTAAAACCTTTACTCTTTTATATTTCAGATTTTTTATAGTATAATGCTTGCTTGCAGAATTTGCTTGTAATAAACTGAAATTATTCTTTTACCTCAAATCGAATTCCAAAACATAATCAGTCAATAACTGAGCCTAACAATCAGATAATCATTCTTTTAATCAATTCCTGCATTCTTTCACCTAACTAAATACCACTGATAACTATGGCCGAAATGTTATTTTTAACTTCATCAGTCAGCTGCATTTAATTAATCATTTGAAAACTTTGAAAAATTTGAAAAGTTTTTGTTGACAATGCAGTAAAGGTATTATTATAATATAATGACTCTTTCCTGAAGTTTATTTGGGTATCGCTGGACAGCTTAGCAGCATGCAACCGCTTAATAGTACGATCAATGTCTGAAGGGAATTTGAAGTATACTTGGAGTTTGAGATTATCTTTCAGTCATTTTTGCGGTTCTATCAATTCCTTTTTTTTTGTTTGTTTGCTTGAAATGGACTGGTGACTTGTCCAGGCTGTTACCTGCGTCTCGTCTGATGAATACTGGGATAGGACTGGGCTAGGCTGTGCAGAAAATGAATTAATGTTTGTTTAAAATCTCCCTCTCACTCAGTCGTACCTTCATGTTGATGAAAATTTTTAGATATTTCCAAAGTGGAAAGTCTTGATATTTCAGTGTTTTGATCTGCAGAACTGTCTTGCACGGTTGCTAAAATAAATACAAATTTAATTTAAAACCAAGCTTGCAAAACATATATCAGACATAAATTATTGCTGGCAGACAATGACAGTCAAACGCATTGCAAAATTACCTGAAATGGTTTTGTCAGTCTCTCCATCATTGGTGATCTCTGTGTCTGTACTAATGTCACCAAAGATAAAACAGATCTTCTCCTCTGCATGCTGTTCACTGGAGGAACCATGAACTGAGTTATGGAGGATGTCAGCAGCAAACCGGGCCCTCAAAGACTTTGGGGCTATTTCTTTAGCTTTTTCTGGGTCTGTAGGGCCCATCATGGCCCTCCACTCCTCCACTGCATTTTCCTTGGTCAGAATGAGCATCATACAAGGCCCCCTGAAATATATAATGGGATGTGTGTGCAAATGACAATATAATGAAATGGAAATATATAACAGTGGTAGCCGTAATATAGAGCATTACATGTTCTCTAAATGGGGAAATGAGCATGGATGCCATTTTTTTCTTTAGCAAAATAAACACTTTGCCTTCCTTCATAAAAAATGAGACCTTAAGGCTGTCCCACAATTCCTTGTGGTTGAGTTATTCAATGCTATGCTCAGTTAAATAATCATATTAAGTGGGATATGTATGTATGTGGTGGTGGGGGATGTTCTATCCAAAGCGACATACATTTGAGAAGTGATCAATTAATCATAGCAATGAACCTAACATTTTTTTAAACAAGCCATTTTGCTTACTGTGAACAAAGCTGTAACTCTTAGGTGGTCAAAACACAAAACCACAATCTCGGCTAAAACTGAGCTTATATTAATGTATAATTCCAGGCTGATGTGCCCAGTTGCACCCATGTTTCTCTACGCTGTGTCCAATGGTTGTATAACAGCCGAGTGAAGGGGCTAATCGGAGCGGAAGATAACTACAATCGAGATGTGTGCTTGAACAAAGAATGAAACTGAGATAGACTTCAAGACCACTAGCTTTAGGCAGCCTTTAGGTCTAAGCTTAAAAAAAATGACTGAACTGCAGATAAAACTTGCAGCTGAATAGGGGCAGGTCTGCTGTCAGTTTGCCCTGCTCTCGTGGATAAATGTGGGGACACACTAACCGACACATGAATTCCACCAGCTGGGGGAAGAAAGGCTTCTCTCTGTGCTCCTTGTAAAACTCCTCAGCCATTTCCCTTGACAGCACCGTCTCCTTCAGCTGTGTTACAGAAAAACCTCTGCCACGGATCTCCTCCAAAATCGTCTCTATTAAAGTCGAAAGGATAAACACTGAATGAAAATGACTAAATAAAAAATGCAAGTAAATACAAGCAAAATAAATGTAAAGGTTTATTTGTTCTAAAAGACGAGAACACACCTTTGTGTTCCTCCATTACATCAGGTTTGATTACTGCCAGTGTGCGTTGCTTAGGGAAGAAGAAATTGATCTCTCTTTCTGCATCTTCAGGGCTTGCACTGCCATGCAGCTGGTTGATGGGCTCCTTCTCCACAGCAAACTGCGCCCTTAGACTAAGTAAGAGGCAATCAGATGCCTGCATTACAAGAGTGATTAAACTGTTTGGTCCCCTTTGTATTTAGCAGTAATTATTTGATGGTTTCCAGAATATTTTAAAATGAAAGGGTGCATTTTCAGGGATCTTGATTGTCGTGCTGCCAGCTGGTAATTTCCACTTCTATTTCTTTCCTTTTCATATGGCATCTGAAAACTACTGACAGTGAACATGCTACAATGCAGGTGGAGATGGATTAAAAAAAACCCAGACTGTGAAAAGGTCAATCTTTCCTCTTTTATAAAAAATTGTCAAAGGTGAAAGAAAGCTCTAAAGAAAAGAACTATTTAACAAGCTGCCACAAAGATTAGCAGTGAAAAGTCCACAATCTTTCTTCTTTTAATTATACCAGAGAGCCTGAGCTGTACTTTCAGCTGCTAAATGAGAAGAACTCATCGCTCACCAATCAGGAGTCTCTTTGGCTTTATCAATGTCAGGAGGACCAAGAATGTTCTTCCAGTGATGGACAGCCCCTGTTCTGGCAAGAGCCAAAGCTACCACTGGTCCACTGTAATTACAGACATGTTCAATAGATGTCTGCATGGGCACTATGATCCATAGATTAATTACAGAGCAGGTCAAAGTTACCTTGTCATGCTTCTCAGCAAAGAAGGAAAGTAGTCTTTATCAACATGTTGGAAATAAAACTGTCTGACCTGCTCCTCTGACAACATCACCTCTCTTTGCAGGGCAACTGTGAAGCCTGACTTCTGGATCTGGGTCAATATCTCATCTGCAAGATAAAAGATACTGAATAAATAATTATGTTGTAATTTTCCTGGTTAGGGCACTATATCTGCTATATTTCAGAAATTTTGTACACCATGTCCGCCTTATAAAATACAGAATGCAGTCACTCAAACCTTGTTTTGAAGTACGAATCAAGTCAAAGACCTATTATATTAAAAAGGACAGGAGATTAAGTGTATCTGTACTTGCACACGTGTGCATTTGCGCTTGTGCTTTTGGCTTGAGCCCCACCTCTGTTCTCCCTGGCAACGTCAGGCCGGATAAGAGCCAGTGTCCTCTCCACATGCTCTTCCTCCCCATCCTGTTCCATTACTGATGCCGTCCTAAAGTTGGGGAAGAAGAAGGCAAGCTCCCTACTGGCCTGGTCGCTGTCCTCACTACCGTGCACTGCGTTGAACAGTGTCTCTGTGCCGTATAGTGCCCGCAAGCTGCAGGAAGCCAGGGGGGAGGAAGAAGAGAGGACCAGATGGTTGCTCGGCTGGTGCTCAACCAAAGAGAAGCATAATGCTTGGGTGTGTCTGACCAAGCAGGCGAGAATATGCTGTTCATTCCCTGTTCCAGACCCTTAAAGACTGTTTACCAGTGTAGCAAACAGCAGTGCATACACCAAAGTCTGCATTTTAAATAAAGGCTTTCTTTTAGATAAACACAGCAATCATGTTATATTTTTTAGTTGGTGTTCATGTAGCTTTTTTCCATAGATGTGTATAGCATCTAATAACTAACCTTTCTGGCTTTTTTTGCCTGGCTTCCTCTGTGTCTGCTGGGCCAATGAACTCACGCCATGCTGGTATAACACTGGCTGAGCCCTCTAAGTGAGAAAGTACCAGAATGTGGGAGGGACCACTAGACATAAACTGCACCAAGTCTTCAAAGTAGGTCTGGAAACCACCATCACATGCAAGAAGACAAGAGCAAACACATATATTAATGCCCTGAGCATATCGAATCTAAAAACCTTTCTCAAAAAATAGTAAAATTTAGATAATTCAATAAATCCTTACAGGTGACTTAACTTTACAAAACAAGAAAAATAAGAGCGAAGCATATTTTTAGAATTTACCGCCAACTTTACCTGTGACCTCGAGGATTTTTGTATATTAACTAAAAGGACAACAAGTTAAAAAAACAAAAAAAAAACAAAGAAAGGAAGCTGTTTACACGACTATTTTTATTTTAGCAGAAATGTAGAATTTTTGCTCTGCAACATCTTTTAATATATTAATATGTCAGTTTGACAAACATTTGTTGCACCATTATCATGTTAATTTGATCTGTACAACTGCATTTTAAAAGCACAGGTATTACATTCACATTTCCTGTTCTATATGTGTGTTTCTTTCTTTTTGTATGATGTGCCTGATTTTATTCTCTATGCCATACCTCTGCTGCTTTGTGTTGGTAAAAATCCCGAACCTCAGTCTCAGTCAGTGTCCGCTGTTCGTGTGCCAGGATTGCAAACCCAGCATCTTGAACCTTGCCGGGCAAGTAATATCAACACAATGAATGAAAGGGTTCTTCTCTGAAAGTGAACAGTGTTAGTCTTTGCGTACCTTCATTATGATCTCATTTGCCTTGCCGTGAGCAACAGCATCTGGTTTAATGATGGCAACTGTGTAAGATTTACTGGCAGGAACTGCAAAAGAAATGAGATAGGGTGATGATATGCAAAAGCAGGTTCATGAATAAACAACTATGGTAACAACAAATCTGCTGATTATGCCATATAAATCAAAGATTGACTATATTGCTCCCATAGTACCAATTATGCTTTCCTCATTATGTGATTGCTGAGGTGGTTCCTCCTCTTCCCTGTTGTCATTATCCACCAGACCATCATCTTTTACCTGAAAGACACAACCAGACATGATTAAAAAATGACGTTTAAAGCTGAGAGCCAAGTCTGAGGTGCATAAACATAGCAGTTTGTCTGTAAGCAAGATTTTGATAAACTTTATAGAATTTAATGAACCTAAGATGTGACCCAATAAAGAAAAGAAAGGAGAATAGTTGATGCTAAAGTTCAAAACTCTTTTTATTCAGGGGCACATCTAGTTTTACTGATCAATCTCTAATTATTTCGTCATTAAAATGTCACAAAAAGCCTTTTCATGTCGCTTCATTATTTAATCAGCAATACACATCAATAACAGTCTAACGCACAAGATAAGGTCAAGTAGTAAAAATGAAAATTACATTTTAACAGAAAATGTTAGTTTTGCTTAAAATGTCAGTTTGAAAAGCCCCTCATTAAACCAGCAAGATTAGATTATTCTAAACAAAATACATCTAAAAAGCTAACTGAATGTTAAAGTAGTTTCTTTAATTAGTTTCTGTTGATTTAGTAATTAATTAATTTACTATTAAGCGTTTCTTCAGGGGAAGTCTTGACATACGAGAAGCACATTACAGTACAGATAATGATGACTGATTTGCATGTAACTGCTTGATTGTCACGCAATTATCCTGAGCGCACTGGCTTGTCACACTGTTATGGCAAAGCTGTAATTGAAGCTATATCATTGTTAATGTTAATGTCAATAGTAGCACCTGTGTTTTTAACAAGTCGCATTTTTGTTTCAACAAAAAGTATATGTTGATGTTTGTAACTGCTTACCACTTTGCGTTCACAACCTTGCTCTAAAACCAGCTTCTCTTTGGCCAACTCCTCCACAATCATCCTCTGAAGCATTGGAGCATTGGCCCCATGCAGCACAGCCACCAAGTCCCCACCCTGTTCATTTAACCCAATTTAGTTATGCATTTAATTTTCAATAAAATCTTAAACAAATAAATAAGCCACATTACACTGATTTGCAACAGAATAAAAAACATGATCAATAAAAAACTAGGTGGAAAAAAGCCCATTGAGTCAGGAACATGCTCATGAAAAAAGCACATGTTTAAAAAAAAACAGAAATGTTTTTAAGCTTACAAATTAAATCTTTGTACAATTTAAATTTAAATGTGAATGAAACTGGTGAGAGTATTACTAGCTTGGCATGTATTGATTGCTACAATAGAATGACATTTTACATCTCCAGTAGTAAGAATAAAATAAATTATAACAATTAGAAAAACATGTGATATCTAATGACTTATTTGAAGTCTAAATGCCTCACACCACCACCACCACACATACACACACACACACACACACACACACACACACACACACAAACACACTTACCCCATAGAAGAGGAATGTTGGTTCACATTTCCCTCTATATCTCTCCAAAGCATCAATACTGTCTGCCTCAGCCTATATCACACACAAACACACATGCCTAAGTTAAAATTTTGTCTTTAATTTGAAATTCTTTGCATTTTAATCTCACTCAGGGCTTACTGTGGCAAAATGTAGAAGGTCATCACCCAGTTCATTCTTTATTTTACGTAGGAGACTAACAACAGCTCGACAGGGTCCACACCACTGTTGGTATACATCTACAACTGCAAGGACCAAAACAAGTTTTGTATTACCAAGAGACAAGTGTGAATAAGAGACAGACAGAAAGGCCGATATACTTGTGCAAGAATAAAATCTGCTGTTATCCCAGTGAACACAGTGGGGCAGCAAAGTACAACATTATACAACAATCACAACGCCATATGCAATCCACCAAGTATTTCTGAATTATCTGAAGTAATATGTAAAGCAGCTCTGATGCTTTGCTGATTGTACTGAAGCTGATTGTATTGTAATTTTTATAAAATGGAAATAACAAAAAGGGGAAAACGACTCCCTGAACTTCACCTGTTAAGCCTTTAGTGTTGAGCATCTCCTCCCATTGTTCCTGGTTTGTAACAGATACCTGAACAGAAGAAAAGGCCAGATATAATTAGAGCTGAGAAAAGTAGCTCAAAACATAGAAAATAGCAGAGAAATGTTACAGTACATCACATATATCACATTACAGTGTCTGACTAACCTGAAGGCTCGCCTCTTTCTTTTTGCCAGCCATTTAGTACAAAAAATGCACAGTAAAGTATTTTTTAAAAAAAGAGCAGGAGAGAGAGAGAGAGAGAGAGAGGGGGGGAGAGAGGGAGGAAAGGGACAGAAGACTAGTGAGTGAGCAGCAATGCAAAATGCCGGTATTTTGCAAATTATATGGACCTCCTATAGTGCTTGTTTGGTCCCTCGGTTGCTAAGCGACGACTTGTTCCGCTATTTATAGGTCATAGCCGGATGTTGCTCTGATCTACGTTGCCATGATTCTAGTTTTTTAGCTTATTACCAATAGTTTATAACGTGACCGGTCTCACTGTATCAGCTAGTTTAATAACACTGTGAAGTGGACGAAGTGGAGACGCACTGAGAATCGCAGCTCAACTTTAGGAAAATGAATTAAATGTCCACCAGGGGTCACTGTTGTCAAACCCTTTTTTCACACAGAGACCTGCCTCTTACAAATATTTATTTTATTTCACAAAACAATGTTAAAGATTGAACCTATTTGTGTTTGATGACTGGTCCTATCACTGTAAATGCACAGAAGTGGAGTCACATCAGGATATACGGTAGAAAGATTAAGTGAAAAAGCCAAGTAAAGCTGAAACAATAGTACTGAAAAGCATCAATGACATTTGAAATTAGTTTTTAATATCATAGGAGAAAACAATAAACATTTATTAATGTATGTGCAGTTTCATTGCAGATATTTGACACCGGCTATAAAGCAAAGATAGATTGCTTTTCTTGCAATGAGAATGTTCTTTTACAAAAGCCACTGGCCAA
>NC_136613.1:21835460-22090460 GCF_933228915.1 Telmatherina bonti | reverse complement strand
GTAGTGCGTAATAATATGTCAGTCATCACACTGACGTTTTGCTCTGATGCTATAAACTTTTCTCAAAATTTTACTGCATCCTTTTATTTCAAAATGTTGTCTGATTCATTTATGTTCCTCATGAAGTTACTGACAAACTATGTGTTTTTCCACTTAAATGAGACTTTTTTTTTTGTGTTTCTTGGCCTCAAAACATTGTGTCTTATAAACGTCTTATAATCTTGAATCCTACAATGCTTCACTGAACCTCAGCTGTATTCAGAGAAACTCTTTATGCAGGACGTAATAGTCTCTGCCACAGGCTATTTGCTTGACAGAATTTAAAGTTCTAACTTGACTTTGGTTACCATATTGATGTAAGATGGTTCTGTGCTACAATACAAGGCATTTCCCAGGATCTCAGTAGACCAAAGTCCCTCTGTGATCTTGTTTTTTTTTTTTTTTTAAAGAAAAAAAACACTTATCATCTTCCCTATTGGGTTGTTGTTAATCTGCTTTTGCCATGACAGTGGATTTGTAGTTACCATGAGGCTGAAGATTAATCTCCATTAGCGAATCTTAAACACAGAAGTCATGTTTAAGCCTCATTAAAGGAGAACTCAATTAGTTGTGTTTATGTTTGCGAAAATGATGCATCCTGCCAACTGAAAGCTGAGGCCCACAGGATTTATGTGCACTTCTTGGAAAAACAAATCGAAATCCCAGTCAGTTTTCAGTGTTGTGGGTTTTTTTTTTTCAAAACAGCAAATATCTTAATTTCCTGTTTTGTTTTTTTGTTTTGTTTGTAGTTTTTGTTTTGAGGTTTTTGCACAGGACTGTGACTAACAAATATTCTAATAACCATTTTAATCTGTGCTAAATTTTATTTCAATAATTACAACTGAAAGCAGTTGAATATTTGTCTTCTTTTTAATGCACAACAGAAACAGCATTAAAGACCAAATGCCCAAACAGCTCTTTCTGCATACAAAGATATGGACTCCCCACTTCCATAAACCGTTATGATGCTCATCTGCTCATGTGTTTTTTATACTTTTGGCATTGTATAAAGGTCAGCATGATCACTCTGAAAATACTATGATGCACTTTGGGTTCCAGCACCTTGTTAGCAGAAAGGTTTTCAGTTGTTTGGGCCGAATTTGTTTCTGTATCATACAGGCCAAGTTTTACTTGGATGTAGCCAGTTTAAAAAAAAAAACCTTAAGAGTACATTGATCCACATATCTAAAACATAGTAGTGTCGCAATAAAGACAGGAAAGTTGTGAGATTAGAAGTGTTCAGGCAACATTATTCACACCTATACATTTTTATCAATTAATATTTTAACCTAATATTGTGTCTTTTATCCTCAAGCCATTGAAAGTGAAAAGCTGTTGGAAAATATTAGATTGTATGGTGCTTGATCGGCTCTTGGTGGAGTAGCCACCATCTACCCATCCTACCCCAGTACTTTAAACTTGCACCCGTTGAGTAATATAAATTTCAAATATCAAAGTGTATTAAACATATTACAGTTTATAGAATGTTAGTAGGTAATATTTTTGAAGCTTTGAAAGTGTTGTCATTTTTCAATTTTTGACCATAGAGATGACAGGTTATGTAAGATTTCAGGAAATGAAATCTTTCCCTGAAAGAGGTGACAATGTACTACTTGTAAAACTTTCTCACAAATTTTCCATTACATAATTTGGTAAGACTGTATCATCCCATGGCTGGCGCAGGAGTTGGACCCATTAGAGGAGGGATTTGCATCTACTGCCCTTCAGAGCAGTTCTACTGATACTAGTTTTCCCAATGTAACTCCAAGTCAACCACACTTCTGCGGAATCGAACTGTTCACTTAGGAATAAACAGTGATTGACAATCAATTTCACATGCTGTTGTGCAAATGGAATCGATAACAGGTGGAAATTATAGCCAATTGGCAAGACACACCGAATAAAGGAGTGGTTCTGCAGGTAATGATCACAGACCACTTTTCAGTTCCGATGCTCTCCGGCTGATGTTTTGGTCCCTTATGAATGCTGGTGGTGCTGAATGCTGGCAGTGCTTTCACTCTAGTGGTAGCATGAGACGGAGTCTACAACCCACACAAGAGGCTCAGGTAATGCAGCTCATCCAGGATGGCACATCAATGCAAGCTGTGGCAAGAAGGTTTGCTGTGTCTGTCAGCGTAGTGTCCAGAGCATGGAGGCGCTACCAGGAGACAGGCCAGTACATCAGGAGACGAGGAGGAGGCTGTGGGAGGGCAACAACCCAGCAGCAGGACCGCTACCTCTTTCTTTTTGCAAGGAGGAACAAGAGGAGCACTGCCAGAGCCCTGCAAAATGAGCTCCAGCAGGCCACAAATGTGCATGTGTCTGCTCTAACAGTCAGAAACAGACTCCATGAGGCTGGTATGAGGGCCCGACATCCACAGGTGGGGGTTGTGCTTACAGCGCAACACCGTGCAGGACGTTTGGCATTTGCCAAACACCAAGATTGCCAAATTGGCCACTGGCGCCCTGTGCTCTTCACAGATGAAAGCAGGTTCACACTGAGCACATGTGACAGACGTGACAGAGTCTGGAGACGCCGTGGAGAACGTTCTGCTGCCTGCAACATCCTCCAGCATGACCGG
Organism: Telmatherina bonti; assembly: GCF_933228915.1. NCBI lineage: Eukaryota > Metazoa > Chordata > Actinopteri > Atheriniformes > Telmatherinidae > Telmatherina > Telmatherina bonti. The sequence continues at coordinate 22,087,839 of NC_136613.1, read as the reverse complement.
TTTGGCAGTGAGTCAGTAATGGTGTGGGGTGGCATTTCTTTGGAGGGCCACACTGCCCTCCATGTGCTCGACAGAGGTAGCTTGACTGCCATTAGGTACCGAGATGAGATCCTCAGACCCCTTGCTGGACCATATGCTGGTGTGGTTGGCCCTGGGTTCCTCCTAATGCAAGACAATGCCTCATGTGGCTGGAGTGTGTCAGCAGTTCCTGCAACACGAAGGCATTGATGTTATGGAGTGGCCTGCCCGTTCCCCAGACCTGAATCTAGTTGAGCCCATCTGGGACATCATGTCCATCCATCCACCAACGCCAAGTTGCACCACAGACTGTCCAGGAGTTGGTGGATGCTTTAGTCCAGGTCTGGGAGGAGACCCCTCAGGACAACATCTGCCGCCTCATCAGGAGCATGCCCAGGCTATGTAGGGAGGTCATACAGGCATGCGGAGGCCACACACACTACTGAGCCTCATTTTGACTTGTTTAAAGGACATTACATCAAAGTTGGATCAGCCTGCAGTGTGTTTTTCTACTTTATTTTAGCGTATAACTACAAATCCAGACCTCCATGGGTTGATACATTTGATTTTCATTGATCATTTTTGTGTGATTTTGTTGTCAGCATATTCAACTATAGAAAGAACAAAGTATTAAATAAAAATATTTCATTCATTCAGATCTACAACATATTACTTTAGCGTTCACTTTATTTTTTTGAGCAGTGTATATCTATCTATCTATCTATCTATCTATCTATCTATCTATCTATCTATCTATCTATATATATATATATATATATATATATATATATACATACATATATATGTATATATATATATATATATATATATATATATATATATATATATATATATATATATATATACATACATACATATGTATATGTATATATATATATATATATATATATATATATATATATATATATATATATATATATATATATATATATATATATATATATATATATATATATAGTTTGCAGCTCTGAGCTTTTATAGCAAAAAGTCCAGTGCCTTCAGTATGCTGGTTGCATCCTTATCAGCTCCCCCCGGCCTGAAACTTTCCCATAAGCAATACAGCAATTGAATAAAGAATAGTTTCATTTTTTCTGTCCTCCAGTCATGGTGAATAATATCAAGTACTGTTCAAGAAAAAAAATTAGAAACAGTATTTTGACTCACTGTTACACCAGGCTATGTTAGGAGTGCTTCTAAGTGCAGTGCTGATTGTCTGACACAGTTTTACATTAGAGTCTATATTTATTGCAACAAACCCTTTCAGTACATATGAAGACTATTTGCCTTCATATGTACGCTGCACTGGAGCTTAGAGGTGGTTTTTCTCTTATTGCTTCATTAATGAAGATTTTATGTCAATTGAACTGAAAATAGTTTGAGCCACGGGAGTTTTTGTAGCCAGTCAATCTCGTATACTAACAGACAGTGGTGGTGATTAACTGTCAGTCTGTACAAACAGGAGGGAGCTTCCTTCTCTTTTTCCTGACAGGCAAGCGTAATAGTGACAGAGGAAGCCAGTATGAAGGAAGTCATCTGCATCTAAATAAAGACTGCCAATGGCTTTGTCAGAGTCCATTAAGGAAATTGCCAGATTTGATGAATGCATCCACCATTGCTTTTTGTCTTTTCTGTTCATCTGCCTCAAGCTAAAATGTTTTTTGTTTTTTTTCCTGAACTGGAATGAGACATAGTGAGACTTTAGAAATAAAATTAGACTGAAGTATAAATTTAATTCAAATTATAATCGATTAGGGCATTGTGTGATGAATGATATGATTGCCTCATCATTTAAGGTTATATAAACCTGCTTGGAAAGCCATAATTACCTTTGCGAGAATGCTAAATGAGATGCTTATTGTTTATCTTTATATAATTATTTACTCTTCTTGTTAATTTGCACAAACAGAAATGTAAAATGCTGATTGCCCATCGTTGTAGCTTGAACGTGGTTAATTTTGTTATATTTCTCCTCACAATTAAACTGCTAGATTGTCTCTCTGACTCTACAGCATCATTAGAGGCAGGTTTCTGTTGTCTGCCAAAGCTGAAACAACTCTAGGTTAATAGCTGCAGTCACTCAGTCTACTTATTCAGCCTTGCTGCTTTCAGAAAGCCTCATTTCCAAGAGCTGCAACTCATTCACCCTCTTTCTTCTGCATAACATGTTTAGCATGAGGGGAAAGCAGAAATGACAGTCCTTCACATCTACAAGTGCTTCACAAGGGTTATATTTTTACAAAGAAATGTTGTTCCTTGCAATCTGATCTATTGTATTGAGGATGAAGTAACAAAAAGAATTAAAACTCAAACAAAAACAGAACAAGAAAGATAAGAAAGAACAAGAAAGAAAAAGAATTGGAGAGATTGACTACTTAGCTGATTAATGACAGGAAACAATTTAGTTGTTAATTAAATTCAGATGTATTTGATATTATGCATATTGTTAGCTTCGCTCACAGGAGATGTCCAGATGGGGTGCAGCTCGAAAGACCACTCCAAGCAAGGGATGCAACGCCAACTTCCTTTATTGAGGATTACAGTCTGCAGAACAATCGTGGACTGCTAAACGCTCTAGTGCCAGCGCAGACAGACGTTATGTCCACACCAGAGCCTGCGAGTGATCACACCAACAAAAAAATCCCTCTCCCTGGAACACGCCACCCGCTACAACGTTCCGCTTACCAGAAAAAGGTATATTAATAAACCAGCAGTTCACTTGAACTATGTGAGTACCATTCCCCAACCAACTAACTGATCAGCATGAAACATAAACATTCAGTAACTATCTCTGCAATATTGTGTCAAATGAAAAAATAGGTCATCAATGTTCATTTTTAGTAAGAAAAATTCCCCTTACTACATTGTAGAAAAACATTCAACAGAAAAACATTCATTTCTTGACATTCAACACTTTCCTTTGCACAACATTTGATGAAACTGGGACGAAATCATTGTTTGAACCACATAGTAGGAGTCTGGCCTTGTTTCTTAAGTGGTTGAGGTTAAGGAACATAAATAGAGAAAACAAACAAACACTCAACAGGTCATGCAAGTTCATCTATTCCAGCAGAAAGATACACAGTAGACATACTAAGAAAAATAATTAACTATAGAGAAAGTATAAAGAAATAAAAGTAGGAGTCGATAAGACATGCTCTAAGATGTCATAGAGGTCATCAGAGGTTTTCCAGCAGCCTGGGCTTATGACAGGATAACAAGGGGGATGGTTCAGGGTCACCTTGGTCAGCAGTAGCCATGAGCATTTTAAAAAAAGAGATGTTTTAAGACTAATCAGAAAGTAGAGGGACTCTCTACTATATATATGTATATATATATGTATACACTGTATATAATGGTCATGCTATTATTATAGTCTGTTAGTTCTCTAATTAAATTGACTGAAAATGCTGTGACTGAAAATTTCAGTGTTGTGTTGAAAGATCAGAGATATGATATATAATATAGGGTATTTGGTAAAGCTTCAGTGTTTGATGATTTAGACAGAAAGGTGGAAACATGGTGCTCAATCAGAAATGTAAATCACAGCAAATTCCTCTTGCCCAATTCAATTTAGCCTCTCGTTCCTGCAAAGGAAATGTATGGTAATGTTTTCAAGAGCTCCCAGTTCCTATACAATACATTCCTATCTGAATGCTTTACAGACCAAGAGTTAGTGATTATTAATTGCTTCTGACAGCAGCTCACAAAGACTTCAGGTAAACAACAGAAATCTGCAATGTGCTTTTTCTTTTGGGATATTTCACAAAGAATAGGCACAATCAAGATGCTGTAAAAAAAATCTCTGAGGACTTGTGGTTAAAACAAAAGTTACAAAACAACATTATCTTAGAAAAGCACCAGAAACACTGTGACCTGTGAATGTAACTGTTAAAACCCAAAGGCAAAGATTAACCTTTTCCTCATCTCACCTTCAAGGTTGTCAAAAACAAATCCTACTCATACAGAAAAACACTGTAGTTTCCTTCATTGGCTGACCTGCTATCTCTGGTGTGGCCTCAATACTGATAATTCAAAGTGATACCTGTGCTGGCGGGAGAGTAAAAAGCCCACAGGCAACTGAGGTGGAAGGGGAGAGGAAAAATAAAGGCAAATAACACCTACTTAGTAGATTACAATTTATCTGCAGCACAGCATGTAATTGGTTTTGTGTTATCGTTTTAACGTCAGATAGGTGCTAATTGAAATGCCAGTTCATTAGCGAGAAGACAGTCTTCAGAGGATTGGGCTGTGGTCTAAAGGTCTTGTTTCGGATAGCTTCCCACAAATGATTACAGATAATAGACTGCTTCTGTTGCAGCTTACAGTTCTTTCATGAGTTATCCACGTGCAAGTCGTCTGCTGTTTTCATTCCTGTTTGCAAGTCTTATGAGAGCACTCGACACTTTTTCATCCTGAAGCTAAGATTTGATTTTCAGTATAATTTAGTTCAGCTTTTTTAATGGTCTGCAGCACTTTTAAAATAGCAGAATCCCCCAAAGCTCCTGTCATCTTTTTTTTGTCAATAACCAGATGTCAGTAAAACAGCCTTGCCAAAGAGGGGCTTCTTTAATTTTTAGGGTTTTTTTTTGTTTGACGGGTGGCCTTATGAAAGCACAATGCTTATATAAATAACTGTGCTCATTCAAACAGAGAGTGCAGACTTCAGCTGCTGCAGGGTGTCTTCCACACTGTCTGAATTTTTGCATACCAGTCTTACATGAAAAAGCTGATACAACAGCCAGAATGATCTGGTCTTGGCAAAGATGAAAGAAAGAAAGAAAAAAGTGTCTCTTCAAAACACACACCACATAATCCAAAGAACCCACGGGAGGTTGCAACATTTATGACATAAGAAAGAGAATGAAACATTTGTGAAAGATAGCACTCAGTGCCTGCACTACACGTTCAACTGCAGAGACAGTTTGCTATGCCGTATTTTTGATAATGACAGTCTGCATTTAGCTACTGTATAGGAACACACACACAGGTTTTATTAGAGGTCAGTCAGGCTCATAGTAAAGCCTCTCACTTGAGGTCTGTGTCCTCAGAGTGCTGTGGATAGCACAAAATGAGCTGTGAAAATGGAGCATGGAGCTGTTATCTTTGCCATCCAAATGCTGAGAAAGCTGAGGGGCTGAACCACCAGCTCTGCCTCAGTTCATCAGTTCTCACATCTGCACGTCTCTGTTTGACTGCCGTATAGGGAGTCAGCAGTGTATGAGAAATCTCTATCCTGCCAGGCATCCCTTGCTGTCAAAAAACTTTCCAAAAACAGCACTGTTTGGAAATGTGTTTGTAGCAGTGGTGCTGCAGGCTGCTGTTCCACTCTTCATGGGTGCAGATGGGCTGCTTGCAGTTTCGCTGTAGGGAGAAGAAATGCCACAGAGGCTGCTGATGCATGTGGCTAGCCAGCATGCATTATTCAAAGAGTGAATGCAGAGAAGATGATGTGCCTGACTTGCACTGTAGGATGGACTGCCACCGCAAGCTCTTGTAGTCAGCTGTTTCACTCAACACTGCTCAATCAGCAAGAGGAAAGTTTTCATCTTACCTGCCACTAGTGACAGAATATTATCTGAAAAGAATATAAAAGCCATATAATCATGCATCAAAGTAACAATTTTTGCTATAGACAGCAGTTCAAATCAGTAATTCATTTGTGTATCTGTAGAAAAAGAGGTGCTCAAGTGTTCAGCAGTAGATGTCAGCTGTGACTTAGACTGTATATTTAAAATGAAGATTAAATGAATAAGCCTCTTGTGTAAAGTGAATTGGAATTGATTACCACATTCACTTCGATTCTGCTTGATATGCTTTTATCTCCAAATAGTGTTAGCAGAAATCCAAGGATCTGCAGGCTGAGCTAATTTTCTTTGCTTTGGTGCTGAAAGGTACCCACCACTCCATGGTATTACAATTGTAACGATCCTCATTTAAAATATGACATTGTGAAATGGAGAAACTGGCTAGGTCCTTAATAACCCACACTGCTACATATTTTTTATTTGTATCTGGAAACAAATGGCTCTTGAAAGATCCTGATTTTGTCTGAATGTATTCTGCATTACAGATACTACAGAAGCATAATGAAAACTGCTGGTAATTTAAGCATAAAATGCATTTATGTTCCTGTCACCAGCCAGCCTTTAGTTGCATGTTGAAACTGTTGCAAAAAGTAACATTACATTCAGAAAGTGAATTGCATTGAATTGCCATCGTAGCAAAGATAGATACAAAGACATCTATAGGGGTATAATAATGGATTGCATTTGAGTGACACATTTTGGTCTATGCTGTAGTCATTCAAACAGATATTAAAGGGAAATATTCCCATTTGACACATTTTGAACATCTAAGATCTATTTTCTGCCTGCCTATCAAAGAATTTTGTCTTCAACATCACACTGTAGATGAGCCTCCATAGGAGCCCCACAAACCAGTGCATGATGTATAATTAATGATACAGTAATTAGTGCTGATGCCTTTTACCTGAGTCCAAACCTGCTGGAAACTCTTTGTGTTGAGTTTGCAGGTTCTTCCTATGCCCATCTGACTGTTCAATCAATGCACTTTCCACAGTTCAAAGACATACATGTTAAGTTAATCTTTCACTCGGAGGATTGAGTGATTGCCACTGTCTTGTCTGCAGATTAAAAGTGTCTACTCTAGCTAATGGACAGATTGTGCAACAACAAGCTGTCTGTGCAATATCGATCTGCAGTTCTCACCTTCTGAAGCTGAAATGACAAAGTTATTAACAGTTTCGTGTTTGCACTGGGTGTCTGTTCACTTGGTAAATGCAAATGATTTTTCTTTTAGACCGTGTTTGGTCTTAACTGATGTGTGAGGGTACTGTCTTTCTCCTTAGGTGGTAAAAGCCCCCCACCAAGACTTTGTAATTGTTCTGACTACTCTGGGCAAGTAGAACACATCAAGTTTATCAGAGCTTGTTTTTCTGATGCAGCAACATGCTGTGGGAAATAAGATGATGCTGTGATAATGAACCACTGAATTTAGAAACTCCACATTTCTTTAGAGCTGTGGGGAACTGCAGAGTCAGATGAGATTTCTCAGTGGTTTCATCATTACTAGTGAAACCTCTCACATACAGTCATTTCATGTCATTGTGATACTTAGACTTAAATTGTGCATTAGATATACCTAAAGGCTACTACACTAATAAATGATGATTCTCTAAATTTGTGCATGAGGAGTGTGATTATGCAGCTAATATGACTACAATGATAGCGTGGCCTTTCACTAACTGAATGGTTGGCAATGTCACCCCCAGCCCCTCTCCTTGCCGAAACAATCTTGAGAAAGTGATTGAACTTCCTCCTTTTTAAAAATTAATTTATTCTTTTATAGAATAAATTGTTATATGAATAACAAAAACATGTAGAAATACTTTGTAGTAGCTGGTCCAGGTTAAAAGTTACTTTATACAGTAAGCTCATTAAATATGCCATAAGCATTGTTAGCACAACAGGATTACTAAACTCAAGGTTGCTTAAAAAAAGGTTTTCCTTTCCATGTTTTATTCAGTCTTAAATCTACCAGTGACAGTTTTGGGGCACAAGAGATTAAACTGAAAACACTACAGAGGTAATTTGTTCTATAGCTGAGCATTGAACAAGGAGACTCTCAGGAGCAAAATGCCTTTTTCCTCAAGTTGGAGCATACAGTTTAAGGTTTTGCAAGGTAAGTGTTCAGTAGATAGTGAAACAATACCACTGGGTATACTGCTGTTCAGATCATTGCTTAATCTTAATCATGTTTTAAAAAGATTATGAAAACTCTTAAAAGAGCTTTCCCAGCGTTGTCATTCAAAGTTTTAGCAGAGAGTCTGGCAATTCTTTGTTCTTGGGTCTTCCTTATTGTTACAGAATATGAAACTACTATGGTGAAAACAAACCGCTGTCTCAGCCCAGCACACGCACAGCCGTACTCAGGATTTGTTATGATGATAAAGGTAATAAAGACCACCACTGGAAACCACCTATAATGTCAAGTAATCTTATGGGACCTAGTAAGAATAAGACAATATTTTTTTTCAAATATCCAATTATCAAATACTTTACTAACATAGCAGAGACACAATGCAAGTTTTAAGTAAGTCAATCATTTGTGACATGCCAAAGTTTTATGACGAGCTATCATCCTGTTTCTCGTTTTTACTTTAGATGTTCATGATGAAGTGACCTTTAGGTTGATGCTAGACTGGAAACCCCAGATGTAAAGTTTATTATCTCAGGTATTCAAGGGAAGGCAAGGCAAGTTTATTTGTATGGCATCTTTCATTTACACAACAGCTTAAAGTGCTTTACATAAAACATTAAAAGCATTACAGATGGTGTAGAGAAGCATAAAGGACAAAAACAAATAGCAAACATCACAATAAAATCATAAATGAAAAAAATTAAAAGCAAGGTCAGTAAAAAGTCACTGTGGGAAGTGTCCGACCCAGAACGTGCTTCAAGATTGTCAGCAAGCTGCAAAAACAAGTGAGATGCTCATGGTTTCAAGATTCCAACACTTTTCAACAGTTGCTTTAAAACAAAAAAAAGCTGAAGCTGAAACTTTTCATAAATGACATCGTCTTCTAAAAGGAAAGCAACTATGTACGAATGATTTTCTAACGAATTTAAAACAATAAAGGGATGGAAAGCTTGAGAAAGATGTAGTGTTCTCTGATTTCTTTTTGGCAAGAGGCCCAGCATGTTTAAAGGCAGCTTGAACACAGCCTGGAGTAAAAGTTCCATTTATCAATACCCCAAAGCATGACCCAATAGTATTGCAAATACAATGCTTGAAGGGACACTCAGTGTAGATTTGTAGGCATGGCATATTAAAATGATGCACTGCAACATCCCAGCTGTATTAGAATAACATATTTACTCTTTTAGGCTTGTATCTCTGAACATCCATGAAGCCAAATATAGCTCTTCTTTTTGGATGTCTTTTGGCTCTTGAGATGCTAGCAACTATGCTGAGTGTTAGAAAAATGGAGGGAGATACAGCTTTTTTTCTTAAGTTTTTTTTTAAGCAAACAACTCCCTGCTGCAGACAGCTGACGCTATGAGAGCACTGAACCAAAACACTAAAGTTGTGAGCCAGATAGCTAATCAACCTGAAACCCTTTACCAAGCTTTGTAAAATGTCAGGGGAGCTGCCGCTTCAGGTGATAAATTCTCTGCAACTGTAGGTATTTTCACACTGTCACAGTGCTGATATCTGTATACACGTTTTCCCACTTGTCACTATTGATTTTATTTTGTATAAAAGACTACAAACCAAATTAATTAAGATCTTTGATTAGGTAAACATAACAACAAACAAAATATCTTCCTACACTGTTTTGTTATGAATGGATAATGTATTGGATGGGTGGGTTAAAATGATCCCAGCATGGAACCAGAAGTAAATGCCATCAGCTTGTAGAGACACAATTTTGATACAGTATTTCTCTAAATGTTATGTAGTTTATTACATATTTGCAATATCTTGAAATAATAATAATAATAATAATAATAATAATAATAATAATAATAATAATTCCCTGCTTTGTACCATTAACAAATAAAGCAAAAAAATACATTGACAAAATATGTTAGTATTTTATTCCAACACATTTGTCAAATCATGTAAGATAACGCCTTTTGTCACTTTGAATTATGAACCCCTGCAGTGAGAACTAAAAACCAGATTTGAAAGATTACTGGAATATTTAATATCATTCAGAGTGACAATCAAGCTTTTCAAGCTGATTGTCTGATTACTGACTGACTAAAGAGCTTGTCCTCCTTGAGCCCACCATGCTTTCCTCTTCCCTCCCTCCTCTTCCCCTCTTCCTCTCAAGTCATCTCACTCGCCTCCAGCTCTCTGAACTCTTCCATCCCTGCAACTTCAAGGGAGAAATCAGCCTGCTATCAATCATTTATGCAAATAAGAGGAGGGAACTCTCTTGAGCTGCTCAGCCTGTTGAACATCATACAGCACAATTAAAACGCCTGAATGCAAATCATTTTCAGTAGCCCACTAAATGAAAGAGCTTTCTATTCAAGAGCGCTCAACAGTGGCAGCACTTTTCAAAGCCTCTGGTCCATGTGTGCAGTTTAATGATGGAAGTCAGGGAGGAGGCTGTGTCAGAGGGAGACTGCAACCCGTTCGGCAAGGTAGTTACCATGACATTTTGCAGCAATATCAGACTCCTGAGAATGCTGTAACATGCTGTTTCAATGAGTTAACACTGTCATTCTCATTTGAATATTCTTATACTGCTCTGCATCCTCCCTAACTCCCTCTAACAAAATGGAACACCATAAGTAAAACATGAGTAATTGGGATGTGTACCTGTAGGGATCAAAGTGGATTATGTCTGTTAATTTTAAATGTTTGACCTTTCTGCCATTGCAGCAAAGTATGGGAACAAGGTGAAGAGCTTATCATAAGACTCTGGCCATAACTAAATAATTAATGTGCTCCATTTGGCTTGAAGCTTATTTTTTTATCCTTTGAGAAATACCTTCAGATGTTAAGGATTTCTCAATGGGTCTGGCTAAAAAGCCCTCTTTCAGAAGGAAGTGTATGAAGAAATTTGACATACACTAACATTTTAAAATCTAAAATCCATTCATATTAGAAGAGGTGTTGCTTTGCAGACTTTTGAAAAGCATTGTTCTCTCTAGCTCCAGGGTGCAGCATTTTTTTCATGCTAACTTGTACTCGGTAAGTATCAGATGATGCATATGACATAGTCTACAAAACATGTTAGCAATGTTGTCCAGGGACAATGGTCCACTGAGTGCATGGTCTAAATAATTTATGTTTCACTGACAACAGAAAATCTTGGCCCACATTTCTCACAGTGGGAAGCGCACATATTTAATTGTACAGCATATTTCATACACCAGAATAGTTCCAAACTAAATGTCAATGGATTCAGTCTTTGATTCCCCCGTGACTTTTATATTAGATTTAATATTTTCATTAGCTGATTTAACGATAACTTTTTTATTCTAAAGTTTTGTTATTATCTTTTAATCATAAGCAGCATTCATTGTCTGTTTCAGTCATATTGTCAATCAGTTTGATTTGGTTTCTTTCATCACACACAACTGCATGGGAAACACTTTTGGATCAGATTCAATTGTTTGCTATATGATTTATTTAAGAAAAAATTAACAAGTTTAAACAAAAAGCACTTTAATAAACTTTGCAAAATAGATCTTTTTATTTTATAATGAGACATATGATGTTATGGATCTTTATGTTTTTTTTTATGTATTTATTTATTTATCTGTATTTTTTTTTTTAACCAGTTCTTTAGGTCTACTTGTTAGATAACTTGTAGATATCTCTAAAAGGCCCTCATTAAGAACATAATTAGGAATTTGTCTTCTTTTGGCTTGAACATAATTTCTGTGTTAATAAAATCAGAGTAAGATTGGTGCCTAACTCAGTTTTGTTCTCAGCTATTCCAAACATTTAGTTTGTTTTGATTTAAAAGAACATCTAACATTTAAAGAAGCATGCTATGAATGATTTGAGTTTCTTCATGCTTCATGCTGTTGCCTGTGTCACTTACCAATATCTCTAGTTCACATTACTTGTAATCCATGGTATGCACCTACTCTATATGAGCTATTTTTAACAGTTGGTATGGTGGTGCAAAAGAGTACAAAAGTGATACCATCATCTTAGCAGATTCATGCATTTTATATATTTGATTAAATAAAGGAGGTTTAAACACATCTCTGAATTAATCACAAGATCATGAAAGATGATGCAAACCCTAGTAATGAGGCCGCCAAGTGAAATCTGGGTTTTAATGAGGATAAAGCACAATGTTTGCAGCACAGCACAGGACAGTTGGAAACTGATCACCTGTAGATTAAGTCTTTCCTGTTGTGAAGATAATTGTGACTCCTAGCATATTCATCTATCAGGAAGTACAATGTCACTAATTGATGCACATTTATGTGGGTGTGCATGTCATTCACACTGACATTAATTAAAATTGTTAGTTAGCTTCCAGGCAATATTCTCTGTTTAGCAGGCAGTATGACATCTTCGCAAATTGGGTTTAATAAAGCCAAAGGCAGGAAGTATAAGTGTTGATGTTGTTAGCTTCTTCTGCACTATTAACAGAAACTCTTGATATGTGATAAAGCTGTTATTTTGCTGCTCTGTTCTCTGAAGATTTCAGGATCCTGTTACTGAAAAATAAAAAAAAAGAATAAGTAATAGCAGAAAAAGGTAACAATTGAATTTTAAGCCAAAAGAAAATTATCCAAATGAGTGAATAATGTACTTCAGTATTTGCATCACCTCGGCTCTGAGCAGCATGTTTAAGTGTTTTGGAAGTAAGGAGAAAAGCTGCTGCTGTTTATAGTAATTTTAATGGTGAACATATAATTTGGGTGATTGATCTGCCCAGGACTTCTTATATTTTTCTTTTAATAAAACTCAAAACGACTTCCAGTATATGGCAGATTTAGACAGCAGGTCAGTTTAGAACAGTTTTACACTGGATCATTGCTAAACAGTGCCATTTTCTATTATCTGAATTAAACACAGCCTCCAAAAAAAGTTGTCATGTGGAATGCAGTGCATACTGCTTTAAGTCTGTATACATTGTTTAAGATTAAATTAGACTTTAAAGATGTCTAATATGTTAACACTTAAAATGGAGTGTTTATATATTTCTATATGCAGGTACACTGACTAAATAGCTGATTAAAGCCTTGACTACTGCACAACAGCCAGGTGTTTCAGAGAAAATTAGCATGCATGCCCATGCCTTGTGTTTCAATTAAACTTGAGTCAAGCTAGAAATGATTAAACCTTCATCAGCTTAATGTCATTTAATTTGATCCAATTAAAAACTTTCTCACTGCACTCAAGAGCCAGATGTGAGTAGCCATTTGCAGGTTGTTTGACCAGTGTTTTAAAAGGCTGAAGTTTAAGTTTGAACATGTTTCTGGAAACTCTTTTGTGATGGTGCTTTTCAAATGTACATCTATAGCATGTTGGGTGCAGTCTCAGAAATAAGTGACATCTGATGAGGATTAAGCAACTATTGTTTGTGTTGTTGTTGGTTCTTTTAATTTTTCTCTGCTGTGGAAAAGACAGAAGTCATAATTAACACACATCTGTTCTGTCATTACGTCAAACCAGCTGTTGTAATAATGAGGAAAGTCCTGCAGAGCTGTTGGCTGTAGTTTCTCTTTTGTGTCTTGGTTATTCATTATTCTTAAAGTTCCATCTTCTTTGTGATAAAATCACTTGATATGAGTCTCCTTTAGCTCAAGGAAGCTTTCAACCAATCAGCATTTGACCTATTGTTACGGCCCAGTTTTCTAGGGGTAAGGGCATAAAACAAAAGGTGGACCAGACAGAAAATAACTATTGGGAATTTTATTGTTCCGCGTCAAGAGAAAAAAAACAATACACACCCCAAATAGGAGGGGACAGGTGGTGCAGCTTAGATCAAATACAAAACCAAACTATTTAAAAAGCAAAAACACGATCAAGCACCATCAACAACCCAAATCACAAAACAATCAAAACAAAAGGCTAAGCTCAAATGTCACAAAAAGGCCAACAGCAATGCACATGAGGCCTTAAAATCTCTTCAAAACAACAACAACCAATCTCAAAGTGGGCAAGCTGTATCTACCACACAGCTGCCACTAAATGAAGGAGTTTACACTCTTTTATATTGGTGTGGAGAGGCGTTGAATCTTCATTGGCTCAGAGGGCAGCCACTCAGCAATCCAGATGAAGGTAAAGTGACACGGAGGAGCCAATCCCAGCCAGTGGAGGTTTCCAGGCTAAATGAAATGGAGGATTAGAGCTAATTTACAGCAGCCATTAACACCTATGCATGGCATCCAAGAGCCAGATACTATTACAATCATGGATGCTGGTTTTTGCATTGTGATTTCTCTGCTCTTTTGATTTGAGTATGCCATATCTAAGACTTTGTTTCCCTATTGCTGGTGCCTCTTGCTACTCTGCCCAAGGTGCCTCAGTTTGACCATCTGAACATCAGGGCTCCTTGTAATCAATACATCTACTGCTGACAGCCAGCTTTTGATGGGCAGAGACAGGCCACAGATGAAAAGATAGCAGCCAGTCTAAGGGCAATCATCCAACTCACCATCTGGTAATGGAGGTGAAAAGCATGGTGAATCACATATTCCCATCACTTTCACCATGACCTTATGGGCTTATTTAGCCTGGAGGGGGAACGTTTTGAAGTCATGACCTTGTAGCTGTGACAGCCAGTGCTTTTGTGACTGTCTCAGAAACTGAAGATGCTGGTGGAAAAGGAATATATTAATGGTGTCTTTAATTGTATTTGAGAATTTTTTTTAATCAACCATTAATTCTTTTTATGTGTAAATCAGATTCTCATTTTGTGAAGAAACAGCACTTATGATCACAGTCAATATTAATTTAAAAAAGTGACCTGAAGAGATGAAGATTTAGTTCAATCCAGCTATATATATATATATATATATATATATATATATATATATATATATACTCAGGACTTTTTTACTTCAAAAGAAGTAAATGGACTGGTAAATGGACTTGTACTTCTATAGCGCTTTTCTAGTCATACAGACCACTCAAAGCACTTTACACTACTTGTCACATTCACCCATTCGCACACACACTCACTCACTCAACACACTCATACCCCGATAGGCACATCGGGGGGCAGTTTGGGGTTCAGTGTCTTGCCCTAGGACACTTTGGCATTTCAGGGGAAGCCTGGAATCGATCCCCCAACTTACCAGTTGAAGGACAACTGCTCTTCCTCCTGAGCTACAGCCGCTCAGTCCATCCACACATCTCCAAAACAGAGTTCAATGAAAGCCCTAAAAATCATATCCATCTTAATCCGGGTAGACAGACATCCACATAAAAACCAGGAACCCTGCTGGTCTTATCTTGTTCCTGGTAGAAAATGTCTACACAGACAGACTGTGGCACCCTTTTTAAGTTGGACCCTGGTAAGAGCCTGTTGTCCATCACCCCAGGAGGTCCCTATGTATCCACGGCACACAAAGACCAAATTCCAGAGCAGAACCTTCAAGCTCTGAATTCTAAACTGTATAAAATACTGAATGTATCCTCAGCACACCTGGATAAATGGACTCTTCTTCCTTTCTCAATTAATCCAAGACTTTAACCGTTTTTCAGATGTGAAATCCACAGAAGTTAGCAAGTGAGTTAATTTCTGTGATTCCTTGGATGGAGCAATGGTGCCATCTAGCAGACACCCTCGAACAGGTTGAGATAGGCATTTCAGGCTGATTAAATACGAAGTGATTAACATTATATGCTGTTGTTATTAACGACTCTGACTCAAAGTAAGAACGTGTTGTGTGGAAATGATTTCTTGACACACCAGGTCTGTGGAAAGTGAAAATCATCGTTGAAGTGTATTGAAATGTCTTGATGAAATGTCTTGTACCTGTTAACAAACCTTTTCCCCTTTTGACAGCAGCAAAATTGTTTTAAGGTTCATGTTTATAAGGATCATTCATACTTATTCTCATCTACAAATGGATTTTAGAGACATGTTTTGAGGTTGGAAAAATGTTAAGTTTAATTCCCCAAGAACTTAGTATTTTGACCAAACCTTCAGACCCCATGTCCTGACCCCTGCGCTCTGATTGGATAATCTAAAGTCTGCCCCAGAGTGCCGGCAAATTTAACTGCGGGTCTTCCCGGAACTCACTCTCTCTTGTCTTGTTTTTCCTCCTCTTGTTTTTCCGCTCTTCTCTTTTTTTTATTGCTCTTGTGTTTCCGTCTCTCTTGTTTTTTTTTCTTGTTCTTTTTTTTGTTTTCTCTTCGTTTGATGTTTGCTTTAGTCGTGTTTTTGTCCATCTGGCGTCATGTTCGTTTTTATTAAGTAAGCTCGCTCGACTGCTTAACACCAGAAAACTCATCCAATTCTGGCAGAACAATTTTTGCTTCTGACACACCATCGAAGCTGCTCTCCTGGCCCACAAAGACTGTGACCAGTAACGTACGGACGACCCGAACGTTACTGCTCCAGCTGATCCCAGGACTTTGCCGGCACCCGCGACCCGTGGATTCTAATTGGAGTTGGGTCCAGCTTCAGACGTCGAACCAGGCGGTTCCAGGCGAGCTCCTGACTTCTGTGGAGGTCCCCTTTGGACAAGTATCAGGACGATCACTGAATCCTTGCCCGCTGGACCCAAGGTTCGGGTTCTCGACCACCAAGGCACTGAAGTAAAGCCGACCCATTATTCCACTGTCTCTGATCCAGCTGGTGTCTTAGCAGAAGCTGCCCCTTTTTAAATCCATTCCCCTGGTATCCGCCTGATAGTCTACCCTAACATAGTTAGTTAACTTCATTAGACTCGCCATCTTTCCAACCTTCCTAGTTATGTAAGTTATGTAAGCTGCTTACATAACTTTACCTTTAATAGTTTTATTTTAATTTTGGTTGCTGGCTCGGCTCAAGTTTCCATGCGCTCTCTCTCTCTCTCTCTCTCTCGACTAATTCAGTATTTGATTGCTTGCTGATGCTATTTCTGGTTTACGTTGTTAATTTCATTTGTGCCTGATGATTTTAACCGGTGTGGTTTTTAATAAAGTGTGTTATATTTTAAGAAGTCGTGGTAGCGTGATCGATCTTTAAGGAAGTGATTTGTTCCCTCTGACGAGAAACTTACAATAAGCGTATTTTGAGATTTATGGTTATCTGTTATTAGACAAATATCATTGTCATATTACGGTATTCCCTGCCTGACCGTATAACAAATTTAGGGCTGGGTGGTGCCCCGAGATCGTCCGCTTGTCTAAGGACACAGCAAATTAATAATTAAAACACCCACTGTCGCTCAGACATTGGATCCCAGGTTAATGGTAATGATAACGCTACAATATATGTATATATATATATATATATATATATATATATATATATATATCCTCCTGACTACCAGGAAAAAAATGTGTAACTTCAAATGTCCACTACAGAGGACATTGCTTAAACTTTTAAATATTGTGGTGAAATAGAGTTGTATTTATCTAAGAAAGGGTTTAATGTGTTCATAAGATATTCAATGAAAATATCACTACAAAATTTTAAGTAAAAATCAGCACAAAGAAAAGTATTATGCACTTTTGCTCTTCCCATAAAACATGCTTGTTGCAATGGAGGCCATTTTTCTTGAAGAGAGAAAAAAAGTTCACAAAGCCCCACCCCCCACAAACGAAATGCCAGTTTACAACCAGCCAGAGATGCACATCTGGGTTCCTCACTCACCTTTCTTTTCCAAACAAAAGGACTGATAAATCCTACTCTCAGAACTCAGTTGCTTTATTCTCACAAGTGCTTATTAAAGTAACTCCACAGTATATTGTGTTTCTGTAATGTCTTCTCTGCTCTGTTGGCATCCTTTTCCATTGTTGTTTTGTCTTTCAGAGGATCCCTGATGCTTTGACTTGGTTTCATAAGAGAAACCCACTTGAAGTGATGCTGTACTGTGTGCATTGTTGATAAATGAAGCTCTCAAACTGACAGGACAACATGTCTCAAACAAGTGCAATAATATGGCTCTTCGCCTGCTTATTACCTCTGGATGAAGGGACAAACTCTTGCTAGAGATGGTATCAACAGGATGATACAGGATTATTGTTAACAATGCTTCAGCTTGGAAAACAAGGGATGCTGTCAGCACCTATTGAAATTCATTTAAAAATAATTCCATTCATTTGAAATTAATTTACAGTGCTCCTCTGTTTCTTTTTCTCTGTTTTTTAGCATTGTGCTAAACTGTCTCAGAAAAAATTGAGCTCAATAAAATATTTTAACTCTTCATTTTTTAACATTTTGATATTTTTAGTTTGAATCAATAAATCAATCCAGCAATCAAAGCACAACCAGATAATACTTTGTTAGAAGGCAGTTTTAGATGTTTCATATATTAGCATTTTTCTTGTATTAGTATAAAAATTGGAGAAATAGATAAATAAATATTGGAAATCAGCTGCAAACTTGTTGTTTGTTATTTATTCAATCATTATTTCATGTATTTTTAGTAATCCTCAAATAAAGTGATGTATTTTTTAAAGCTCATCCGCTGTAATGTGGCTGTCAGCCCAGCTTTATGTGTGCTGAGAGAATAGAATGAGCTCTGTGAATAGTCAACACATGGCCAGACAATAATGCGGAATTGTTTAGAATTTCTCTGGGTTTCTGTGCCACAAAGCAGCATTTGGGATTAATGATCCATTTTTGGGTTTAACTTGGATTTTCATAGTTTAACAGTGGCTCACTTCTTATTACACGCTTACTATTTATGCTGAAATCTGGGATAACAGATTAGTTAGTAAAAAAGCTTTTCCTCTTGACCAATCAGTTCTTGACAATGACATTTGAAGAGCATGCCATGGAGTTTGGTGCATGGAGTGTCTCAGGAAGGCTAAAGTACCCATGTGAGACATATAATCTCAGTTGAGAGAGCTGCTCATCTAAAACAGAGACTGATTATTACACTGAAGCTTTGCACTTGTTGACATTTTTTGATTTGCAAATGAGTAAATTTAGATATGAATTTGAATTTTCTGCTTGCTCCCATCACTGTTTTATCAAGCTAAGATTGTAGCTGAACTGATTGTATTATATATTATTTGTCTTTAAAGTGCTTTTAGATCATTTTTCTCAAAGCAGATAAAAATAAATGAGCCATTGATCATGATCACGTGTGCATACCCACAAAAGTGCTCCATTTCCCATTTGCTTTCTACTGAATGTTGCTGATATTTATGTCTTGTTAGGTTCCCTGCTGATATGTTTACGTGTGTTCTTACATATCATTATTATTCTATATTAGGCCTTCTGTAGTAGCCTACCATAGTACTGTAGCAGTTTATGTGTGTATATATACTGTGATTTTGGCAGCTGAGGCAACTTTCACACACTTCAATTCTGTACCTTTCTATCCTATCTTTTCTTTCTTTTTTTTCTTTTCCTAACTTTCCCTCCCCTGCCAGGTTCAGCATTGCCATATCAGGACCATTGATCACAATAAAAATAAGCATAAAAATATTCAGAATATCAAGGGCAGCCATATATGAGACATGTCTCCCTTGGTAGATGCTTTGCATATGTTGTCTAAAGACATATAGTTATAAACTCCTTTCCCAGTAGGTTTCTACAACTTAGTAACACCACAGTGCCAGTTTGTGAACAAAGAACATCTTAGACTGTCCTGGAAAGAATGTGGTACTGGAACATTGATGTATGGAAATTGGGGTTGCTGGTATTCTCTATCAGACTAGGTGGTTAGCTAGATAGTTTCACAAGCTATAGAACAGGTAAATTTACTGATACATGATAACATCCTCTTTCACACAATTTCACACAAAAAATAGACACGGATTCTACACAAAAATGTCCACATGTTGACTAGTGTTACCTCACTTGTTTATACAAGATAATGACACATACTCCTTACAGACAGTGTAAATGTATGCAAAAGTATTATTTTGTCTGTATTAAATATGTTCAGGGGTAATCAGTGAAGAAACAACCTGTATATATATATATATATATATATGTATTTATATATCAGATCTTGCTGTGTTAAATGATCTGTTATATAGTCTGTGTATTCCACAAAATTGGCTATAGTTCCATGACTGCAACCATCAATAAGATCAAAGGTTGCCATCATTTTCATAGGAATAACTGTGGGTCTTTTTTTTTTTTTTTTTTTTTTACAGATGGAAGGTTGCGTTTTGTTAAGAATACAATATATACTGACTTTAAATGTTTCAAGAAACTGTTCAATCATTACTTCATTTTTTTCATCTAAAGCCGTGTTGGTAAATATTCTAGATGAAAAAAAATGGATTATTACCAGATTTAATACATTTTTCTGGGTTTTCTGTACAATTTCTTTGCAGCAACATTAAAATGACCAATTTTCAAATGATCCAGTCATCACTGGATTACTCACTACCATGCTATTTAAATGAACTGGGTTAAAAGGATTCTCTAATCCAAATCTTAATTTTATTGCAGCATGAAACTCCAACATATTTGTGGCAATTATCAGACATTTTACTTTTGATTAATTCAAAATGAGTAATGCTTTTCTGCTGTACCTGGTTTAATAGAGGAATTAGTCACTAACATCACAACTAAAGCGAGCAACGCTGCTCTGAGACATCCTCTGCCTTTTTTCTTTCCCCTGTCTGCTTTTTCTCTACTTTGTATTTTCCTTTCACATACACATCCAACCCATGTTGCTATTTTCATTAAGGTATTCCACAAAAAGGTGTAAAATGAATACAATTAGCAACAAGCCAGCCTGTGTGACTAATCTAAATTTAAAGCATAATAATGTGAAAATAGGTGGCACAAACAGTAGTTCCTCTCACAGAGGACAAAAATTCAGTTATAGAAAATGATTTTCCTTCCCACCAGGGATCAGATATGTTGATTTTTCTGAGGGAAATAAACACACTGGCAGCTCATGCTTACTCCCACACAGCCAAATTAGTTGTCACCAAGGACATCAAGCCATCATTTTCTGAGTTTTCCCTCAGACATATTTATTGTTTACAGGCAACGTGTTCATAGGCTTAAAATGCTTACCATGCAATGTCTTAAGGATAGCGTAATCCATGTTTATGCTAACAGCTAATAAATTATATGTTACATAGTGTTTGCAGCTCTGCTGTCCCCTAACTGAAAATGTTACATGAAAAACACCTACCCTACCAGTCCTTATAGTCCTTGTTATGCAACACCATTACAGTGGCAGGGCTTGACGTTAATTTCCTCACTGCATGCAAAGATGAAGTGCACCTTATTTTGCATACTAATGGCTTCTTCTTATAATGGCAGAACAGCGGCGCTGGGGAGATGACAAAAGAATTAGAAAAAATACTTCATTTCACATTTCCTACTTCAAAAGGATCAATGTTGTGTTGATGTCTGTGCACAAGACAGTAAGCAGAACTCATTTGCTCTTAAGTCTTTCAAGTATCAGAAAATGATGCTGACAATGCAATTCCAACGGATGTGTGGATGTGTTTGCTGTATAACAGTTGATAAGAATATTTCAGTGTCTTTGCTCATAATCTAAACCTATCAATACTGAAATGCTTACTGTAATCTCAACAGTAATGTTGTTCTTTAGGACTCACATATTGTAGTTTTGTTCTCTACAGCTGCTGTTTACAAGTGCATGCACAACAATTACAGGTAAACACCTGTTTTTACCCCACATTCACAGTTCTAGCAGCTTTAATACCACTTCCAACAGCTGATTGTTGGCCATGCTATTGTCAGACCATGTTATTGACATGGGTGCTAGTTTGACTGCAGCAACATGGTTTTGTGAATTGAAAACAATGCATTATTTAGAGCTTTTTTAAAGATGCATTTGCTCACTTTATAGATCTCAATTAAATTGTGGGTCTTGTGATGTAATCACTGCTGGTGAGATAGTTCACCAATTTGGTTTAGACTCAAACACAACAATAGATTGCACACAACACATTGCAATTCTGTGCAATGTAATGACCTTGGTTGAATGAGCATTTCAAAGCATTTTGTGAGGTCATATAGCCCTATAATGATGTTTTACTTCAAGTAATGTAAATACTGTCTCTTGCTACAGTTCTCATCATACACAGCAATTTTTGCAACTTGCAATGGCTACTGTAATAAAAGTAAAAATAGAACAATATAATAAGAATAACTATGCAAATGTGGAGCCTGCTGTTGTTTGTATGGGTGTCCAAATCAGGGCCCTTAAGCTACTAATATTTCAGAGGTTAATTTTTGCAACAAATATCAGAGAATATAAGACTCAGGCAAAACTAGACTAACAATGAGCAAACCTCACTGAGCAGATATAGTATGGTCATTTTCCTTACAAAGATTATCTTTGCTTGATAACCCCCGTGGAGTAACTTATTGAAATTAATCATATATAATTAAAATCAGGGTTCTTTGCTAAATACAATCACTCTGATGCGTTGAACTAAATCATACAGAATTCAGCAATAGACATGAATAACTTTTTTTTTTTTTTTTTTTTTTTTTTTTTTTTATTATTGTGTACTGGAAATAATATACAATATCCATGACCTCTCATCTCCTGTGACAATATTGTGAGAAACTCCCGGTCGTTTATCTTGTGAGCAGGTGGAAAAAGGTCACACAAGTTGTGCTGGTGGCTTGGTTTGTTTCAGGGTGAGGACTCTGATCTGATAATGTCCTCATTAGCTGGCCCCAGCTCTGCGAAAACCTCAGCCAAGGAGCAGGAGGTCTACTTTGCTGGTGACAGCTGCTGCCTGAGGGCCAGCAAATGCCAGATGAGCCCTGGATGGCAACTCCAACATCTCTGGGCTACATCAATCACAACTTATCTGCAAGAGAAGGGGGAGGCACCAATTAAGGCAGGGTTGGGGGGGTACTACTGACAGACAATGCCTTTGATTTTTCACTGTCATCTCGTCATTCCATACATAACATGTGGGGTCATGGAGATGCCATGGGTTGATTGATTAGTGACATAAGTTTTTCCTCCTCACGCATGAAATCTTGCTTCTAGTGATCTGAAAATACTAAACTACTCTCCTTTTCTTTTCTTCCTCTAATGCAGTATTTATAAAAGATATCACAAAAGCACATCTGGCGCTACATCTTCAAGTGCAGATGGAATATCATCCAAAAAGATAGCTACATTGTGGTAATAACCCTGCTCCTGTAGGCTGCAGCTGCATTTGTACTGTCTGCTTAAGGCTGCTTTGTTCTTCTTGTGACAGAGATCAGTTTTTAGCCTCAGCATGAAACTGTGGAGGAAGAAGGTTCACTCCTACCTCGATGACTGATGGGTCTCTGAATTTATTTCTGCTATCAGCAAAGTCAGCATGAAGAGGTGCCCCCTGAGTGTGTATACAAACACATCAGATGCTTCACAATAATGCAGCCACTTTTCAGCTGAAGAGAAAGGTAAAGAAACAAGTATTCTTTTAAGAAAATTAATATATACTATAACATTTTGTTTTTTATTCACGTAAACACACATGCAAAAGCACCTTTTTGCTGAACTTTTGTGTTTCCGCCATATCATTTCAACAGAATTCAAACCATTTCCATGTAAAGATAATTAGATCATGCCAGTTTTACCAATGAGATCAAGCTGGCTGGTGCAATTCTTTACTTGGAGCTGGAGAGGGGTGACAGCTGAATAAGCTGACCTTTAACAGGGAGATCCATATTTGACTCTTGTGAGAAATCATATTTTGTTATTATTGCCACTGTGTGTGTTTATTTATAAGCTTATAAAACTTGGACTTGGAAGGAGATCTAAAAGATTTGGGCACAAAAATTATTTTCATCAAATTTTGGGAGGAGTTGACATTAAAATAGTGCCCTTTAGATTGTCATATTCTCTACAAAGCGGCAATATGACAGTGTGGGGATGACAAATGGCTGAGAAATGTTCAAATTGCATGCATATAATGAGTTGTTATTCTTTTCTTTTCTATACCAGTCGTATGTGATCTGAATTAGAATTGGTGCACTCAGTATCGATCTATCTATCTATCTATCTATCTATCTATCTATCTATCTATCTATCTATCTATCTATCTATCTATCTATTTATTTATTCATTTAGAAAGAATAAGAGACTAATTTGAGCCAAGAAACATCAGGAATGACCATGAGCTCAGTGGTAATCTGTGCTATTGGTCTGATGAATCCAAATTTGAGATTTTTTGTTCCACTCACCATGTTTTTGTGAGATGCAGAAAAGGTGAGCGGATGATTCCCATATGTGTGGTTCCCACGGTGAAGCATGCAGGAGGAGACATGATGGTATGGGGGTTCTTTACTGGTGAAACTGTTGATTAATTAGTCAACATCCAAAGAACACTTAACCAGTATGGCTACCACAGCATTCTTCAGCGACATAACATCCCATCTGGTTTGCACTTAGTGGCACCGTCATTTGTATTTCAAGAGGACAATGATCCCAAACACACCTCCAGACTGTGTAAGGGATGTTGACCAAGAAACAGAACGATGGAGTGCTGCATAAGACAACCTGGCTTCCACAATCACTTGACCTTAACTCACTTGAGATGGTTTGGGATGTTTTGGACCAAAGAGTGAAGGCAAAGCGAAGTGAAGTGCTCAACACCTCCAGGAACTCATTTGAGACTATTGATAAGCCATTCCAAGTGACTGCCTGATGAAGTTGATTAAGTGAAAGTCATGAGTGTACCAAGCTGTCATCAAAGCAAAAGGTGGTTACTTTGAAGAATCTAAAATATAAAACATATTATGGTTTATTTAACACTTTTTTGTTTAGTACACATTTCCACATTTGTTCCTTTGTATTGTGGAAGTATTTAGTTGTATTTTGCAAATAACAAAATTTAAAAAAAAACAAAAAAAAAACACTGACTGAGAAGGTGTGTCCGAACTTTACATATATATGTATATATATATATATATATATATATATATATATATATAGATAGATAGATAGATAGATAGATAGATAGATAGATAGATAGATAGATAGATAGATAGATAGATAGATAAATAGATAGATAGATAGATAGATAGATAGATAGATAGATAGATAGATAGATAGATAGATAGATAGATAGATAGATATAGATATATAAAAAACATAAAAGCTGATATATATACAAATGGAATGGTGGCTTTAAAAACAGTAAAGTTACAGTGACAGTAAAATTATATTTCTGCAAAGAGTCTTGGCCTAAGTGTATATTGCACCAAGCATCTGTTGCACAGATTGGGTATTACACAGATTACAATGAAGAGGTATTTATGACTCTGACAGTAGTAGGAAAGAAGCTGTTTTTCAGTCTGCTGGTCCTGGTTTTAATTCCCCTGGGCCGTCTGCCTGATGGAAGTAGCTCAAACAGAAAGTGACGCTGGTAAATAACTAGCTGTTCTAAAGGTTTTAATCACAATCAATAACCTTAAACAGAAAAATGAATCCATCTATAACTTCTTGTTGAATTCTCTTTAAAATGCTGAGCTGTGTGCTCATTTGAAATGGTAAGGTCAGTGGGACACTGTTACAGATGCTGAAATTCAATTTACTGAGCCTTTTAACAACTTTGATCAGAAATCACTATTTCCATTAGTTATTCAGAACTCAGTTTTCAAAAAAATGATTGTTAGATGAAGACAGTTCCAGTAGTGCCAGCTGTTTGGAAATCACTTTTCTATCAAATCCAGTGAGTGAATGGATCCAAACATTTGACAGGTAGTGTAGTTCAAATGTTGTCTTTCAGCTGAATATGTGACACAAATAAGAGGTGAAAAGAAGGCAATGCAGTTGTCAGCATGACTGAATTTGTGGGCATTTCACCTGTCAGTCTGTGTGTTTCCTGTCTTTGCTGCAACCTGCATACAGGTCTTTTGCTTTATCATCCTCAAGAGATCCATTTCACAATCTCTCACTGTCATGTCACTTTTGTGCCTTTTTCAGGAGAGCCGAGCATACGGGCAAGATTAACAGGAGTGAACATGTATGTCTGCTGATCATCCACACAGATCCTTTTGCAATCCTCTGCTCCTTTAGATTCCCTCGTACAGTAAAGCCAAGCAAGAAGATGGATATCCAGTTCCTGGTTGCCCATCTGTCATTTCCAGCTGCCGTCAGCATTCAACAATTTAAACTCACTGCAATTATTGAAACTATTTCACTTGAATTTCAGTTACACTCGCTGTCATAATGTTTAGGGGAAAACACATGGAAAGGCCAAACAACCTTTGTGTTGCATTCTCTGTTATCTTGAGCTCTGTCAGTTATTATGGTTTGGAGAGCAGTAAAGCTGAGAGGAAAATCATGTTGTGACTCACACAGCAAGCAATGGAGCTCCCAATGGATTTTGCTCACCAGCTGGATTTAAGACAGTTGTTTCCAAAAGATTTTAAGTATATACTTTATTTTTTTTCTGTCTTTTAAGCTATTGGTACTAAAAAGTGGGGCTACTATGTTATTAGCACAAGTTATAAACACTGTCCGTTTGGGAGTCAGAATGCCGATCATGCAGCCCAAAAGCAATAAGGTACTGATGTCGATGCCCTCGCTGGCACACTACTTTCTGCTTTCATCCTCCATCTCCAGAGCTTGTTAATAATTTGGCAGGTTTTCTAAAGCGTCTAACTGCAGACAAAGACAAGTTAAAGGAAATGAGGCAGAACTTCCATTTTATTGGGGGACACTAGTTTGGGTTTAAATGAGTCTTACGACACCAGTTTTATTGAATCTGTTGGTGTCAGGGATTTCAAAACCTGTCCATATATTCGTCTGCTTTACAAACACAATTTACATAATTGGCAGAATAGGTGTTGGTGCACTGCAACAAATATTTCTGGAAAATGAGAGAGAATTTTTCATAGGTTTTGCACGCTAGCAGCTAATTTTGGGCCTGAATCTAAGCTTGATTATGGCCACAGGAAAGCAGAATGAATATACAGCATAGGAAAGAGATTGAGATTGAGATTAGAAATAGCTTCTGCCTTATTTTCAATGTAAAAACTGTTTCCTACCAATTATGTGGAGGATCTGGCTTTGTGAGAATGTAAATCAGGCAGCATCAAGCTAAACAGACTTTGTGCAGACTTCACCAAGTCAGCTCTTCAGGTATGAAAGCCAAGATACAGCCTTAATATTAGCATGTTAGAATTCACGGATGTCTGTTCTACATATAGTTGTCGCTTCATATTCTTATATTTTGCAGTATTTTGTTTCCCACTAGATTGTCAACATGCCAGATGTTAGGTGTTGCAGATATCAACACAAAGGCAGTCATCATTATCTACACATAGAGAGTCTCCATCCTCCATCCTCAATGTGCTGTAAACAAACACTGCGATTCCCGCAGCGTTCATTTTGCATCATGTCCTGTCTCCTGTGTGTGCTACCCAGGCATCACCATGGGATATTTCAAGCAGCGAGAATGTGTCTCACAACGAGACTCTCCCTCTCTATTATGCATGTGTGGACAGGCAATCCTCTGTTGTTTCAGACAATGTAAAACAAATGAGAATCATAGCATTTGTGCAAATGTGCACAATTGTACACAGTAAGTTATACAATGAAATTTCTCTTATATCCAAACCTTACCTATGTTTTCTTAAGATGTTATGGATCTTATCAAGTCAGTAAGCTTACAAAAATCAAATCACTGATCGTTAACATTCAGCAGTTTTGTGACATTTTCACATGTGGCTTTGAGACTGTGCGTGTGTGTGTGACAACAGCTGATTACACATCTAAAATTGGTCACTTTACTGACAGAAAGACAAAATGTAAAAAGAAAATAATTGGCCCACTGTGTTACAGAGAAATTAAGCATTTTTGTGGAATTTCAGTTATACTCTGAGTTTTAGCTGGTTATCAGAACAATGTTTGCCCTTGGTTAATGTTTTGTTTCATATAATATGTTATGTTTTATACACACACTCACACACACAAAGCATTTCTATCAAATATTGATGGTTTTGACTTATTCTCCTGATGCACAATAAAAACAACCCCATAAAACATTTTAAAAAGAACAGAGGAAGTTTAGTTT
This sequence comes from Telmatherina bonti, assembly GCF_933228915.1. Lineage (NCBI taxonomy): Eukaryota > Metazoa > Chordata > Actinopteri > Atheriniformes > Telmatherinidae > Telmatherina > Telmatherina bonti. Next base: position 22,060,152 of record NC_136613.1, on the reverse strand, counting down.
CTTTTCCTAATGATTGCATTTTTATACCATAATTCTGAAACACTCTACTTATCCAGACAGTGTGTAGACATCTTTTTATATGTCCTTGCATTGTAAACATTCTTCTTCGAGTGTAAATGCTTTGCAAGAGAAACTGTGGCACGGCATACTCTCCTGTTTCCTCTGGGATAACCAGCACAGCACTAACATGGCTCATAGTTATTCCTGCTCACTCATTCATGCAGCCTCTCCTCTCCTAACTCTTCTGCCTCGTGCCCAATATTTCTTTTGCTGCCATCTTTCACTCGCTCTCTCCTGCTTTCCATCCTTTCTCTTGCAGACGCACTCATCCATGGCAGCTACATCGGTGGCCAGCCTGTTCGCCTTGCCTGATGCTGATAGGCTGCTTTCAGATCTCTGTCTCACCCCCAAGCAACAGCATAGATTAAATGCTTAACTTTATTCATTTTTCCTTTCTCTCTCTCTCTCTTTCTCTTGCTGGCCAGGCATTAAAAATTCATCCACTCTGTGTTGTGTTAAAAGCACATTACGCAAGACTCTAAATTTACCCCCTCCCAGGCAGGATCCGTTTGTCCCTTCCTGTCTTTACATCTGTGCACTCCCTGTGTGTATGCATGCATTGTGAACATGTGTGTGTGTGTGTGTGTGTGAGACAGAGCCGAGGGCTTTTTCATTGCTCTAAAGCTGCATCTGTTGTATCTGTCAAATCCCAAGAGGGGGGCAGCTCGGGGATGTTTCTCAGGTGGTAACAGGGTGAAACAACAGACATACAAACAGGTTGACTTAACCTCTGAAATCAACAAACCACTTTCAATGTAACATGCTTTTTTTTTTTTTTTAAATCTCCTGATCATGGTTCAGACAGTAAGTATTTGTGTCTTATACAATCCTGTGCCCTTTGCTTCGTTCTTTTGCCAGAGGTTGATTTCTGGAAAGTTAAAACAGTCCCTTGGAAGGCATTTTATTGGATAAAAACGGACATTGGAAGTAGAAGAAAGTGCTGCTGCCTCTCTCCATGCTGCCTGTCTGCCCCCAGCAACAAAAGCTGACAGTGGAACCGTTTGATGCTGCTTCCTGGATGAAAGACCTCTGTAATTGGTTGCCATTACAAACTGTACACCGTCCTTGACAATGGCAGTGGGAGAAAGATAAGAAATTCGTTCCAAACATCTTTTGAAATCCAGTGTCTGGCAAAGAGCAAAAAACAAGTCCTTTGTTGTTTAAATAAGAACCATGAATGTTAATTTTGCCCCCAGTAAGCAGTGTTTAATTAGTTTTATCTTTGCTGTACAGCAGTTTTCAGTTGCACTTAGCTGTTCAGTGAAGAATTTTTCTGTGTTCAAATAGCTTTTTCCTCTTCTTTTTCTAAAAAAAAAAAAAAGGACAGCAACCTTATATTTATCTCTTTTTCTTACTTTGAGGTCTCTACATAATAATGCATTTACTGTTCGAGTATTAAATAAGCTTAATTCCCTTCATTGGATGAAATACAACGTGTAACTAACAAGTGTGAAAAATCCAATTTAAGCAATGACACACTGAATTACTAAATTGTAAAGCTGCATACCACAAGTACACCCAGATTCGCACACACAACCCTCTGGTGCAGCTGTTTTCTGCCGTTTTTTAAGGTACATTGTTCAGTCGATATGAGTACTATCACAAGGTGGCTGTGACAGAGGAAGGGTTTGTTGTGTTTCTCCAATTCTCTCCACATGTGACATCCTGTGCTTGCCGGAGCGTTCCTTCATAGAAAACACCTGCCAGCGCATCCTGCTAGTCTACACTGATGTGTGACATTTCTAACTCGATCATGATCGTGAGCACAACACCTGCGATCTACAAAGACGAGGAAGTTGCCAAGGTCCTCCTGCTTCCCTCTATGTCTGTCTTTTTCTTTGTCGTCTCACCCTGTGTACCAGGTGTGTGTGCTAACAATGAGAGCAGCAGCGTCACCTCTCTTTAGTGGCTACAAGTTGAAAAGGGTACATATATGTGATGCCTGGAAATCCTTCCTTTGCACCACAGTATGTCACAGAACTTAGCTCTGAAATTAATGAAGTAGCAACGAGAGGCAAAACAAAAAGTGTAGGTGCTCTGCTGCAATGCAATGCCAAGAGCATTTATTAGCAGAGGCAACACAGAAGAGGAACATCTGGCCCCTTGTGGCCAATTCGTCTGCTTGAGCACCTTGCAGATGCAGCAGTGTCCCCTCTCTTCTCAGTAGATACGGGTCTGAGTGACAGTTGTTTGCTGCACGTTGGTCTGTTCTTTCTCCCCATGGGTTTAATTTGTGCAAGCCGCTTTTGAATTGCTGCAAAGAAGATGCAGGAACAAAGCCAGCTCAGGGGGCTGGGGCGTCCGGGACCTGCTGTTTCTCGGTGCTGTTAGTTCTGTTGCCAATTCGTCATTCTTCTGTTATTCACTCTTTCCTCCTCCAGTCTAAAAGTGTCAGCCTTTTCTTTGGAGGGGGCTGCTGGATGATATAATGAAGGAAAGGTGAGGATGAAGAGGTTCATGTGGGAAATCTAAGCACAAGATTTATAGAATCTTAGAGGGCAAAAGGCATGGATGAAATTTTAAGCCACATGAAGACTCATAAGCTTATTTAGAAAACCTTTACACTGTACATAACAGGGTTGCAAGGTAAAGGTTTGTCCTTGATTTTATACTGTAATATTAATTTGCATTGGTTGGCACAGAGCCAGCCCTGGCAACTTTGGTGCCCTGGGTGAGATTATGGTATCCCCCCCCCCCAACACACACACACACACACACACACACACACACACACACACACACACACACACACACACAACACACACACACACACACACACACACACACACACACACAACACACACACACACACACACACACACACACACACACACACACACACACACCATACTGAACTTTAATGAAGAGCCATACAAAAGACCTTTCAGGTTTAATTAATTACTGCTCACACAGCTGAGCCATATTTGGCTTGAGGGAGGAAGTTGAGACCCAGTCAAGATGTTCATCAGTAAGTTTGAATCTGTGTTCATTACTTCTAAAAGCTCATGCTGGACAACAGATTTTTACATATTTCCCAAAAAGCCACATGGACCACTTGAAGATCCTGGAAAGGTCAGGGAAAGTGGGAGCAAAAATTGTCCAGGTTTGTCAGCTTGTCACCAACCTTATTAATATACTGGAGCCCAAAAGTGCACAGAACCCAATTTGTCCTCAATATTTATGAAAATTCTGATGATTTTGCAAGCTGTGCATTCATAATTTTTATCATTGGGTGTCCAGAAACAAACTTAATAATGGTACATGCAAAAATCTAAATTTATCTCTATGTCAGTGAGAGAAGCTGATTTTGGTCATCTAGGTACCTTGGTGATTTTAACATCCACCAAAAACCACTTTGTCCTTTAAAGATGCTTTGAGGCCCAAGTAGTTTGTCAATTTTTTTTTTTACTCTTTTTTTTTTTTTTTTTTTTTTATCACAGACAGCTGCCTCTGTTGGTTTTCATGTGTTTCAATCCCTGTCCGGCAGATGTGAAGTGTTAGTGTGTGCTTCTAAGTCGTTGTGGTCATGTGACTGCATTGATACATTTGAATGGTAAAAACATGGCAAGCACAGCGACCTGGTAAAAAATGTATTTGGTTAAATACGCTGTAACACTAAACTTTGATGTCAAGTCAAGGGGCACAAAATATCACACAGGCATCAATTGACTTGTGAATTTGAGACCAATGATTGATATCATCATTATGTAGAAACATTTCATTGCTAAACTGAGCCACAAACCTTTACACTCAAACCTCTTTTCTTTCTCCTCTTTTCTAAGCTTTGTGAAACCTGCTTCTGAGCACTTGGTCAAGTTAATGACCAAGTATCAACCTATACCTGGAATGAGCCCCACCATCTGCATCTATTCACATTTTATTGTGTTTGTAAGCGTAATTACTTATTCTTTTTTTTTTACACCTCACAGGGGCAACCCCCACCAGTGTGTGGGACCCTAGGTAGCCATCTATATGGCCTATGCTAAGGGACAGCTCTGCATTGACATGCTGTTTGCAGCAATAACTAATGATCTTCTTCAAAGGTTTGAGCTAATCCATGACTCAGAAACTCTCAGGCAGAGCTCTCCTTTGCAAGTGCAATAGTCCTACTGCAGTTATTTTCTCAACAGGGGACAGGAATGAATCAGCAACATCCAAACCCTGCAGGGAAAAAGTCACTGGAATGAGCTGAGACCTTCAAAGTGTTACTTTTTTTTTTGGGGGGGGGGGGGGGGGGGGGGGGGGGTGAAAAAGTGACAGTCTGCCTGTTTGACAAGTGAAGATTACTCACCTGCAACTTTTGAAGATGCAGGGCATAGAGGTTCAGCAATAAATCTGTCATTCCTCTGCCCAAGGAAAGCTCAGTTTGCTTTTGTACGTAGCCTTTTACACCTGAAACCCCCACAGCAAGAGCGAGGAACTTCTTTCCTGGCACCTAAGCCATAACGACATGCCAATTTACAACTCTCCAAGAAAGGAATTAGAAAAGTTACAGCATGAAAACTGTCATCCTTAAACCAGAGTTACAGTTTAACCATAGTTCACAGTACCAAACTTTCTGATTCTCAACCATGGCTGAGTTCCCCATTCACTTTACATGTAGACATGATCATGATCACTGCTTCATATCAAATAAGAAGCCTGATTGCTGTACCTGTTACTAACTGGCTTAAGTTAGGGCTAGACAAAGGGGTTGCATGAAGTCAGGGTCTTCAGAAACACGTGCAGCTTATGACAGCTCTCTTTTACAGTTTTTTTTTCAGCCTTTATTTAACCAGATAAAACAAAACATTAAGATCTGGATCTCTTTCACAAGGGTGACCTGGCCAAGGTATTTGTTATACTAAACCTCTTATAATGTAATAACTAGGGGTGTGACAATAATGCATTAGCCTAATTATGGTTAATAAATTACAGAAAATTGATGCATTAAAAAATGTAATCACAGAACGTTTGTCAGTGCACACTGTATACTTCTACTAAAAACGTAGCACTTTGGCAATATATTTATTTTTTCAGACCTATTCAGTGACCATAAAGAAAAGGTGACTATCAACAAGTCTAGTGACTTTTTCTGGTGTTATTGAAGACTTTTGGTAAGTAATCCAAAACTGTACTGTTTACTTTTCTCTGTTAGCACCAATGCCTGCTGCTGTAATGCATCGAAAAGGCAATTAATCAAAATTAAATAATTACAAAGCTTATAATTTATTAGATTATGTTTTTATTGAGTCCGACCCCCTTTGTTAACTTGACTGGCATTCCCAAATAAAATTGCATTTTCAACATTTATAGCGTGGAAAAGTCTTAAGATATGTACATCTCGCTAGTTTAGTTGGTTTATTGAACACAAAAAACAAAAGCAGCATTAACCACAGAGGAAAAAAGTTATTTAAACTAATTTTCATCTGCTGTCCCTGCTGTTTCCATTGGTCATAATTCAGTTTATAAAAATATCAGTCAGCAATCAAAGATATTGTCACTTCTTGTGCCAGTGCATTAAATCAGCACAGTACCTTTTAACTTATCTTTCTATTGGAAATTTTAATTTATTACATGATTTTATTGTGATTTTTCTGCTGTTTGTTGCCGCCTTTTACCACATTTTAATGATTCTACAATCTGTAATGCTTGTATTGGTCTTGAGCATGAAATGTGCTGTACAAATAAACTTGCCTTGACTGAGGAGATGTGTTTCAATAAGGTTTCCTCATTATGCTGAAATTAAAAAAAATCTGGTCTCAGAGGTCTCAGATTTGAAAGAAAATGTAGTTCCTATTTTTATTGTTTATAGCAGCAATAAAAATAGATTTAACACATTACTTTAATATTTAAATAAATATCATATATACATTATGTTATACACCGTGCGAGTTATTAGCAGTTGATCCAAATGTATAAAGTCATTGCTGTGAGAAAGATTTACTTTCTTTACTGTTTTGGGGGGCAGTGAAGGGATTTTTGTTCACAGTATGAACAAAAATAAGATCTACATAATAAATAAATATGAAAACCTGAAGATTTAAATATTGAATTGATTTCAGTTTGTCCTCTAAAGTGAACTTTAGCATATGACACTGGCTTTGAAATAGGCTCAGGTTTGGTTTCTCTACTCTTGTACATATAGCTGGAGAGATGTTTTGTTCATTAAATGTCAAATTCTTTATTTCGTTGAAGTCAAAACCTTCATCAACCTCGCCAGTCCTCCATTGTTTCCAAACTACATAAGGGTTGTTTTCCTTTTATTAATGAAAACTCGTGGTATTGAAATTTTGTGCTTGGGATGCAGGACTGGTTTTCTTTTGATGACTCTTTTATGAAGGTTATATTTGATCAGGTGTAGCTGAACACTGAACTAGTACTTCTGGGTCTAATTACTGTTTTTGAAAGGCTTACACAGTCAGCGAGGATTTTTAACAGTTTTCAAACAATTCTTTGAGCTTTTCTTTCAGAACTCAATTTGACCTCCATTATTCCTCTTAACTTTCCATTTTTGAATAACATTATAAACTGGAGAAACAGCTGCCTGAGAAAGCTGCCAAAGTCTTTTCTTGCTTTGGGGATGCTAATTATTTCAATTTTCTTTTAGTGCAAAACAGCTTCTTTTTGGATCCCACTCCTAGATGAAAAATCTAGGAGGCATTTTGTAATGCAGCTTTAAAGTTTGCATCCCTAAAATGTTTCCAACAAGTACAAAACAGGTCATAGCTGACAAAGGACTAAATGAGAGAGGGATTGTTAGAAAGTTTAATTAACAGATTAGTTTAGGATATGTTCTGCCCCCACACAATAATCAACCATCAATAGAGTCAAAATGAAAGATTTAAATATGCACTGTCTCAGAGAACAAAAGATTTACTCCTCTGGTAAACATAACAGTGATTGGAGGGCAGGGCATTCATGAAGTGCTAAAATAAGGTAAATGTTAATATTTTAATTCTAACTTTTGACTTTTAGTGGAATTGAATTATTTGGGAGGAAAGATATGTGCTTTTTTCCATAATTGATTAGTGCCATCAGATGGAATCATACTTTTTTGTAGTATATTCATTCAGTCATTCATTTTTCGAACCTCTTAGTCGTTGGGAAACCTGGTGGCTGGGAAGTGCAAAACAAATTAAAATTTCAAAAAACACATTTCAAAATTGAAAAACAAAATTACTTTCTAAAAAACCAATTCAGAATGTAAAAAACAAATTTCAATTCCAAACACCAAGTTTAAAATTTCGAAAAAAAATTTATATTTCAAGAAACATTTTTACATTTTTAGAAAACAAATATACATTTTAGAAAAAAAAACAAAAACAAATTCCTTTTTGATAAAACAAATTTATATTTCAGGAAACACTACAACTATCAGAACACTTTTTAGAAATCCTGAAACAAATTAACAAAAGGCGGCTTTACACGGAAAGGGAGGGACTCAAACACCGGAAGTGGCACAAGTGGTGACATCATTTTAAACTAGACACCGAGATTTTGTAGTCTGCTTGTGAGAGTGGAGTTTGTAGTGTAGTGGTTTAAGCATTGTAGTCATGGTACTCTGAAGTCATGATACTCTGGAGGCACTCTGGTGAGGTCAGCAGAAGAACTGGAACTGAAGCAAGGAAATGGAGATGAGGCTTGCTGGAGGCAGCTTTGGTGACAAGAGGGACTCCAATCTAAAATGGCCCCAGTGGTCCAGTCAATTTGAGGATTGTGAAGATGAAGCCATGGATACCCAAGGATGAGTGGCAGGACGGCAGAGCTCAGGATTAGAAACTTGATGGTTTCATGATGGTTTCCAGAAATCAATAGACAAACAGGAGAGATCTGATGTGTCACAGTACCCAAGATTTGGCCATCTAATGCTCCAGCAGGAATCCGATGAGGCAAGGGGACCCGTTCGAGTCCCAGTTGAAGGACCACCTCATAGTCAATGATGCAGACGACTGCTCCTGAGTCAATGAAAATGGACAAGGTGTGGGGGTCATCAGGAAGAAGGAGACGAACTTGGAACAGAGGTCTCTGGCTTTGATGAGTTGACACGGCTGTTGAGCTCACCAGTGTCTCTGGTCAATCTAGTGTCCAGCGGCCCCACAATAAAGAAAGAGGTTGGACTGGTAAGATTCCTTCTCTTCTGGAGGGAGGGAGGTGCATCCCAACTGCATAGACACTGGATCCTCTGATCCAAGGCGGCAGGCAGAAGCAAGGAAGAAAAGATCTTTGGGTTCTTACTTGGTTCTTCTCCCTTTGAGAAGTATGGATTCAATTGTCATGAGAAACAAGCTCATCTTTGATGTGGACAGATTGGCCATGGAGGAAGACATCAGAAAGGGCTAAACTGTTCCAAATGCTTTGACTGGCTCTGATTAGATAGTTTTTTTAAAACATGTAGGTTCCAGTCTGTCCATATTTGATGTGTTATTAAATTACAAGTTTAATTAATGACAAAGACCCTTCTTAAATGTTTGCCTACCAGTACAAACATGTACCTACATGTTAAAAAAAACTATCTAATTATGATTGTAGTTATTTTATTAGGTTTTTTTTTTTTTAAATATTGAAAATCCTACATACTCCACCTTCAAATATTCTGAAATATATTCCAAACTGAGTAATTATATTATTCACAATATAGGCCATTCAAATCATCTTGAAAGAAGGGATGAAATGCGGGATTTAGGGTCATCACACAGTGAAGAGTTGGTCAGTCAGGGTCACATCACAGATTATCTGATATATACACATGCATGGGCAAGTATATCAACAGCTGTTCAGAAATGTTCAGAAATTGTGTAAAAAAACAAAACAAATCAAAATGTTATTGAAGAAAAGCTGCAATATAATATGCAGTAGGAAATAGCACATAGGTTTTAAACTGGACATAAAACCTTTCAGTATTTGCTTGTGCCTAAGTAATTAAATAATACACTGCTGGGCTTTTAATGCAATGTACTAAGTCCATTTTGATTAAATAAATGAAAATGAAGCAGGATTTAATGAGGGATGTGGTCTATAAAGACCTGAAAAATCCCATATCGATCATGTTTTTAGAGTAATAGTTCAAGATTTGACATGCATATTCATCTGTCTGTAGGTAAGTGTGTATTGTGACATTAAAACCAGGACACAACACTTAAGTGATTATTTGGGTGTCAAAAAGCAACAAACTGACATAAACCAAGCTGATAAAAATCCGACTGCTTGCTGATGGGAATTTAAAATGAAACTCAGCCCATTAATGGCAGACAACCCAATGAAACACTGGAACGTGTCATGCATGTAGCAACATTCATAGCAACCACGTTAGCAACGATGTCATGAGACTTGAGACTTTTTAGCATTTCTATTCAATAATCTAATATGTTTAAGGTCCATCGGTACTCTTCCTGTGTCAGTGCTGCTATTCAGTGATATGGAGAAATAATAACGGCCCACTGTCCCATATGAATTGGCTCAGAACCACTCATAATGTTGATTTAATCAAGTGGGAAATGTCTGAATTCTTTCAATGCAAGCATCTCATTGCTTGTTCAGCATTGTACAATTATCCTATTTCTTGTTTGCAGTGAATTGATATTAAGGGAATAAAACTATATTTTCAATCATACAAATAAAACAATTCAAGAGTTAATGATCACATGTCATTCAAGATTATCTGATAATGTGAAAAAAGAATATTACTATTTCCTTTATCAGCTGGGCTTTTAGCTTTCTGACATTTTTTATTCAATTTGACGGAATTCTGCCCAAGAATTTATTTGTTTCATGTAGTTTCATGTAGTTGTTGATGAAAAACACATTTTATGTTTTTAAATGTTCTGCAATGCTATGACCTTAGTAATGTTGTTTTGATTATTGCATTTTTATGATATAGAGCTACCAATATAACAGACACTGAATTGTAATGTGTAGCAACAGGGAGGTTTAATTCTTTCAGAATACATCCCATTGCCCCACTCATCAGTCGTGTCCTTAGGCAAGAAACCTCACCTCTCTCGTCAGCATTGCTGGTGTAAGAATGTGTATAACTGTTTCGGTGGCGTGCACTGGTTGCCATATTTCCAGCATCTTTCCAAGGACAGCCATGACTAAATCTCACAATCACCAAGTACAAGTGAAGTGTAGATATAATGGATCTCATGTAAGCGCTTTGAGTCCTTCAAGCAATTATGCCTAATATAAATTTAATCCATCAAACATTTAATCCATAATAATAATAATAATAATAATAATAATAATGATGATGATGATGATGATGATGATGATGATGATGATGATGATAATAATATTATTATTATTATTATTATTATTATTATTATTATTATTATTATTATTATTATTATTGGTATTAATAATAATAATATAATCATCATTAATATATTAGTCTCTCTTCACATTTGCAAACAGTTTGACTTTAGAGTGACTCCAAAGCAGCTGTGGAAGGCAAAAAAAAAAAAAGCTGAAGCCCAATCAGTTGTATTTCAGAAATAATCACAGTTTGCCAAGAAGGAGAACAGCTCAGGCCGAACATTGAAATACCCCTATTTTTTTCAAGCCACAGATGAGAGCACATAAACATGGCGAAGAAGGCAGGTGTCCTTCTTAGAACTGGAATTAAATACATTACTTGGTAAACACAGTTACTTGACTTCATATTGAAAAGACTGAAAGTAACCACAACAATGAACTGGCAAAGGTGGTAAATATGCACAAACTGGGTCTCAATTCCGTGTCTAAGCCCTTCAAAGTGTGAATATGTCAGATACATATGCCACAGTGGTGCGCCAAGCACCCATCTGGAAGTTTCCTTTGAATCCACTCTGCAAACACTTTGTGTCGCATGTAAAGGCTACCAGAGGTGAATCCTTTGCTGCCTCTTTTCTCCTCAACTTTATTTTGCACAAGATGGCAGGAAATGAGCAGCAGCCAACTGCCGAAGAGTACATTTTAAGTGATATACTGTATATATGTATTTTTAAATTTGACTTCACACAGAAGAATTTTTAGCAAGCTGTATGTGCTGCATCCGCAACATCATAACAGGGCAGCATAGGTCTACTTTAATCACCAGACTGTGGGAGATTTCTTTGAGATAAATGAGGTTTTAACAATCAAATGAAGTGCAGTTACATTTGCCACCAAGGACAGACAAACTGGGACGGCAGTAGCATTGGCTTGTGGCTGACAGCAAATCAATTTAATTACATGGGTCTCACCAGCATTATTGTTCACTTAAGGTAATGTTACCTGGACAGAGTGTTGCTCACAGCCTGAGGGGAGTTTGTCTGGACCGGCTCCTTGGCATATTTTTGATTTGTCACCCTCAGGTAAATGAAAAGAAATCAATAACAATTTCTAGCTACATTTTCTTTCAAATTTTAAAAGTGTTTTTCTGTGTTTCATGGAAGAATAGGAACACTTTCATTGAATATGTTTGCATTTGCAATATGGAATAGGAGCTGCAAAGCATTCTGGGACAAGTGCACCATATTGGCATCTATTGCAACATAAATGACTGTTTATTCCACTCGTTTATAGTAAGTTCACACACAAAGTGCTGCTATGGAAAACATGTTGATATGAAGGAAAGTGGATTTACAGACACGCTAACCAACGATACCAGAGAAAATTATCTCCACAAAATTAAAATTTTAATTAAAACCAAGAAATGGGGCAAAAACATAAACAGACAACTGCAGGTTTACAGTAGAAACTACTTTGTCTACCTGGTTTGTGATGTGAGTGCCTACACAGCTGATCAGTTTCAAAAATTTTAAATCCTCGGAAGCCCATGTAAAATTTACAAATGGTGGAGGACCTAACTGGACCGTAGCAGACTTATCTTTATTTTATTTTATTTTTTTTTTTCGCTTCTACTGTTTTGCACATGCACAAATATATACTCTGTGCTATTCCACAAAAAGTGTTTGCTCATCATTCAAAATAGTTATTAACTAAAGTAATCAGTTTCACTGTGTGTCTTTTAATGTTTTGCGTGTGTATGTAAATTATTACATAAATTATCCAAACTTTTGTGTCACAATTTACTATTGTTAATTTTTTTCTATATGCTGGCACAATTTCAGAGCTTTGATGTAGACAATGTCCACAAGTTACACAACTTGAAATAAAATATCGCAATGCAAACCCATTTGAGTGTGACACTTTTTAACTATAAAGTTTAACTATAAATGCCAAATGATTGTAGAATAGAATAGAATAGAATAGAATAGAATAGAATAGAAAAGAAATAGAATAGAATGAACATAGTTATGACTACAATTTATTTTAATATTATCAAGTAGGTTGCATCTATGGAAGACCCCATAGATGCCAACATGTTGCAGATTTTTCATGATGTACCACCGATTATGTGAAATTCTCATTCCTTTCTTCAGCTGGAGCACTATGTTCTTGTACGCTAGTTAGCCTGCTCATCTTACTACTGGTAAGTGGCTTCAGAGTGTGCCGACTGAATTGGGACATTGCTACAAAAAAACACTAACATACAGGTTGAACAAATGAGCAAACGCATTGAACAAATGAACCGGAAATGGGAAGCTAAACCCAGAACTAAAGAAGACACAACCCGACAACAGAACCCCGCAACTGTGACAGTTTAAGACAAAATCAAATTGGTAAACTGAGTGTGTAAATAAACAAAAGGAAACTTGCGTAAATATTCTTCATGCAGTCAGAATAACAACAATACAACTCAACAACACATGAATCCTGCTGTGAGGTGTAATACTTACAAGTTTCTGGATTAAAAAAGAGATTTCAGAGACAAGACAGGACTGACAATGGCCCCATGCGTATGCAATGCACAAAGAGGGAAGGCACTGCATGATGTCAAAAACAAAATGAGTCTGACATCTTACATCTTAGTAGGAAACATATCTTCACTCTTGCCCCAGGGAGGTATGATATGTTAATAAAAACTCCATCTCCATGCTCAGCTGAATAAATTACATATTAGAGAATTTATTAAATAAAATTAGAGTAATTGAAACAAACAATAAGGAAGATTTTTTGCTTGCTTGCTGTTGTCTGACTGCTCTCTGTCCCTGCGTAGCTTTGTCAACGGCCATGAGAAGTGGAGAGTTTTGATAAAAAACAGACGGAAACAATTTCTTTTTAATTAAGTGTTTTCCCAGCCAGAGGCAATTCTGAGTTAATATCAGCTGCTTAACGTCATTGCTTTGCAGCAACCATTGCAACCTGGCCCAATGTAGCCTAAGGCATGAATAAAGGCGGCACAAACACAGATAGATGGTTTGACAGCATGGATCCAAATTGAGAAAAGGATGATAAGTATTGATGATGTGGGGTGAGAAATTTGACAGTAGGCCCCAGGCGGTCACCAGATACCTCTTGACTTCACGTTTTGTGAGCAATAAAGGACCAAACACTATAGAAAAGTAGCTGTAAAGACATCGTCAATTTGTTTGTGAACAGATATTCTTTTGCATTAAGCTCAACAAAGGACCATCTTTGCCTATTTGAAACTAGAAAGTCACTGTATTTCATCCTAAAATTTAGGCTTTAGTTATATATATAATTTCAAGGGCTTTATCCTAAAAGATGAGGACTTCCTAAAAGTTGAGCATGCCAGTGGAGACATACCTTTGACGGTGAAGGCATTTCAACTACGACAAACTGTGAAACAGTGTCAGGCAGAATTAAATGTAAAGCCCTGTGAAGTTATGAAAATTAATTGGGAAAAGTGTTGAAAGGATAAAGTCCTCCAGAGCTGTGTGCTGTTGGTTTTTTGTGTGGATGGTTGTGACAGAAGAAATGGAATGAGGTAGGAAACATGTTTTCTCTCACAAATTGGTTCAGAATGTGAACCACATACACACCTGAATTAAAAGAAAAAATATCCTTCAGTCAAAAAAAAAAATTTTTTTTAAAAAGCGACTTATTCCCCAACAAAATAATGATTCTCTGCTGAGCACAGCAGTGAATGGAGATTTGCAGGGTTTTATCAAGTGCTAAATAAATCAACAGCTAATTGAATTTTCAACCTACGAGTGGCACTAAAGGTTAAGCTGTCATCTGAATTACTCAAGAAATATATCCTGAAGACCTTAGTGTTTTCTACATTTGTTTTGTTCGAGGCTGGATGTTTTGGCCATATAAATGTTCAGGCCTTCTTGTTTTTTTTACATTAATATTTAATCGTTTATTTGTTTTACTTCACTAAAATTTACACAGTCAGAAAGGTTCACACTAGAATTGAAAATAATTATGTTATGCTGCTTTTTCTTCTGCTGCCTCAATGTGTGTTGTTTTTTTGTCTTGAATCTGAAAATACCTTTAGTCAATTCTTTGTGGTGTCATTTTGGAGAGTAACCTTTACTCTCCAGTTCTCCTCTAATAAAGATCCTTTCCACAAGTTTATTTTGCCACTTATTAAAATGATCCCACACAAAACGAGAATTTGAAAATTATTATGGTATTTTTCTTTCTTCACATTTTCCTCAGTGATGTTTAAAGAGACAACAGTCATAATAAGAGGGTTTTCTACTTGATTTACAGCAATTTGTTAATAACAATGAAACACAGTCTCTGAGATGAAGGGCTTGGCTTATTTCCTCCTCTGTCTTACTTCTTGTCTACTTACATTCCTCTATATTTTCCATCTCTTACAGAGCAGACCCTTCTCATTTTGCAGCTCCTGTGATATCTTCCATATTTCCAGATGCTCACCTCTGCTGCATCACAGGTGGTCTTCCATCTTCTTCGCTCATCTTTCTGGGTGACAAGGTCCAGGATCTCTATATCAGTTTGAGTGTAACCCATTTTTTGTGACTACTAAACTAAAGGTTCAAGCCAGTATATGTACACTATATATACATGTACTTATATATAGTAAATAAAACCATAATTGCCTTTTGTCACTTCTCAAAATCCTGTCAGGATTTTGTAATCTGCTGTCAATATTAAGAGAGGAAATTTTGGACAAAAGTTCATCAATCAGTCACAGATGTGTTGTTTGGTTTTAACTTGTGGTGTCAGAAGGGGTCCCTTTGTACTTCCTCAACGTCCATCAACCATTCATATTTGAAATGAGATAAGGATCCGAGAAGAAGACTATTCAATAACCCCATTATGAAACCCATCCATAACTTCATCTGTAGCTTTTATTAAACCAGTAAGCCAACTTTGAGGAGGTGTGATCCTCGCCAGCATAGCGAACAACTGACAGCACAGCATCATCTCTTATTTATCAGATGATTATTTATTTTGAACTGTAATTACTTCCTATTAAAACCCAACATATCAAAGTGTTGGGCAAGATGCCAAAGCTATCACTGAGAACAGCTTAGGTTTCCAAAGGTGTCTGAGGAGGGAACCACATCTGGAACAATCTCCTTAGGCAGATAAGACTGTGAAGATGTTTGCCCATAAAACAGCACCACATCTGGTAAAAACCAAACACATTATATCTACACAAACACGTCACACCACCTGTCAAGCATAGTGATGGCTGGGTGATGATTTGACCTTTTTTTGCTGCAACAGAACAAAAGCACCTTGCAGTCACTAAGCTGACCAAAGTATTCTTGAGTCACATGCGAGGCTATCTATCTGACAGCTAAAGTTTGATCAAAATGAAGGATGCTTTGGTAACTACAATTCGCCCAAGAGCAGCAGCAAATATACAGAACATATCTGGAAAAAAAGAAAAATCTAAGGTGTAAATAACACAGTTACAATCAAGAAATTAACCTGTGAGGTGGTCTTTAATCTTTTCTAAAATGGGGTCTTAAGAACCGCAGTTGGTCACCCCCACTGTACATAAGCTAATGCGAAAGTAGAATAGCAGAGTTAGATAAGAGCTGATAGGAAAAAAAAACAGAAACTCGTTAAACACATGAGACAAAAAGTCCTAACATTAATGTACAAGAGAGAATATTTCATGCCTAAAAACTTCAAGTGGGCTAACCATGATGTAATTCTTTCTAAATATCATGAAAACTAGCGCACTATTTAGACATTTTATTTAAATCTTATCTTCAGCTGGTATTTACAAAATCTATACAGTTCATAAAATAGCACAAGATTGGCTTTGCTGCATGTTTTTATAGTATTGAAAACCTTGACATTTCTGTGCATCTGTGAGCAACATGCAGTTCCAAATGTTCTGGAAATGCATTCATTCATTCATTCATTCATTCATTCATTGATGTAAAAGCAGAACATAAATCACTTTCAAAGTGGAAAATTAGTTGCCCCCCGAAACGTAATTTGTTTTACCGTCTCAAAAACTCTCAGAATCTATTGATCACTATGCAGAATCAGCGCTTGCCAGTTTGTGTGAAGGTGTGTTTCTCAGTTTGAAATACACACATTCTGTGGCATTTCCTCAAGTGGAGAGAGGAAAAAAAAACACACTGTGAAATTCTACATTTATGGATTTTTCAAGTTAATAACAAAGGACTAAATTTTTCATATGCCAGACTCAATAGTGGTAAGTGTCAGTGATCATACATCCATCCTCTTAGAGCCGACTTGTCATGGACTGCAGAGGAAAATTAACTGTCATGATCCAGAGTTATCTTTCTGTGGATGGAAAGGGGGCTCTGCATTGAGCCAGCCGGCAACAGAGGTCAAGACAGGGACGAAGTGCCTTTTGTTTAGAGGAGGCTACGTTCACTATCAAAATGCTCTCTAGAGAAAGTGAAGAGGCCTTTGTTCCTGCATGCAACAGCACATCTGCTTCAGAACCTTGACTCTCCTCGGCTGCAAACACATGCTTCATTGGCAGCATCTCTGAACCAGAAAGCAGCTGTATATGCTCCGTTACAACAGCCAAATTTCTTTGGCACATTATTTCTGGCAGTAGTGCCCCAGCTCCCCCGTCTGCCTCTTCTTGAGCTCATGAGAGGCAGAAAAATGTCTGTTGGGTTTCCTCAGGGATGGCTGCTGTCTCTTAAATAATTCAGTGCAGTCACAGCAAGCTTAGAGCAAAGAAGGACAGAGGCACGTACTGGGCTAAAACTATAAGGTTATATTTTATCCAGCTATGTCTTCTGACCCCTATGTCTTATTCACTGTTAAACACATCTCTATGTGCTCAAAGCTGCAAATATTGCACTTCACTGATCAATTTATAATAGAAATATTGGCATTAAACTAAACAGAAGTAATTCATCATTTCACTTGCACTATTTCATGACTAATATTGCTAGAAACAGGCAGCAGATCTGAGTGAAGGAGGATACGGTTGGTGTGCATCCACTGCAGCAGTCGGAATATGACTGCAAAATGAGACAAAACAAAATTGATTTTAAAAAGCTATGTATAAGCCACTCACCATTTTACATATTTAGTTTTAATGAGCGTTTGTTTGGAACACAGGTGGCTTGGTTTTGGAATTATCAATGTTGATTGTGCGTTTTTTTCTGTATTTGCGTTGTAGCTTCATGGAGTTTTCTTTTGGCTGAGAGAGCATTGCCGTATGCTGTATAAAAAGGCTAGCCTAACAGTTGGCAATTAATCCAATTTATTTTTGAAGTGTTCACAAGGCTCAGAGTGCAAAAGTGAAAAGTAAACATGGAGTAACAGGGCCAGAAAATGAAGCAGGAAACAGAGCAGCAAAGAAACCAACATTAGCTGTTGTTTACAGTAATTTTAACAGCTATTACTGTTGCAGTTCAGGATGCATGCCGTGAGACTATCGTTCACAGCATAAACTTTCTCATTAACCTCACAAATGTAAGCAGTGTTGGTGGACAACTAGCACTAGGACAATTTATTAAAAGCTTGTTTGTCTGTAGTGACTATCAGAAACTCATACTTGATAACCACACAGAAGGTCAATGCATTGCTTTTGTACACTGTTAGAGAGATCTGTGTGACATTTGGAAAAATACTCTCATTTACAAACTGAGCATGAGTTTTATAAGAGCACTGACTGTCACGGTGCAGCAGATATGAGGACCCAATTGTATCACGAAGAGACAGGAGACAGAGGATGCTGGAACAAGTTTAATGACAACAAAAATAAATCCTTATGTTGAAGGAAACTGGGGAAACAGTAGACGATCCAACAAACATTTGTTTGTTGGATCGTTTATATATTTTATATATAAAATGCATTTTGTTGCATTTTATATATCGTACTGCATTGCAGCAAATTATACTGGTATCTTATCATATATCATATCATATTGCATTCCTTTATAATAAAACAAATCTATTATGTCCTATACGCCTTTTTCTTTTTAATTTAAAATTAGGTTTAGATACTCAAAAACAGCTGATATAGATTATATGTCAGTACAACATTTCTATCAGTATTGTTTACTACCATATATAAAATACCAATACAGAACATTGCACATCTTTTACATTATTTTATCAAAATAACTAACCTGTATGCAAGTACAGCTCCACATCTGCATCCTGAAGGGTGTACTTGTCGTAAGGTCAACACAGCCTGGCTCTCTTTGTGTTAACTTGAGACTTAAACCATCACTCAGAGATATTGGATACTGTGTTTGTTTACTCAGACTTTCCTCTTCAGGCTCACACTCACATAAGAAGAGTGTTTTATATTAGATGGAACACTTCCTCTATAGAAAATATACCAAGCACTTTTTAGCCTAAATTTAAATCCGTGGCTAAGCAGATATTTATTAGTTTAAATGCTTAAAAGATTTCAAGGTGTCACTGAATCAACATATCATTGTAAAATGTTGTGATTAAATCAAGTACACATGTGGTTTATTTGTAATTTGTAGCAAGCATCTTAAGCCCAGTCCAAATGGAGAGGAGTTTTGGTGTGTCTGCTAAAGGTTTTACTGTTAGGATGTTTCATCCATATGGAATCAGCGTATTTGTAAGCCTAAAAACATACATTCTTTGAAACCATTTGCAAAAAAAAATGAATATTAACCTTTCTTAATGTGCAGTATTTATGTGAAGTATTTTTAACACTGTAAACTTACAAGCTCATTGGGTTGTGCTGAATAACAACTTTGTTATCGTGTATCTGGAAATTTCAGTCCCAGTTCGTTTGCTTGTATCAAATAAAAAGGAAAATATCAGTCCGATAAGTTTAATTAGAAAACAAGATATGGTTTTATGTAAAGAGTTTTTCAAGGTCATATGTTTCACACCAATAAAGATGTAGCCGAAGACTAAAGAAAATGTATATATCCGGACATGTAACTCTGACACATTGATATTAACTAGAATCTTATAGGTGTGAATGGTAACTGTTTGCCTCACAGCCATGAAATGTGCTTGGATGAATAATTCCTCTATTTGCCTTTTTATTCATTATAAACTGAGACAAACTTTACATTAAACGACCTTGTGCAATCGTATAAGAACCTAACTAGTCTCACCTCTTTGCGACTTGCAGCCACCCTCCCCCCTCTATAATCCCACAACAATGCCGAAAAATCACGTTAATGCACCGAGAAGTTGGAGATCTGCTTCAGCCTATGACAGCTGAGGCCAAAGAGGCTCAGCTATCATTTACATGCTAATGGTGTTGGTGGAGATGATGCGAATGGGGCCGGTGAAGGGGGACCACACTGTTTTGCTTGTTGCTGAGAAGCTGTTTTGGAGGTGCCACAGTGAGACAGTGCAGCAACCCTGCTGTGAGGAAAACCATCTGCTCTTCCTCATCTGGTCCAGCCAGCAGGTCCATTTACCCACACTGCTTACTAAGACATGTCTGTTGGACATTCCTCGTCCTCTAATGCACATACGTACTAACAAGATACACATTTCATTGCCCTGTATCCTGTGTTGCTCTAACACACACCTGGTTTTAAATGTCTTACTTTTTGGCCTTTTTAAAGCTATGCTGTTAACATCTATGAATATTTTCATATGAAATATTTGGATGTCATGTGGGCTTTACTAGCAGATTCAATCTTTGTCTTTATTTCCATGTTGCGTTACTGCATGCAGGATTCAAGGTTAGAATATGAGCAACCTTTGTTTCTTTTTCACACGCTCACTGTGAGTTGTAGGTGTAATGGTTTCTATTTAGATGCAATTGCAGGGTTAGTGTGGGTGTACTGCTACTTAGCTATCCAGAGAAAAACCTCAAGAATAGTCTCTAAGCCATGACTGAAGCAAATGAGTAATAACACCGACCAGCCATAAAACCCAATTATTGTGTATGATTAGGTAGAATACTAAATTCAGCTGAATTTTTGTTCCCAAAATAAAACCAAGTTCAAGTTTTACTGTTGCTTTTTGCAATTTACTTCAAGGATTATGTGTCTTTGAGGACAATATCCTCCAAGATCTCAGCACACATTAAGGATCCACAAAGCTCATCCTCAGGCGCCATAATAGCTAAAATCTTAAAATGCAGTAATTCCCCCAAAACCAATGTTTTTTTCTTTTTTTCAGTGGTTGATAGGCAGTGGGCTTTTAGATTTAGAAAGCTCACTTCCCATACTTTTAAGGCATATCTGCTTGAAGCAATCTGGGTCCCGTGTTGGCCTAGTTTTGTCCCACTATTTTTGGTAACCCTTTAAAAGTATTAAAAAGAAGAGAACAATGCAATGAGGGGCAGCTTTATAAAATGCTCTCACAGATGAGAGCCACATCTGTCCGAAGTGTTGCTGGAAAGGACTTCAGCGATCATGTCAACATAGACGGACACTAATCAGCCTGCAACTGCGGCCTGAGAGAGAGAGAGAGGAATTAGAGGGTTTTATGATGCTACAGCATCACATTAATGTCACATGTGTAATTCCATCGTTGTCCATCATGAATGTTTGTGTCTGAATTGACAGGATTTAAAATGTCACTGCGGATTGCCATCGTTTCCATGACTGCAAACCTCCACTGCACTCTTAGGCTATGTGCTGTTGACAACATCTTTAAATAGGTTTTAGCTAATGGGAACTCTGAATAACAAGCATTATTATTATTTTTGTGTGTGTGTGTGTGTGTGTGTGTGTGTGTGTGTGTGTGTGTGTGTGTGTGTGTGTGTGTGTGTGTGTGTGTGTGTGTGTGTGTGTGTGTGTGTGTGCGCGAGTGCACTTTGTTTCAGTGCCGAGTATTTAAATGAAAATATCTGCTGTAATGTTTAAAAGGCTCATGGGACATTTTACTCCCTGTTTTCTGGTTTCTCTTGTAGTGTTAAAACAATGTATTATCACCTTGAATGTAACACAATAAAAAAAATGACTGCAGTGTATTTCAAACCTCTGACTACTTCACAGCTCAGGATAGACATGTTCTGATGACGACCAGAAGGAGGGAATACATTACAGCAATCACTACATTGGCTCACTGTTGATTTCAGGATATTTTTAGGTGCTTTAGGTACTTTATTAATATAAAAATGATGAGTACTCACAGACCCTGAGGTACTCTGGTTCCAGCTTTTTTTTTTTTTTTTTTTTTTTTTATAGTTTTTACAATAGCTAATACACATTTATTAAAATTGCCACACACTTTCTCCAAACTTTAAACAATACAAATCCAAAAATTCAGACAATGTTCATAAAACCCGACTCCTCTATCAAATTCAAACAACATATTCAGATCACAAACAATTGAAAATATTTTAATCTCAGGTCCTTCTTTAGACAGTGTGTGAGATTATTTAGGATTCAGCATTCAGAATGTGTATCTACCAGGAAATGTTTATCGCAAATGCATTTGGCAAAAACAAATGCATTGCACATACAGTCAGATCTGTGACTCTTGCAGAGCTGTGGTCAAAGGAATCCCTGTGCACTTGTGTATTACTCAGTCTGTTGTGTCGGAGGACATGGTTACCAGTTGACAGGCACTTTTGAATCATTAGGAATGCCATTTTCCTCAGTCTTCAAAGTCTGTTGGTTTTAATAGAGTTGGTTGGAATTATTTTGAATCATTTCAACATTAAATCGATTTTGTAAGGAGAAAAGTGCAGTCCTTCACTTTACACTGTAAATATAGCCTACATATATACTAGGGTGGACAACTCCAGTTTTTGAGAGTAGCAGTCCAAGTGTTAGGTTCCCTGTTGCAACACAACAAAGTCAAATCAATGAATGCATGAACAGACTCCACATGTCTGATGCATGTCATGTTGGTCAAGTAACAGATAACTACCAGGCCTTTGAAAGTGTACCAAATTATGCATGTAACTGAACCAGGAGATGGACTGTCGCTCCATCGGTGTACCCATCTACTGTATTTGAGTATAAATGGGACTTTGATTTGCATCTCAAATCTACACTCACCAACACAAGAAAATACAAGCCAATATTGTAAATATAATATGAGAAAGCAACAAACAACATAAGCTGCAATGTTGTGCCACTTCAGATGAGCATATTTACTAAGATAAGACTTCATGTTGTAATCTTTGTCATATTCGTATATTGAATGCAATTGCAGCTTGAACATACATGGCCTGATTTGAAGTGAAATCACACTAGAAAATGTAGCATGTTTGTCATAAGTTTCCTTGTGTTTATGAGCTGTAGAAATTTCAAGATTAATTGTACATATCAGGGCTACTGAAATCAGTCCTATGAAGGCCCATAGTCCTGCAGGTTTTCAGTGAATCCCTCTACCAACAACTCACCAGTGGAAATCAATGATTTGTTAAGAAGAGCTTGATATGCCGATGGATGCATTTAATTTCAGGTGGTGTGTTGGAGCAGGGAAACAACAAAGTTCTGCAGAACTGTGACCATCGTAGTACCAAATTCAGCCCTAGTGTATATTCAGCCCTGGTTTCTTTGTCTGCACCTCAGTTAACCAATCAGAAGACACACTCCTCAAATCCTCTCATTTTCAGAAGGACACTTTCCCTGGAAGAAAAAAATGACAAATCATTTAGAGTTTTAATGAGTGGAACATTAATCTGCAGTAGAAGTAGCCAAGGTTAAGGATTAAATTACAGTGAAAGATCACGCCAGGTCCTCTTTAACATTGTGTTGAAAAGTTCAGTGTCTAAAGTGGAAAGACAAGAACATCTGTTATCCACATCAGCCTCCATTTTAATAGTTCCTTTGTAAGAGTAAATAGTCAAATAGCAGAACATGAATATTTAAAATGATCCACAAAGAAATTGTTGCATTTTTGGTTTTGAAAAGAAGCTCAAAAGTCACGCAAGTTCTACATTTTACTCAATCATTTCCTGATCAAGAGGTCCACACAAACAAGGTCGATTCCATTATGGTCTAGGTTGTGTCATGCTGACGATGTCCGTCTAATACAGAAGTGACACAGTGAAAAAGCACAATATATCATCTCGTTGAAAAGCTTTAAAATATTTGCAACTTGAGTTACCTAAGATGAAGAGAAAATATATCATGTGACCATGTATCATGTGACCATGTTCTGAACAACAGGCACATTTGTCACAAATCCTTATTCTCTAAACCGAAGATGATTTATTTGCTGTTTTCTGCAGATAAGATGTTGATATTTAATAAGTAGTTCAAATAATCTCACAAAAAGCAGTAAACAGAAGGTACCTTTATTACAACACTGATTTAAAGACAGTTGAATTGTTCACTTACAGAGTGTCATGCAGCATTTTGTTGGTTTGAGAATTGTCTTGCATGATTTTTGCCTTCACTCATATATTAGAAGTCACTGGTAATGTTCAGATGTCAAAATGCAAGGAGAAGGTATAAATGATCAATTATTACATGTTTCCATTTTCATACAATGGATTGTGATTGCTGTCATAAGATTTTGAGACTAAAGCCTGATCCACAGATATCTCAGTTTTTAATTATAATGTGGGACAAGTGGTCAAATGTACAAGGTAAACACTTTCTGCTGGCTTTTACTGGAGAAAATCTTGTCTTCTGTTGTTCTGTGCTACAAGCAAGATTCATTCACTGAAGAACTTCATTAATCTTGTTTTCATCTAAACCTTAAAAAGTAAATATTTCTGCCTGCTTCTGATAACTTCAAGAAAGTCAGTCTTTCCAAATTGTCCAGTTTAAAAGATTTTTTAAAACATGAGAAAAGATTTAGGGCACCCAAACTGACTTCACTGGCTTTTAAAAGACTTCTTCCACATCCTCTGACTATTTTATGTGATTAAGATTAATTCAGACATTCCCTCAGTGCTGCAGAGAAACACACAGCTCAGTTAATAACCAATATCAAGAGTATTATGACTGCAGGATAAAAATAAATCAAAACACATTTTTCTGTGTGAGTAAATGTAAACTAATTAATTTATTCAACACAGTCTGTGATCATATTAATGAAAGAGGTTACCTCAGCGAAGTGGGGGAGGGAGCTTCATTAAACTTACAGAATGTGTTGCAAATTTTATGTGAATTTTTCTCCCCCTTTTTGCCTTCTCCCACCATAGTCATCAGCAAATGCATACCAGTTTACAGCAACAGAGATCACATTAAGCTACATCACTGAGTCATTCTGCTTTCACAAAAAATAACACTCACCAGCTTTCAGCAGAAGTGGCGAAAGAATGAATCACAGAGTAGCTGTCAGCAACAAAATAAGGAGTACTTGCAAACAGAGACTAAGGCTTAAAGCTGTTGTCTGCAGTTCGCAGGGAAAAAGTCATGCTTGGTATCTAAAAGCAAAAAGTGGTCAAAATCCATTTCAAAGATGAGGGCAGACACTGACGAAAAAGTAATGAATATTTTACAGACAGGGAGTGCAGAGCTGCACTTCAGGTGACACCGTGTTTGTGGAGCTTATTAGAAGCCCATCACCCACGGAGCATGGACAAGGCAAAACCATGCGTCTGATTGTTTATCAGCAGACTGCTGGCAGGTTCCCCTGGTACCTGCATGTGCTTGCATCAGGCCAGTCACAGTAGAATGCTGCAGGATTGTTATTCTATTTTTTTTAAAGTATTTTTCAGCCTCTACATACAGTGGATTTGCTTACACTATTTATTTAGATTTCTTTGTGTACTTTACTTTTCCCAAGTATAGCCTACATTTTTTGACCATGAGAAAAAAAAGGGTGCACGATTACATCTGATGAAATTGTGCACCCTTTTTTTCTCATTGTAAAAAAAACTAAAAAAGCTGTTGAAGTTTTATCGAAAGGACAGGAGTAGGGGGTAAAATATCAGCAGACATACAGACATGGACAAAATTGTTAACAAAAAAAACCCATAATAGTCACTGAAATAACTGGAGATACCATATGTTTCAATTGCTAAAACACTAAAATTAAAAGTATTACACAATCATCAAAACCTTACACACAGAATCAAAACAGCAGGCTAGATTAGCACCACTATAAGCACCATTTCAACGTTAAACTTCTTGCAAACCAAAGCACACAGTGATTTGTAATATACAAACACATTTATGTGCATTAGTAACAGTAACAGGATGAGAGGAGTTCAAACAGAACGGGGTGGTAGATGAAAGGATGGAGGCAGAGGCTGTGCCAGAGACAGAGGTGTGGAGGTAGAGGTAAAGAAGGAGGAAGAGGAAAAGCTGAAGGTGGAATACATGCTCATATGCTCTCAGAAGAAGACTGAATTTCTCAAATGAAATTTGTGTAAGATTAGTTGACCATGTGGTGAACCACGGACTGACTATAAGGGAGGCAGGACTCAGTTCAGCCATATCTTAGCACATATACATTGGCATTTGTAACCAGGACATTTTAATGAGAGAACAGGTATAAAAAAAAAAATCTCACTACAAAAGTAATCTACTTAGTATGTACCAGCAGCTTTGGTGATGCTGGTTTCTGTGATGTTTTACAACAGGTTACATGGATTTCTTTCCACATAGAATTCAGGGGGGAGAGCGATGCCAGATCAAGAGAGGGAATCTAAACAAGGTTTTGGCCAATGATGTAATAAGGCTCAGAAATCAGTGAAGTAGAATTGAAAAAAGTTTTTGCGGTTAAACACTGCAGTGTGTAACTGGTTGAGACTAAATTTAGTCACATGAAATGTATGTTTTTTATATGGTAACAAAAGATAGTTTTTATTAAGTAAAGTAGTGTATAATTTGTATACAAGTGTTAGTTCACTTTGTAAGTTCACTTTGCAAATGATCTTAATGGCATCAGAGATGTCTTCAACCTTTTAATCAGTCAGTCGGCCTATATAAAGGGTGGCAAGAAGACCACAGAAAGTAAATGAGAGAGGTGTGTGGGAGATTAGAAAAACAACCATACTCAAGCATCTGCAAATAACTTCTTGTTCCTGTGACTACAGTTGCACATATTATGAGGAAGTTTAAGGTTTATAGAGCTGAACCCTTCCTCCCTGGGTTTACCATAAGAGAAAAAATTATGACAAATTCAACAGATGGATAATACAAAGGAACCAAAGAGCCCACAACAACCTTCAAAGACTATAGAGGTAAACTTCAAGGTCGATCTACATCAACATCAGATCATACATTCCGTCACTGTGTGATAGAAGATGACCAAGGAGGACACCTCTGTTGAAAGCAAATCCTGAACATTTTTTTTTTTTTTAAAGTGCATTTTTCCGCACTTTATACTGACAAGCCACAAAGCTCCAACAATGTCCTTTGGATAGTTTGCTTTTTTGGAAAAAAGCCACAAATGGCTAAGTGTAAAATATTGGACTATTCTGAAGTGCCCTTGCAAAAGCACTGCTGTAAATCTTATATCTTATTGAACATCTGTGAAAGGAGCTGAAACATGCAGTCTGGAAAAGGCACAATTCAAACTGGAGTTAACTGAAACAGTTTGCTTATGAGGAGAGGTTCAAAATACCTGAAGACAGGTGCACAAGTCTCATTGACAGCAATCTTGATGGAGATGGCGTTTTTCTTTATAAATGAGCAGTTTACATAAACAGTGTGTTTGGTCTCCCATCACTCAAAAGTGACCTCCACCATTGCTCTTAAATAAATATTAATTCTGACATTATGAGCTGAAAAAACACAGAAGTGTAAGCATGTTTTGCTATCTTCTTATAGCTTTTTCCTGTTTTTGGTCTTCAGCCATGCTTGTTTTTAGTGCCACACAGCTGCAGTAGAGAGCTAATGGCAGCTGATTGCCTAGATGAAGTTGGAGGAATCAAAATTTTCTTCTTTGAAATGATCATCACCAGCAGTTAATCTGAACAAGCCACAACTCTAACAGTCCAATTAGAGACTCTGACGAGCAGATCCAAAAAATTTGCAAAAGGCTCTCCTTTATGTCACCCTTAAACAGCATCCGTTAGAAATACTGCTCTAAATTAGCTAAAATTCTGACCAAAATAGTAATTATTTTACTTTATTCTTAGTGGAGATCAGGTAATCATCTAATAAGGTAACAAAGATTGCCAAAAACTTTTGTGTAATTTGCAGCTTAACATAAAAGACTGAAATGGACACTGATCACAGCCCCACAAACCTGCAGCTTACATGCATAAAACAGCTCAACATTTGCAGGAAGCTAACTATGCATTTTTTTTGCTAACAAAATACTTCCCAGCAAAAGAAATTCATTTGAATCAGTCTAATTTAAATGAATTTGAATATACACAGGTGAGTACTTGCTGGTGTGCCATTTTTTCATTTTATGGCTTACACTCTCTTCTGGATTCTGCTTATCATATACCCTGGAGAAAAATGGGCAATTGCATGAAATTAAAAAACCTTCTTTGAAAGCTCACATGTTTGTTCACACATCAAAATGAAGAAAAGTGGAACTGACAACATCTTTCTATATCTTCAGTTGAGCTGATCCAACCCTGACTGTGAAGTAGTCCTTGAACAAGGGCATTTTTTGATATGGTGTGTCTTCCTACGTGTGTGAGTTTGCATGCTCTCACTGCTCAAGGTGCCTGCCAGTTGAATGACTTTGCTAGGAGGGATTGGCAGAACACATAGCAGTGATCACTTTCTGAAGTGTGTTTGAAGCTCTGACAGAAAAAAAGTTTAAAAAAAAAAAAAGTTAAATGCACACAGCTGTGTGCAAAGTACACACACTTATGCACATGCAGAATCCACACTGCGACTTTACATGTTCTTGCATCATCATCCATTTAATTGAGCTTCCTCTCTCCTGACTGACCCTGCACCCTCTCCTATTTTACCCTTTTTTCCCCATTTTTCTTCCATGTTGTCTGCTCTTGGGCATTTGCATGACACCTCATGGCACAGAATAGGGGATGTACATTTTTATAAACTGATTAGCATTTCAACCTTGTCTTTATTTTTTTCTCTGCACAACTGAAAGAATCAATACACACAATGCAAACTGAGAGGAGACGCATGGAGAAATCAATGTCGGATTGCAGTCAAGGTGAGAAAGGCTCTTACATGGTCTTATAAAATCAGTTTCTAGACTAAGTATTGTGAGAAGATTGTCTGGGAAAGAGGCCCAGAGGACATGGCAGGACTCCACCTATATCCCTAGTAGAACCTTGAGAGTTGCAGGTGGAGGGGCTCAACTTATCAGTATTTTTTGTCTTATACAAAACTCCACCAGTCATATTCTTATGTTGTCCCATCTTCACTGTTGTGTGCAAGTGCTGTGCAAAGCAAGGAAAGGTTTCAAAGGAGGCAATTAGAGAGTAAAAATTAAGAACATTCCTCAAGACACTTTAGAAGAGACATCTGCAGCAAAAGTAGTGACTTAATTTTACTGAATCCCACACTTTAAATGGCAATTCCACCATAACTCTGGAAACTATTGGTCATCCATGCGTCATGCAAAGAGTGCTTTTCCTATTAAAAATGGTCAACATTGGCTGTAACAGACAAACCAAGACAGGAAGAAAGATAGGAAGTTTCATTACTATTTATTCATATGAAAATAATATAACAATAATAAGAACATAACATATGCTTCAAACCGCATCAGGAGGGACTGTTCAGTGTAATGTTAAGGGCTGTCCTTGAATAATAACAAAAAACCACCATATTTAGAGAGCGGATGTCTCTTTTGTCAGCTTTGAACACTGGATCACAAAATCTGTTCAATTGGATTTGTTGACAAGAGGGAAAGTAAGCTGTCATGCAAAATGACTTCTTTTTAAAGAGCTAGTGCTTAAGGAATTGCAACAACACTGAAATTGTGAAACTTTTGGTGATTTTTTTTCCTGATAACTCCCCAGAAAGTTGCTTGGAAAAAAACAAAACAAAAAAAAAAAGAAAAAAACCAAAAACAAAAAAAAACATAACCAAAGGAGCCTGCCCTAGTTTGTTTCATTAAGTGACAATGGCTTGGCTCATTTCTTACTGTGTCAATCACATCATCACAACATATATTCAGCATCCCATCTCATACTATAATCACCCATTAAAAATGGAATAAATGATCATTTCTGCCCAATATTATAAGTTATCTGTGACATACTAATCTAATCTACTTATTTTCCACCCTCCTCTTTAATCAGTAAGAAGACAATCCACACTCAGGAACCCTAGAAGCAAATACCAATGCGATATGCTATAATATATGTTAAAAAGAATAAACTTGATACAATCCCTTTACATCATGTATGTTGCTAGCCTCTAGCGGGACATCGCTTCTACTTTAGTCATTGTAGCAGTGCCAAGACAAGTCTGTGCTATGCTCTTGCGACTTCTTGGCTGCTAACAGGTCAGTGCAAGTCGTGTTTTGTTTGACACTGCCTTTACCTGAATAGCACTGCAGCTCGGTGGGCTTGATCAGAAAAGGCGGTCAGAGGAATAATATGTCAAAGCCTGATAAATAGAAGTAGCCTTGGTCCTCACTGGCAGATACAATATAGGAATGTGCTTCCGTGTAATCCTTGATTGTCAAATACCAACCTGCTGACTGCCCTCCCCCCCTCCCACCTCTGATCGTGTTAGTAAAGTGCAGACAAACTGTGGATCCAAAATCTTTTCATTAACGTGACAAGAGCAGGTCAGTCCAGCAGCTCTGAGCTGAGCCATTTAATGGGTTAAAAAAGTCTGATGTGCTTTAGGCCCATGAGCGGTTGCTGGCCTTGTAGTCATTATGCTGAAGTGTCAGAATTAGTAATACGCGTGGGTGGAGCCACTGACCAGAGAACAAGGGATGGTGTGCTTATCTGCCACTTGAATGCTGAATTACACTAAAAGTCTGACAGACTGACAACGGGAGAACATTAAGAATTACCGAGCTGCTCACTATTATCATGAAACATACTGCCTTTGCTCAAACATGATTGGGCTACAGTAATATACCTACCAGGAAGTCTTACAAAAAGAAAAACCCTCTAATTTTTCTCACTATCCTTTTACATATGCTCTATATTCTTTCTGCCTTTTCACCATATAACTCTGTTGAGAAGGTCTTTTTGGTCCACTGTGCATGTGTTTGATGTTCTTGTGCTTCTTCCTTTATTCTAATAATTTCTAAAAATGAGCTCCATGCAGGGAAATTGGACAGAGGAGAGGCTGCACGAGGCTGTGGGCGTACAGTCCTCGGCCACCTAAAGGAAAAATAAATGCGTCCCAAAAACAACCCCGCAGAGCTCTGCAGAAGCACTGGAGGGGGTTTGTTCCCTATTGTTGGTGTAAATAAATCCTAGGGGGTTAATCTCAGATGTAAGAGTCTGCTCTTTAGATCATCCTCACAGAAGGCGTCCATGTCAGCACTGTGTCAGTTAAACAGTTGTTTCGATCTTTTCTATGATCTCTATCATAGATTTGGAGGGCGAAAGAAGAGAACAGTCGTCCTGGTCCCAGAGACTCCCGGGGCTGGAGTTCCCATCTGTGCTCAACTCATCGTCCTCCTCCTCACTTTCCTCCTCACAGGACTCCAAGTAGTGCAGACCCAATGCGTTGATGCCGGAGTCCTCAGAGCTGGATGGAGAGGAGCAGTGGTCCATTTTTGGGCCTTTAATCTTATCAACAGGGGAAGGATGTTTCTTATCGTTGCACACCTGCTGGGCCGGTTGCACAGGTGCAGGCGTATGTTGGGTTGGTGGTGGCGTTGGTGTCTTAAGTGGTTGCTGAGGCTGAGTGGGATTTAGGGGCATCTGTGGCATTTCTGGAGTCGGTGGGAGGGGAGTAGGAGGACGAGGTGGTTCTGGTAAAGGAGGTGGGGGGCGCTGCACATAGCACATCTTTCCATTAATCCGTTTAACGATGTAGTCATCCACAAACAGGTCGGCAATGACGCAGTACTTGGGCGACTCCAAGTGTGGTGGGGACTGGAAGCTTGGGGCCAACTTCAGGAAGCGCTCGGCCAGAGAGACAGACAGGTCCATGGTGTCGCTGAACTCTGAGCCCAAAGGTGGCACAGCGGTGCTGGGCAGCTGGCACACATTGGTCATGGGCTGGTATACGTACTTACCTGAAAGGCAGAAAAAAAGAAAAGTTTAGAGTTGTTTTTTTTTGTCTCAAAATTAATTTAGTTTAACTTTTTTTTGTATTTAACATTATTGTTTTTACTTTGTATTTATATGTTTTTCATAAAATATTTAAACAGGACAGATGAAAGAGGAAGCATACACAAATCAGTTTGAGATTTAACGGGGGGGGGGGTTATCTGTCCCTTTGAAAGAACATCTCTAAATCAACCAGTTGTTTAAGGCATCTAAAAGTGTTACCCAGAATAGTTCATGATTTACAATGCAATATAGGAAAGTTTCCAGGACTGCTCTCGGTACTTATGGACTGATCTTCAAATGTTTTAGTTACATATTTCTCCACAATCTCAAAAGCCCACTTCAATAAGGTGTTTCACATAGTGACAACCCCACAGTTATTCCCTGAGCATGGAGCACTGAAGAATTCTGCAGTTTTCTTTAGCTTGTGTAATTTGATTTGTAGTGCTGATCAGCGGAAAACTTTGGTTTCCTTCAGGAGCTTCTGCCACAAGACATGGAAGCTTTGAATGGTGCCATGGCGATAAATGTTACGGATGCTGTTAAATAATAAGCACTGTTTTTTGTTTTGTTTTTACAATAAAAAGCCAAGTCAGTCCAGGAAAACTGAAATAGCTATAATAGTCTTAACATAATTATTAAAGAAATTACTTCAGTTCTCAGGAGCCACAGTCCTGCAAGTGTTGGGAGCTTCCCTGCAGCAACACACCTGATTTAAATCAGTGGGTAATTAGCAGACTTCTGCAGAGTTTGATGTCAAGCGCCGCACAAGTCTGCTAATTAAGTCCGATGTGTGTCAGGTGTGTTGCGGTGGGTAAGCTCCGAACATTTGCAGAACTGTGGCTCTAAAGGACCAGAGTTGGCCACCCCTGGTTTTACGTTATTTTGGAGACAGAAAAATAGACACACCAACCATCAATAACATAATAATTAATCAGCATTAGTTAGAGCACATGTCAGGTAGCATTAGTTGAGATGTGGACATTGTATCTTTAGTTGTACCATAAGTCTCATCTAACAGATTACAAGACATAATCACATGACAGACTTTGAAGTTATTCCACTAGGAAGATCCTGAAAAACCTTAACATCGTGATTCAGTCAACATACTTGATTAATGTCAAATTTTGCTAAGATGACCCTCAGAAAGTCAAATCAACTCAACCGAGTTAAAGCTGAAAGTCTGCCCTGTCATTTAACTTTTTGGAGACTCAACAGGTCTGAAGGTATATTAAAAGCCTAAAATGCTTTCAGGAAAAAGTGAAATGGTCTTAAAAGTGACACGATGTTATTTAGAAACCATGCCTTTTGTTAGGTAATGACAAAAAAAAAAAAAAAAAAAAAAATCTCCGCATTTTAAATAACAGCTGAAATTGACCTTTGAGAGGCTGAAACATAAAAGATTTTAGTGGTCGGTATGTTCAACCCCACTAACAACCCTGCATAAAACTGCTAAGTTCACAACTATCAAGGGACATCTAATAGTTAATGAAGCAGATATTTTTGTCAGGAGCTGGTAAACGCCAAACAAGGGTTAAAAGGAGAGAAGACACACGAGCAGAGCTGTTGCTTAGAGGTTTGGCTAGTACATCACAATAAGAGGACCCTGAAACATGACCCTGCAAAACCGATGCCAGATTCCTTCAGGAGCTTCTCCCAACATAAAAAACATGCAGTTAATTCTTCTGTATTTGATGAAATCGTCTTAACCACAATACTGTTTCAGAGTGTGAGATGGTAGCCACCTATAGCTGCACACTGCCAATACACAGGATGAGTTAAAAGCTTTGAGCAACTTTACTGTAGGCATCAAAGGGAAGTTTCCTCAAACTCCATAATTAACTTACAGGGACTATGTAGTAAAGAGAAACACATCTCTCAATTTTTAAATATGCACATCAAAAAGGCATCTGTATGAATCTTTCATCTAAGTTGCACAAAAAAGGTCTGTTGCTCTAAAACAAGTTTTTCAATTTCTAAAACCAAACTTAACCTTAAATCTCATGGGTCAGGAGGAGGAGAGCAAAATAAACCATACATATATAAATAAGTAGAAGCACATGTTTTTAGTTACTCGTTGGCAAGGACACACTTTTTGTATGATCTATCCTTGATAACCAATAATCTATCCTTGCTTGGGGACAGTAGCATTTTTCATATCACAAAGCACTTTTTTCTGCAAAGGGAAAAAAAAGTTTCCTTGCAACCAACATCAGTCCTACAGAACAAGGCAGCATCGAAACTGAAGCATTTGAACTGACTGAAGACTTGTGTCAAACATGTAGAAATAGGACACAAGATGAAGGCTGATTTTTTTTTCCAGTTTCATACACACTGATAATTTACACTGATTACTCACACAGTGAATGCTGTGTTGTATTTTTTAACACCACGCAAATTCTCAATGAGAGAACAAATGTAAGGCCTCAATTTTTTTTTTTTTTTTTTAATTTGCTAACACCTTCCACTCCCTGATGTGGTGACTCATGTGCTGGTGTTGTTGTGCAAACTATCTGCTCCAAAATGTTGCTCACTCTTTGCAGCCCACTGCCTCTAACTCTAAGCCGTGCTGCCTGAACAGTGTTGCTCAGATATGTGTTTAACTAGCTCCCAGGAGAAGGAACGAAACTACAGACAGGCTTACGCATCACTTCCTTTCACTCTGTGTCCTTGTCTTTTGTTCCAACAGCTAGGGGGACCCACTCAGTCAAAACCCTTTTCCCCAGGTTACACCAAAAACATAATGCGTCTTCAAAATAGGGAAATGCTTCTGTTTTGTCTTGAAGAATGGGCACAATGATTTGATTACCAAATCAGCTACACAGTCTTTGAAGAATTTTCATTCCTATCACCCTTATGTTTGTTAAACAGAAATTAAATGACATAGAACTGTGTCAGCGACATGCGAAGTATTGAAAACAGGATATGGCTCAAGCTCTACATCTTAATGCTGTTAGCATAAAGCACAGGAGTGGATGTTGATGCAGACAAAGGGGGAGAACCAGCAGCCCTCCTGTTAAATGAGGCAAACTCGGCGACCCATGTTCAGAATGAGACAAGCCTGTTTAGGCAGACAAGAGAGCGGCAACATATGAGAGCTCAAGCTGTAAAAGGCGATGCGTTGACATTTAGTTTTTAGCATATTACATCTGATTGCATTCATCCATCTGGAGTTTCAAATACCAAGAGCTACTGAGGGAAAGGCAGATGCCCATTCGGACAGCAACGAGTGCAGACATATGGAGCCGGTGTTACACCAACACTGGCTGCCTTTGGCAGCCTTGCAGGAGGACCACAGCAAGTGTGTGTCTACACTTAGAAAATCTCTGTCTGCTAGACCCGAGGGACAAAGTAGTTTGTGTGGGGGCAATTAATTTCACTTACATCTGTCTGGCTAACATAAAGAGAACCCTCAAGTAAAGGAAAGAAAATGTTTCTAAGAAAGCTGGACTGTCTGCAACGACAGTGGGATTAAAAAAAACACTAAACAGAACAGTGAACATTAGATTCATACAAAACACTGCAGGATTTAAAATACTTATAGCAAATAGATTTGGCAAAAGGATGCAAAAAACTAGGTTTGGTAATTATTCATAAATATAGCGTTTGTTTTTCCTTTTCTTTCTTATAAAACATAAGTCTTACAGCATTTCATGAACTGGCCACAAATTTTGAAAAAAGGATAAAACTTCCTTTTTATCTGTGTTTGCATTCTTTGACAAGAAAAATATCAGTAAATAGTTACTTAGCCTTTGTTTGTTTTAAAATGGAGGAATGCAGTATTTAGAAAATACTTCAATATGAAAATATATCTGGTATTTTTTTTTTATTAAGTAAAATCACCTAAAATGTTGCTAATGTGCAATCAGCCCATTTTTCCTGCATCAGGCAGCACTGAGTGACAAAGTGCTTTAAAATCATAAACATGCTCTTACATTATTTAGTGAATGACAAAGAAATACGCGGATGAAGCCTTGTACATTAACTTTGGTAAAGTGCGACTTCATAAATTAATGGAGAGATTTGCCAAGTGAGAATCTATACCAAAACATAGATGTATGTCACTGGTTGCTCCTAATTTTGAGAATATTAGGATTTTTAAAGAACAAGTGCTTTGTACTGATTCTGGTTGGTTTTGAGAAGGTCATATATATATATATATATATATATATACAAATATATATATATATATATATATATATATATATATATATATATATATATATATATATATATATATATATATATATATATATATATACATATACATATATATATATATGGTTTTTTTTTGTTTGTTTGTTTTTTCTTTCTAAAGCACTTAAAATACTTATTTCACATTTACTTTGAAATATTCAACAGACCAAATCTTTTTCTCTGGGATATTTAAAAAAAAAAATATAGCAATTAGTCTCTTGACCCAGACTGAGTTAATCTTGACTCACTTTAGCTTTTTTTAGTGTTTGGTTAGCTTTAGGCACAAAAACATCATGTCATGACTAAAAATAGATTAGAAAATGAAGTTGTCAGGATGATTCCACAATGCATTTCTCCCCTCTAAGTTGCTTTCATTGCCTGGTGACTGATAGCTAGAAATATGGTACAGCCACAAAAGAAATTAATTTAAATATATTATTCTTTATTTAATGTGAGGAGAGATGAAAAAGGTTTAAAAGTAAATGTCTATTTTATGCACAAAATCAATTTTACTTAGCAATGATTGCACTTATTTTTTAGAGTCAGTTTCAGGAAACCCTAAATATCACTGTCAAAATATTGGCTTCTTCAGATAGCTTCTCGTGTTCAGTTCAGTTCAGCTTTATTTGTATAGCACCCCCTTTACAACAATGTCATCTCAAGGCACTTTACAGACATCAGTTTGAGTCAATTCATAATAAATAGCCAAGTCAAGGAAAACGAAGATTGGAGCAACTCTTGACGTCTTGTTTTGCATGTATAAATCTACAATAGCACTATCTGATATGAATGTATGCAATAATTCCCAAAAGTATGAATAAAAATAGCAAATGTGTGATTTCCCTGCAGCAACAGAGAAGTGAAACCACAGCAAACATACAGTTCAATTCAAGCAGCTTTATTTACATTCAGCTGTCTTCTTCCCTGTGTGCTGCAGACTTCATATGACAGCTGTTAGTTGGCCTCTGCCTCGACCCCCCCTGCTTAACCATGTGTGTTTGTATTTCCATACTAACAAAGATCAGATGTCCTAACAAAGAAAGAGCAATTTGAAGAAGTCTGCAAACTGAAGTGACTTATTCAAGGTTTTCACTTAAGGGTGATAACTAAAATACTCAAACGTTGTATATCTCATATCAGTTCATAAATCAGCAGAAAAACATATGCAGTAAATGAAAGAGCGTGCAATTAAAGTAATGATGAAAAAGCATGTCACCTAGTGCAAAGATGTCGTTCTTAATGTCTTAACAACAGTAAAAAGAATAACTCATAATTAGACATTGTTCAGAACAAATCTGATTCTTTTGATAAAAAAAAAAAAATGCAAGCAGTTGACAAAACAAAAGGAAGTTCTGGTATTATTGTTTAAAAGTAAGGTTTAGATTGCACATTTGTCTTAAAACTTATAAATTTTTTTTCCTTTTTATAGTTTGTAATTGTGCATAGTTCATTTGACGTCAATAGAAATTTCTATTGCTGCTCCAAATAAAGACAGTGGTTGTGGTAATCATTTGCAGTTTAAAAAGTAAATGTCAGATATTTTTTTAGTGCAGCTTTCCAGCAGAAACACAGACACAGTGTTTCATACTGAATGTGGACTCATTTGACCGTCAGCTGAAATTCTGGGCTCGGAGAACAGAAGGATGTTTTGAATAGAACAATCTGTCATCACACTGCAATTACTCCTATTAAAAGCAACAACCTGGGGACTGATGAAAGGCTTTCCAGAAGATGATAGATTATTAACCATAGGAGAAATCAACTAGGCATTTCAAACAAAAACTGTACTAATTAATGCAGGATTCAAACAATTATCAAGCCAATGACCTTCTCAAACCCAATTACTAAAAACGATTTCATCTACAGATAAACCTGAGTTTTTATTTCAGCAGGTTTTAGTTTTACAAGCAGATCGGGGATGATGGGAGATATTCTACATCATCACAGGATGGTTTGTTGTAAAATTCAAGAGTTTCAGAGGTTAATGAGGAGGGAGGACAGGCAGCGCTTCCCTAGAGGAGAGATTACAGTACTCCTCTTTTTCTATCCATGTCCATTTTTCAGACCCGCTATGCTCTCTACTGGACTTGTGAATAGCCACGGGCTACATACAATGGTTTAATACAGGAGGGAAGTTCTTTGGAAAACACTACATGCAGCCTATTAGCCTCTCACGCTCCATCAGTGCCTCAACATAACTGTCTAAATTGCAGTACATCTGTCTGCAGACAGGAAGGTTCACTAGCAAGTTCAACACATGACCACAACACACAGCATTGATTTTTGGAATATTATTTTCTATCAAAGACATAGAGACTGACTTTTGGTTTGATGTTTCGTTTGTCTGAGCTGAAGCCA
Organism: Telmatherina bonti; assembly: GCF_933228915.1. Classification (NCBI taxonomy): domain Eukaryota; kingdom Metazoa; phylum Chordata; class Actinopteri; order Atheriniformes; family Telmatherinidae; genus Telmatherina; species Telmatherina bonti. The sequence goes on along the minus strand of NC_136613.1, from coordinate 22,022,300 downwards.
GCAGTGTGAGCAGACCGACACATTAAATGCAGCACATCCATTCACAGAAGGCATGTTGACTAAATACACTGCCAAAAACCAGTTATTTTAGCAGATTGCTACCATTCATTATAACAGCTGCTGGACCCAGTTGGCCAGTGGATACAGCCCACTAACACATCCGCTGCTCTTTGTGTTTAAATCCGTCTAACAAAGGGGCTGCAGCAGAGGCAGCAACACTAGTTTCAGGTTTCAGTGAAGAGGACGGCCTGACCCAACATCACGTGAAAGTCATTTCCTGTTTCATGCACATCAGCGCAGAAGCTCTTCCAGATTTACACCCACTTGAAAAACCAATGTTAAGTCTGCAGCCATGATGAAATACCCTTGTCTCCCCCCCCCCCCCCCCCCCCCTTTTTTAGCACTCCTATAGAACAGTTCAATTTTTCATGAATTCAGGTTTTGCACCTTTTGTTTCAAAAACTGCAGCTGACTAGTTTGTACACTTGCTTTTTTTCCACTTCAATATGCAGTGTGATACAATGTGTACAGTACAAATTACCCAGGTAGAAAATGTCAGCAGTTTACGGCTAAAGCTAGTCTAATAAAGTAACTTTTATAATAAGCAGCTTACACTGGTGCAGAAGTGGAACCAGTCAATGCTTGTTAAATGTAGTAGATATACAGAATAGCAGGCCTTCCTCCAATTGGAATACAGCACTTATTAATACAGCTATGTTTGTCCCATCAACAGATGGGAAGACAGACTGAAGACAGACCAAATAAATGCACAAACTGTTAAACAACGTAATATGTGGACAAATTCTTCACTGGATGAATGAAGCATAAAGACCTCAAAAATCTGCAGCTGAGGGAGGGACAGGTCGGCAAATCTTTCTCCACGGTTTACTGACAATGTTCAAACTTCTGAAACTTTAGTGATTAGATGGTCAAACAATATGGCATCGTCTTGAATGAAGTTCACTCTTAAAAGGTGAAAGAATGAAAAAGAGGCAAGAGAACATACTGTACACCTACATCTTTGCCATTTAAGTATTTCTATGTGAATCATTTTCTTATTTAGCTATGTAGCTCAGCAAGAAGATTTTCTTTTGTACGCGTCGCCTGCTTGGAGCAATGTCATCAAGGCTGAGGACAACAGTACAATCCTCGCCTGTGGCATACAGTTTCTTATTTCTCCTATAGAAACACATTTCTAGGGAAATTTCCTCTTCTAAATAAATCAGCAGGTATGTTAGTAAAATAAGTGATGGGACAGTAAATTAGGGGATTATAGGCATTTTGAGATTATCCAGCATTTGAACATGGTTACTGAGGAACACACACTGTTTTGGAACCATTCTAATAGAAAAGCTTTAAGAATGGTTGTTTTCCACCCTAATTTAAAGGCAGTGGCAGCAGAAACAGCAGGACTTTTTGCATGCATGTTCAACAAAAAAAAAGAAAGGATTTAGAAAACAAATTATTTATTTTTTTTAAGCAACATAAATGTAAGCAGATTTAAACATATACAACCTGTAAGTCATCAACAATAATTTTATTTAAGTGAATAAAAGCAAATCACAACTATTGAAAGTGGTCAGAAAACAACTTAACATTTACGTGGGGATTTTGTTTATCCTCCCTGTGCCTTTGCCTGTGCAGAGTGCCACAAACTGCAGATGACACTTTATTAGAGCAGACTAGACCTGTGGCAACAATAAACCGCTATGGAGACATTTGTGACTTTTAAAAGCAGCTCGACCAACTACTTATCCAAAGTGCGAGGAACAAAACGGGGGCAAGATTATAGCCAATGTCTGCATTAAGCTAGCATGGAGGATCTGGGAGGATTAAGCCAGATAATTTCCTTTATTTTCTCGAAGTAGCCCTAATTTGCTTACTTGTTCAGCCTCTCTTAGAGAAGAATTATGTTCTTAAGCTTCAGCCACAACATACGTGTGTGTTTGTTGTAATCTCAGTTGACTTGTGTTGGTTGTCTCTGTTTAATCATTGTTAATGCAGCATGCATATAAACAAATATGAATTAATCTCAATATTACAACCACTACCCAGAAAGCCACAGATAACAAATTTTCCCACTCTCTGTAAGTAAGAAGAAGCACAGTTGTGATAACAACATACATGGATGCTGCTGGAAGATTCCGGCAGCATGTCGAACACAGGGACAGGTCAAGTGTCCACATCAGCATCTCTAACTTTGCCCTTAATTTTAAACCACAATGCAGTCATCTGAAATTAAGAAACAAGAGCTGCCTTTTGTTTATCCTGTTAAAAATCTTCCCCTTTCCCTGAAAATCATTTCGGCTCACCATCATGCTGATTATTAAGGACAATATTTGAACTTTAGTTCACAACCTTTGTGTTATACATGCATTTACTAGCAGTGTGCTGCTTGTAGAAGTACTTCTCAGTATGAAAACACTAAAAAAAACAAGTGTAAGCATGTTATTACAAGATGAAAGTATTAGAGATTCCAGCGAGTTATAGTAGCTAATGAGGCAACAAGCTCAGATGAGGAGTGAGCTACACGAGTCCAATTAACTCACTTTAAAACTCTGCCCTCGAAATGTGGCTTAAGTGTCATGAAAGCAGGCAATCTATTAAAACTACTTATAAATTACAAGTGTCAAAATATTCTCCAGTATTCTACACTTTTCTGTGTAAATTGTTTCTATCCAGCTTCCAGTGTTGTCATTAACAAGTTTTGTTTCTTTTCTTTAATTTAGTTTTAGTTTAACTTTCAGTGAAAATCAGAGTACTCTGTATTCAATCTTCCTGTCAGTACAGGCGAATATTCAGTCCCTTAAGCGGTTTATAATGGTCCGTCCATTTGCAGTACGGCTGTGATTTATGGAAGCTCTATTGTAAGAGCAGCAAATTAAGCAAACTACCATAAAGAGCCGACATAGCCAATTACTAGTTTTATCATTTCCATAACTGATTTATAACCTTGCTACAGAAGATTCAACTTGTCTTTCTCTTGATTGCTGCAAAATGAATAATGCCAAAATCAAACTGTGTGAGAAATGTCAGATGGCAGAATAAGGGATGAAAGTTGAGACTGCTTGTTGCTTTTAAAGCAGCATTTAAGTTAACTGTTTTATTTCATTCACATGTGATACATGAACTTTTCTGATATTTTCCTTTCTGATATTTCAGACCTCAGCAGTCTAATCTAAAGATAGATCGTATTTGTGTTTTAGTTTCTTATGTGATGAGATGAGAGACCCAAAAAGGGAATGAAAAGTCATTTTAAGACAGACTTGTCGAACTTCTCTGCTGGTGCAGTTCTGCTACCATCAGTGACAGAGCAGCAATTAAAGAGATCAAATATCTGCAGCTCACAAACATAAGCAATAAATCAAGAACACCCCTCAGGCCTGCGCTGACAACTTATCGATCTCTTTATAGGTGAAAGCTTTTATGATTCAGCAGTTCCGTAAATTTCAAACCAGTCACTAAATCAATTGTTACCGAGAAGAGCTAAAAACCAGTAGACCCTCCGTATTTCCGTTTAGGACGGGCTGCAAGCTTACATCTGTGTGGCAAGACAAATGAGAACGCTGAGATAGTCTGACAGGGAGATTCCACTTCTACCTTCAACAAGAGAGGGACAAGTCCCAGAATTCAAAATCAGTGCTGGCAAAGAACAAGCAGACCGACAAGACAGTTCAGGTCTCATTATAATCTCTGGTAGGCCTTTTTTAAAGACTAAATTCAGTAGAGGATCAATAGAAAGGAAACACATTCAGACCAGGTGGTTCGAGTGATGCTGTGAGCAAAAGCTCTCATCAGATGTGACATATTGGCAGTGACACTAAACACAGCTAATTACTACTAATGAGAGGTTTGGACTGATGTTGTCGTCACCAGCTGGGAAAGCTCCCTCCATTTACATCCAAATCTGGTTTGTCTCCATTTTCTCTGCCAAATAAGCTACATCTAAATAGAGACTACAGAGAAGCAGTCAAACTGAGAGCTTTTAAGGAAATAATCAGTTTCCAGTGGCACACAGAAGATGAGAGAAGCAAGGAATTAAGTCACAGGTAATGGCCCCATATTGCTGTGAGATAATAGATATCATTTAAGTTTGAGAATTTAAATGTTGAGCCAACTCTTTCTACATAGTGACCTTTTGTGTTTGCTTTCCTGGGAACCTATTAAAAAATGTAATTAAAAAGGCAGTCAAGCAAGGCTCCCTGTGGTGAATGCACAATTATCTGCTTTGGAACAAGTTTATACTCCAGGTGACAGTCACAGGCACATTCGAAATGAAAACATGATGAGGTATGGGTGCTGCAACATTTGCTCTCTTGAGTCCAGCTTTATTATGCATATCGGGAAAGAAGAAGTGCATGCGGCGAGCTGAACTGAGCATGGAGGCATTGCATGCAAAAGCGGGTTTGTATACTTTTCTCAGTGGGAGCTGTGGTTCTGACTGATTCAGCAGTCTAAGCTGGTTTACTTTCACCGCTGGTGCATGACTGTCCTGCATGGAGAACTTGCAAATGGCAGTGGAAAGTGATACGAAGGTGAGATGCTCCAGTGTGATGTGCCACGTTGTTTCTCCTTACAGCACAGAAGGACTGAATTAAATGATGAAAGGTTCCTTTTTTTTGTGACATATTTTTAGCCACAGCGATGAACATGTCAAAAACAGAGGAGGAGGCGCAAGTTTGAGTGTTTACAAATGATGTAACACTGAATGCGCTTTGCACAGAATCCTAAAGGCTGGATGTGGGTTGTAATAAACACTGGAAAGAATTTTTCTTTTTCTGCCACGTCTATTATTTCAAAATCGCTTGGCTCGTTCTGGATGGAGGCTGGCATCTAAATCCAACGATTACACGGCAAAGATTACAATGTGACTTCTGCAGTTGAACGCTGTAAGCCCCGAGTGACTGCTGCAGACGAGATGGTGATTGTGTTTTACACTGATCTGAGGATTTTCAGGGCAGCCGGAGAGAGATGGGGATAAACTGGAGCAGTACAGAGATGGACACTCTGTCAGATTCAGACACAACCCCTGGAACTCAGCTTTGGTGTGGAAGTGTCGGGTCGAGAGAGGTTCAGCAAGTGCCTGAGCTACAAGAGTGCGGAAAATGTCACTGAAACCTCTCAAAGTGACAAAACAATTGTCCATGTTCCATCGGAGCTGCAGCCATATTTAACTCACTTCCACCACAGCAAAGACAAAAGGTGTGTAGAGGTGAATACTGACATTATTGATCTCAGTAAATGCTACAAAAAAGGTCTGTAAATAACTGCAGCTAAAATAAATTCAATTTTAATTCAATTCAGCTTTATTTGTATAGTGTCATCTTAGGGTGCATTATAGAGACATTAATTAGAGCCAATAGACTCGCTAAGGAAAACCAACACACTGCATTGAATAAATGTACTGGCTGATAGTGTGGAAGGGTGTACACAGCAAAGAAAATCTGCTTTGTGTCAAATTACATTCCCCCCCCCCACCCCCCCCTGTCATATCTTCTGAAAGAAAGGGGGAAGAAAAAGTATGTAATGCTCTTCTATGCCTCCCTGCAGGGTCAGCCCCAAACCCCATCCTCCACCATACACTGAAGACATAAATCTTTAAAAATGGGTCATAAAGGCCTAATTGTGTACTTCTGTATGCTCATGTGCTTCAAAGCTTTTCAATTTCCTAAAGTAGCTGAGTAATTTTTATTGAAAATTAAATTGGGGGTAGATTTTGTTGGAGGTCTATTTTTAGTCGTGGATTAGAACACAGCGCTGGTGTTTGTTTTAAATCATCACGTAGAGCCAGTGCTCATGTGATAAAAGAGCAATGTGCTTTCATCGTGTTTGGGTGATTTAACTTATTAAAAGGATCAGTTTATGGTTAATGGTGACATTTCACGGAACTTTCAGGCAAGAAAGAAAGGAGAAAATGCTGAATACCACCAGACTTGCCCTTTAAAATAGAATTGAAAGTGATCATTCAGATGTGTGTCAGTGTCATATGACTCTCAAACATTGATTTGTTAGTCTTGAAACACCAGACCAGAAGCTAAGGCACTGATTTCCCTTCTGAAGAGTTGTTCGGGAGGTATTTAGTCTTGTGAAGCTTAAATTTCATGATCTATAACTGAACAATATAAAACTTTAAAATCTCTTTCAAAATCCAATCAAAATCTGATTTATCATTTGCTCGCCCTGCATTTTTGTTCCACAGTATAGGCTACTTTTTTTTTTTTTTTTATTATCAAATAAATGTATTCAAATTGAAGAAGTGGTATACTACCGGCCACATGTGCCTCTTTAACAGACTTGTTTCTCTATTCACAGCATAGACATTAGTAGACATACCCAGCATTTGTTGAAACAAAGACTTTGTTGTTTTTTTTGTTTTTTTTTTAAAAAAAAGGTATTCATTAAGCCATAGAAAAGAAACTTACAGTGACACCAGCCCAAGTGGCAGCACCAGTGCAGCTTGAAGCACTTTCCGTGGCTGTGCGTAGCGCAGATGGAGAGTCCATCACAAGGCAGGAAGTCTGGTCTCCCCGCGCAGCTTTTGGCCAGAGCCTGCGCCTCGTCCAACTTCTCACTTTTCGGACACTTCTGTGCTCCCGGGGCGGCCATGCCAACATTGCCTAGATTAAAGGAAGAAAAATAACAAAACCCGCAAACACGGTTTCGCCGAGCAAACTAAAACATTAAACGCTCGGGAACCGAGTCGATGTTGTTTATTTTTTCCGATCCAGCGCAGTCTCGAAAGATTTTTTTCAGCTGGGTGGAGGACGAGAAACGCGGCGCTGCTTGTCTGAATCCGGAGCAGCTCGGTTAGCGCTCAAACAAAGGGTGGAAATACATCCTGCAAAAGTAGAAGGGCATCAGTAAGCGACGCGTAATGACATATTCAAAGCCTCTCGTGGTCGTGATCCAAACATCTCTCCATCCTCCCCTGACGTGGGGGAAGATCCTCAGCTGAGCGCTGGTTAGTGACGCGCGTGCCGTACAACGGCGCGCATCTCAACTTCATCACACAACGGGAGGAGCCCACAAACACAAAGCCAGCTGCTGTGTGCACTTCAAACACGCGCACAGGCTTTCATCAGCTCCTCCAACAACTTCAAAGATCAAGGTCTGAATCAGAAATTAATGGTCTCCAATCCACCTTTTAGGTACTGGTTTTAAAAGTCACCATTTAAAGCTTGGATGCTACATTTCAAACCATACGAGATCGCGCGGACATATTCCATGATGTATTTTTAAATGAAGGAATCGATCTAATTCAGGTATAGTTTATTTGAAGACTAAATTGAGCATTAGACAGTAGACTCATCCAGCTGCTCGTTAAGTTTCCAGCCACTAGGTGGCAACCCTTGGATAATGGACGAGGTTGAGATTTACTTTAGAATGAACCATTCATTTATGTTACAGTCATTTAAAACAGCTGCTCTCATCGATCAGTTAAAGGGGTGAGCCTGCAGAAAGCATCGAGCCCACAAGAAGAAACTGTTTCTGCTTCTCATCCAGGAATGGCTGCCTCCCTGAATAAACAACATTAAAAGCCACTAACATTTAAAAAGCCACACGTGTGCGTAATAATGTTCAGAATGTGCTGATTTCACACAAAAAACGATATACTTAAAAGAAATCAACGCACTTAAGACACAATTTTATTAACACTTTCATCACATTTTACATGTAGTTAAAATTGTTTACAGTATATGTAGGAAAGTTTTTTTTTATTATTATTATTAAAATGCAATCAGTACAATGGTATTTGATTATACTTTGGGTCATTGTGGAAATATGTTGTTACAGACTAATACAGAACAATTAGCAATTGCAATTAACAACTTAATTTTCTTTATCCCTTCTTGTCTCTATTATAATACTAACATGTTTAAATGACCACAGTAAGCTCATATAACTGATCTGATGATTATGTAATATTTGTAAATGTAAAATTCAAAATGCCTGAATGCAATAGTCCTGTGGGGCATTAAATCCCTGTAAAGTCCATTATGTTTGACTGAGAGTAACACAGAGATGTTCCTTTCAGCTGTCACATTTCCTGCTGTCGGGGTACATTTAAAGCTGTTTCAAGCATTTTGTCCAACCTCTATATGCAGATACAAAGAGAAGAAATGGTCAAGTCCTCCCATCCTTTGCAGTGTTGCTCAGACTCAGCTAGACTACACGTCACACTGAAAGCCACTAGGGCTTTTCTTTTCCTGTAGCTGTCCAGTTCAACAATTCTTCCTCCTTCTTGCTGAAGTTATTTTTTTAAACAACCTAACTAATTTACTTACATTACTGTCAATTACTTTATTACTTGTGCTCTGCACATCTCCATACTTGGCTGAGAAACTATTGGTAATTTCCTTCTAACTTAATCAGATTTTATTAATTTAGCTTCTGTTTATTTCATTTTCACCATATGTGCTATGTAATTATTACCATGTTATTATAATCATAATCAAATTCAGAGTTCATTAGGGTTTACTCATATTTCAAACTGCATAACTGAAATAGCAAATTTTCAAAAGAGATGCAGATATTACAGATATTACAACCAAGATGTTGATCTTTCTGGTTTGTACGTTTATTGTACACGTTTGTACAAAACCGGTCCCTCTGTGCAAATACTGCAGCCTCCTACATCATAAAACATAACTGCAATATATGAAAAATCAAGCCCTGCTGTTGAGTTACAACGTGCAGCGTAAGTTTACAAGCATTTGGTTAATTAAGATCAAATAAAGTATATTTAGATTTCAAAGCTAATTAGTTGTTTAAAGCTGGCTGTGGAGTTTCTTGATATACTCCCTCCATCTGTAAACTGGTGGGCTGCCACTGGCCACAAGCTTCCTGAGCAGGCTGCAGGGCTGTAGGCTGGGAACATCAGGGTGCACCTGGTGGTAGTGCTCCAGCCTCTCCAGGATTTTGGTCAAACCCACCATGCTGGCGTAGAACATGGGGCCTCCACGGTGGCGGGGCCAGCTGTAGCCGAGCACATAGATGACATCGATGTCTTCGGGTCCTGCAGCGATTCCATCCTCGAGAATGCGGAAGCCTTTGTTCATCAGAGCATAGAGGCAGCGCTCCAGCACCTCCTGGTGGTCGATGCGCCGCGCCACCAATCCATGCTGGGTTCGGTACTCTTCGAGAAAGCGGTGCAACCAAGGGTCATGCTTGGCTATCCGAGAGCCAGGTTTGTCATATTTATACCATCCTTGGCCGGTTTTCTGACCAAATCGTCCCTGCTCACATAGCAGATCTCCCAGTGGGCTGTACCTGAAGCCGTGTCGGATCCTAGCCAACTTTCCAGTTGAAGCATCAGGGCCCACCAACCCATCTGCCTTTCTGACTCTCCAGCCAACATCAAGGCCAGAGAGGTCGGACATTTTGAACACACCCATGGCAAATCCAAACTCCTCCAACACTTGATCAACCAATTCAGGTGTGGCTCCCTCTTCCAGCAAGAATAAAGCTTGTTCCAAATACGGTTTCAGCATGCGGTTTCCCACAAAACCACGGCAGTTTCCAACAGCCACGCTGACTTTTTCCATTTTCTTTCCAAGCTGCATGGCAGTGGCCACGGTTTGAGCAGATGACCGTGGTCCATACACCACCTCTAGCAGCTTCATGACATGGGCTGGAGCAAAAAAGTGCATCCCAACCACCAGCTCTGGATTGTGGGTTTGAGCGGCCAACAGATCTATGTCTAATCCAGAGGTGTTTGTGCAGAGCAATGTGCCTTCTTTACAAATTCTAGTTAGCTGCTGAAAGACGGTCTTTTTCAGAGCCATGTCCTCAAACACAGCTTCAATGACCAGGTCGACGTCTGCCACAGACTGCATGTTACAGCTGTAACTAATCTTATCATACGCAGGAACCACTTTACGTCTCTTGGCTCCTCGCTCCAGCATGCCTGACACTGCCTGCTTTGCCTCCGTCAACTGCTTCTCATGGGTCTCCACGGCAACCACTGACAACCCTGCTTGTGCAAGGGCCACAGTAATACCTCTCCCCATGGTGCCAAGACCTTAGAGGACAAAAATCGTGTTAAAAGTCATTAAAATCGCTGACAAAATATACTATCTACTTTAAACAGTTTTCGTCAGGCAGCATGAAGTCTTTTAAAAGCTTGCAATTTTAATACACAAGCTGCTGAGCTTCACATATCCAGATTGTCATGCACCCAACATTCCCTGCAGGGAAGTGAGAGTTCATCTATTAAACACAGATGAACTGTAAATGAGGGCTTAATTTCCATAGGCACTGCGAATTTAGAGATGCCACACATAGTTTGATGATTCAGTTTGCTTGTACAAACTGAACACTAAGTAAAGCAAAAAAAAAAAAAAAAAAACCACTCTTACCGATGACAGCTGCTTTCTGTACTGGCCTGGGCTTGCTTGTGTCCCAGCGGGCTCCACTCGGCGTGCTCCACCTGCTGACGGCTCTCTGAGCAAAAAAATAGTACTGCAGAGCGTGGGCCTGGCCTGAGCTGAAGAGTGTGGCCATCAGTTGTTTTTCCCTCTCTATACCTTGAGCATAGGGCAAAGTGGCAGCTGCATGCACTGCCTGGACACACGCAACTGGTGCTATAGCACCACGAGCGCTCTGACGCACCTGCTGCATTGCCATTTCAAAGAAAGCATCCAAATCAGGGGGACGTGGACACAGATAAGTGCTGATACGGCGTGAATCCAGGGATTTTCCTGAAAAATAGACATTGAGGAAGTTACTCTAAAGGAATGACATGAAAAAGTTATAAGTAAATGCAAAATGAACCCATTTCTGGAAGATTTGATGTCAGATTCTAAAACTTCACAACATAAAACTTCCTGTCTGCTGTGATTCAAGCCTGGGAACAAACGCAGTAAAGGAGATGGCCACTGTTTAAAACCTTGTTAAAAGCATCTTAATTCCCAGTGCTGTCTCCTCTGACGTGATTACATGAGACAGTAGTCAGAATCCTTCACAGCTCCACAGAATTACACTCAGCTGTGGGTCTGGCCAAGAAACTGGGTCACCATGGCGAATCTTAAAGGGACAGCAGCGATATCTGATTGATAGTATCCTCTTTTCCCCAATAACAAACTATTTTCTGTCATGCAACATTTTTTGAATAAATAAATGATGAAGGTCACGTTAGGTCAACGACTGCATACTCAGTCCACAGTTAAAAGTCAGCGAGGTGTTACGAGGCCGTGCAATGTGATTTCAGTGTAATTTAGGAGGCATTATTGTAGCAGTTAATCTGTAAATGGTTGGGCTGTGGATTTACAGCAAATAGGAATCCTGGTTGTCCTGACAGATGTAGTGGGCAGATGTTGCAACCAACGGGGTAAAAAAAAGTTAATCTCGTCACAAGTGAGACACTTGAATCCATCCGTGTGTGGGGGTGTGCATCTGCACGTGCATTAGTATAAGTGCACAGTTTGCTTTTGAATAACTATGTGCCGGTGTGACGTTTATACAGTGGGAACGCATCACAAGATGTGGCAGATCTAATTTTTCTTGTGATCTGACACACAAACACTCATACAGTGTTGATTTTTTTTTTTTTTTTTTTTACAAATTTAAATACATATTTCTAACTCACCAGTTAAACAACACAAGCTTGTAGTATCCATAAAAATCCTCACTGTTACAATCTAATCTCTTCTGTTTCCTGCCTTATTAACTTAAAGCATCAGTTTTACTAACAGCATTCACTTCATCACCCACTCAGTCACCTTGGCAGAAATGAAGATAAAAAAAAAATCTTATGCCATTTTGTTTTAACCGTAAAATGTTGTTTTAAGTCATATTCTTCAGAATTAGCCATAGACATGTTGCAAAGATATGAGATTCCTTGCTAGAAGCACAGACATCATTCTCATTTAAATGCCTTACAATTTAACTGTCATTGCTAAGAAATTAAGCAAAAACCAAATGAGGACAACAGCTCTGAAGAAGAAACTCAAAGCCTGCAATGCAGTCATGAAACATCAACTCATGTTTGTTTCATGCATAAGAATCGAAAGCCCTTGTACGACCAGGGACTCCACTAAGGCAAACTACACCTTCCCCTCATATGTTCAAACACGCATAACCACACACCAGAGTGGGTGGCATGTGTTTTAGTCCACTGTAAGAGAGAGGAAAGAAAGACTCAGGATTGCTCAGAGTGTGATTTTAGTAAATATTCTTCTTTCCTTTTTTGATGAGCAGAGTGATCAAACTCCATTTAGTTCGGTTTAGCTTTTTTGTAAATCTCCAATTTATGATAAAATCCCCTCAATGTTCTTTTAAAAACATGGTTCAATTCAGTCCATTTGACTGTAGTCCATGTATAATAGACTACCTGAAACAAACCCATTAAATGATGCATATGAGTCCAGTTATAACTGTAAATTTAATGTAATAACTCTTATGTCTCCATGTTAAAGACAAGGCTACAGTGAAGAACCGACTGATCTTAGTTCAGTGTAAAGTTTTGAAGCAGGTGGAAAAAGATAGACTGTCATCCTTTATGAAGATCAACTGACTTGGTTTTTCGAGTAACACCTACATCAGTACAGGATGAGGAGTCATTTGAGCAAAGCTTTCTGGTCTGGACTCTTCCCCCGTTTTATCACTACCAAGCTAAACTCAATGAACTTCTCTTCACATATCACATACACACACAGAAATCATTTCTCCTAAACTGGAGGGACCTGGCACACTTCAGGAATCTATTCAGTGTGTAAATTAGTCTAATTCACAAGCATGCAGCAATCTTTATCCTCCTAAATGACGGTGAGGGCTTATTATTAATATTCTAGGAAAGTTTGTCCCTTTTCGCCCTTTTGAATAATACAGCAAAAGGAGTGAAGACATCAGAGCACATCTGACAGACCCATGAAACATTCATGGTTTCTGTGGTGGAGGATCTGCCTGCCACGTTTTCTGCTTCCTTTGACTTCCACAGCCTACACGTCGACACCTCTTGAAGTCGGACTTGCCTAAAATAACTGCTCTTGAAGGGATTTCTCCTCCTTCCACTGAGTTGATTTTTAAACCAGAGGAGTGAGTGTGTGTTATCCCACTAAGTAACTTAAGCGTTTTTTTTCTTTCTTTTTTTTTCGCATCTCACCTGAAACACTCAAAGCAAACTTCACAGCTGCATCCACGGTGTTGTAATCAGTAACCTCATCAACAATTCCTAGTTGCAGTGCCTCAGCAGCAGTCACATGGCGGCCTGTAAGACAGCAAATATTCATCTAGTAAGAGATATTCTGAATTATCAAACAATGAACAGCAAGAGTATTAGAGGCCTTTTCACTAAGACACCTAATGTATCGCCACAAGATCCCATTTGTTTAGGAATTTAAATGGTAAAAATCCACTAAACTCAACCATGGTAAGTCCAACAGAGTCAAAGGAAAGAAAAAGATGAAGCTTTGACATTTTTTTTAACACATTTATGAATGTTTTGGTTAATCTGAAGAAACAGAGGAGAGGAATTTGTGGAGGATATAAAACCTAACATATGCTGACCTCTGCTGGTCAGTAGGACAGGGTCCATTCAATTTCTTGAGTTCAGTGTAAAGCTCCAAACATTTTGTTTTTATTAATTTGTGAGCAAAAAATCATCTAGTCTATTTTTAGACACACTGCTGGCCTTACACTCTCCTGTGAAGCTTTTTTAAAGTTTTGAAATACTGTTTATCTTAATGTCCATTAATAAACATCATACCTCTTCAAACATTCTCCTTCCACCCCACTATAAGCTGATTTCACTTTTAAAAATCCTCCCCCCGTAAAGGAAACTATAGCTTTTGAGATATTTTAATTAAACTGTGCATTTGTGAAACTTTGTTTTGTTTCTTCTTACTCTATAACAGGCTCTCCCCCAACATTATTTTGCAAGGCTATATCACAGTATCATGACCTTAATTGTGTTCAGGGATAATTAAATTGGTTTAAAGAAAAAAAAAAAAGAATCTGTCAGGTTTTTTTTTTAAATAAAATTAAATAAGATATTTCCACATAACATAGCACTGCCGAAACAGGTCTGACTGTAAACCATCATTAGGAAGTAAAATTATAGTTTCCTTTGTGGTCTCATTCAATCAACATCATAGTTATTCCAGGGTTCTTACACTTCTCAGAATTTCTAGGCATTTTTCTACCTGTAGTGATGAGATCTAAAGCAGCTGGGACACCAATGAGCCTAGGGAGACGCTGGGTTCCCCCTGCAGCTGGCAGCAGACCCAGAAGCACCTCTGGAAATCCTAATTTGGCCTGTAAGGACCCAACAGCACAACATTTGACAGATGAAACAGACAAAACAGAGTTCACAGGACAGATTATGCTGTAAATTGGTAACTTTTTCTATGCAGTACATAGACTGTGGATTATTACTAGACTAAAACCTGTAGATAAATCCTTTATTGGCAAAAATAATAACAATAACAAACAGCATTGTTACTGTCAGAAAAGTAAAAAAATAAAAATGAATACATCTTCAGTATTCTAGACTCACAGCTGAAGTGGTTTTATTCCTAATCACCAGGAGAAAAAGTAAAAGTGTTTTGAAAAGATGATGTAAAGTAGTGGATAGTCAGTCTACTACATGGTGAATAAACTTGAGACTTGAACACTGATGCACCTCAACCTCAGAGAGACACTGACTCACAGAGACAGAGAGATATTAAGCATGAACTAACTTTAGAGTGAGCGATGCGATAGTGACAACCAAGTGCTAACTCCAGGCCTCCACCTAATGCGATCCCCTCTATGGCTGCCACCACTGGTTTGACTCCTGACTCGATTCTGTGTATCATTGGTACCAGTGGAGGTCCAGTCATGTTTGTCCTGAACTCCTTGATGTCAGCCCCTGTTTTACAAAGTCACATTGATGCACACAATCAGAAGGTTGACACAAAAACACAGACATGATATTAAAAAAGAAAAAGACTTTTCTCATGAATGTACTGGTTTACACAGATATGTTGTATTTTATAGATCCAAACCTATAAGAAGACTCAGATAATGATCGGCAGATTAACTGAACATTAATTATTTAAATTGAACTAATCTTCATGTGTTTCACTTATTTTGAACTGAACAGCACATTTTCAGAGTACAAGTCTTGGCATAATAATTTACATTTGTGGATGTATATGAACAATTAAGCATTTTGAGTTGCATTTTCATTGTGATGTTAGAGAAGATTATTTATACCTCCACAGAATTTTCCATTCTGGCCGCAGATAACCACAGACTTCACCTCCGGCTCACTGAGTGCTTTGGCCATCAGGTCAACAATACCTTGCCTCACCGGTGAACTGCAATAAGTTAAACACATGCTACTTTGTTAGGCTTTAAGCTGTTATTAGTCTGACATAGAGGGACAGCTGCCTTCACTAAATTAAAAATCAGTATGGAAATAGGGTTCAAAGTATTATTTTTGCACCAGATGTTATTGCATCATTTTAATGTGACTTCCAGAAAATGGTGACATTAGAATGAAAAGCTACTATCTGTGTACTTTACATCAGGCTGAAACATTAAAAAGTCCATGGAATCTCTTAAATTCTAGTGTTTATAATATTTGAAGCATGATATATGCTGTTTATTGAGTATTCTTCTTCAACATAACAAAATTCTGACCCAAATAGAATAAACCTAGGATGGGTCTGCTTCTACGTATTTGTGCTGGACAGGTTTTAGGCGTTTGTCAGAGAGTAAAGCTTTGTCTTTCAGGAAACACCCTGTTCACAGAATAAATATCTCACAAACAGCCATTAGTAAATGATGAAATACAGTGTTCATTTTACAACCTAATTTTGGAAGGGATGGAATTCAGTCCTTTACATAACAAAACTAAAGTAATACCTAACAACAGCAAAAGTGGACTCAAAGTACACAAGGCAAAGTATTTTTCTCTAAAACTTTCTCTAAAAGTTTTCTATATTTCTGCATATGACCTAAATTGTTCACACAAAAAGTAGGTAAATTTAAACAAATTTGTTTGTTTTTAAAGACTACCATACCATGTCATAAACCATTTACTTTAACTATCTTAAATTTCAGTATGGTGTTTCAAAAACTGCTACAAATATTTCAAGCAACTCTGATGTGGTTTGCACATTAGTTTATTTAATCACTTTGATTAAATTTGGTCCATTCCTCCAAATACAAAAGTTTAAATCTGGATTGCTGTTGTCTGCTCTTTACTCATAAACTTGAAAGTAAACACTTCTTAATTTTTACTCCAGAACTGAAGGTAAATACTTTGATTTAGCAGTTCCAAAATATTTGTTTTATTCCTTAACCACTTTTTAAATGTCAGAACTACTTGTATCTTTTGGGTAATTTTGTAATGGCCAGGCCCTCTTTAAGAGACATGTCATATGTAATCTGCTTTACAGTAAATTTAAACACATCAGAATTTACCACTTACTTTGCATAATCTACTACTGGCTCAACAAGAGTAATGCAAGTTGATAAACACTTGGCAACCCAACTACTGTATCTTTGCAAAGCACTATCTCGCCATGCACAGTATTGTTATTTAGTGCCTCTATGACTGAGCGATTAACATTAGCCTATGCAAGAGACAACTTTAGTTATCCTGAATTATGACCATGCAGTTAACCACACCTTGCTCAAAGGGATTTTTTTTTTGCTGAACATCCCAGATCAGGGTTAATGATCCTGAATCTGAATATTCTCCATTTACAAGAAAGTCACTGGTGTAAACCTTAACTAAAGCCTTGGCTTGGGTGGGATTCAGCACATATTCTTCACTCTGCAGATCTGAATGAATATAATTATTTGAGCCATTATGATGCAATAATACCATCAACAATAACTATATTATTTCCAATCTTTTCTCTCTTGCGCCACCCTGTGGAATAAAAGAAAAATGCCATCTTCTGCTAAGAAAGTGCTGTTCGTCATCTTAGGGCTGCAAGTATTCTTTTTACGTTTCCCCTTTTTGAGCATGTGAAGGATATTCACATATAATGTTTTTTTTAAGCCTATCCATTTTATTAAACAAAATATTTTCACCCAAGATAATTACCTTTAGGTAAAGCATTTATCCAGCGTTGTTTGACTTTAGCTTACCTCAGTGCATTAACCGGAGGATTTTGGAGAGTAATGAGACCGACAGATCCCGAAACGCGAGTATAAAAAGCCATGATGTCGAACCAGTACTTCCAGCAGTCGTCTTACTTTGTTGTGGTGTACCAGCTGGACTTTGAAACTTAACTTTTGCGAGTAGCCCTAGTCACCATTATTTTTGTCCCTCAACAGATACTGTACGTAAACCATTCTTCTTCTTTTTTATTCTTTTTATTTGGTTTACGATGACAAAACATTTTGAAACGCTACCGCCACCTCCTGGAGATATGTATACTTCTCGATTTATTTGAAACATATACTTTACTAGTATACAGCTGAGATGCATTTATAAAGTTATGTTTCATTTTGAATAAATATTGTAACATTTATTCACTGTGTTTATAATATGGTGTATTAAACTCGTGCACACAATAAAAAGATTTGTCACGGGGATGTGACGTAACTGCGGTGGCTGGCTGCTGTTCTCTCATTGACAACAACAGAGACAAGTCTTTCTCTGAAACTGAGGAATATGCGGTCACTCGTAGGACTGATCACCGTAGTCATTGTAGCGACTCTTTATCTTTATTCCCTGTCACTGTATCTTCCTTCTGGACCCCGAAAGCGTCCTCAAGCAGGTTCCGTGTCTGAACATGTGGAAGGGAAAGAGACCGAGCAGCTGCCTGAAGAACCCAGCAGGTAGCGGTGTTAGCCGCTAGCTAGGGTGCATGAAAAGCCTGTGTAAAAGTCTGTATAATAACAAAAAAATGACATATTTTTCTTAGTTTGTTCTATCAGTAGTTTGCCAGTGTTGGCACTTTAAATACACGTTCAGCATTTATCAACAGTAGTCAGTGATCAGCAGGAACTTTACTCTTCCAGAGTAGCCTGGAGAAAGTTTTAATAGGTCAAATTTTGGTTGCTCAAAGCACTAATGTAAAATAAATAATGCTATTGCTTATAGTCACTTTGATTAGTTGCTTTACCCGTAGACTTATTTATTCGTTTTATTTACTTATTTTCTTTGTTTTTATCTGGGTCCAAGTTGAGTCTATCAGATTGTGCAGCGAAGTGCCGACAGTGACTGAAAGTTGTCGTCTTTTCTAAAAAAAAAAAAAAAAAAAAAAGGTGGTAAACTTTGTGAATGCAGTGTTTCTTTCTTTCAAAAAGTAATGAAAGAATTTTGATTAAATTCTCAAGAAATCTCAAAATTGGAAGAAGGAACAAGTGGTTATATTTTGGGGTGATCCGGATTACTGACCTTTCCTGTGTGTCATCCCATTTTCTTTCTGCCCTAATCTCTGTAAAAGGCCATTTTGATGCTGATATCCTTTATTTTAACTGAGTACAGGCTTGATACATCTCAATTACAAAAACAAACAATCCAAATATCATCATACTTTTTACCAGATAATAATTATTTTGCTTTTTATTTTTTTGTTTCATTGCAATGTATTGCATCTTTGTGTAAATATTTTCAGTCTAAATCTTTTTTTTTTCCTCCCCAAAACCCAGCATAGGCATGAAAGAAATTTGACTGACATGTTTAACTGAAATCCAAATCATCTCACAGGTTGAAGTTTCCTTCGGACTTGGAGGAGCTGCGTGAATTGGCTGAGCTCTTGCAGTTTTACAAAACAGAGCACACTGGATATGTCCTACTCCTTTTCTGTAGTGCATATCTCTACAAGCAGTCATTTGCCATTCCAGGATCATCATTCTTGGTAAGGATAAAAAAAAAACAGACAGGTGTTGAGTATACTATACACGTAGTGATAATGTGTGGTAACAGCATCCCTTTGCTCTCCTCTTGTCATTGTACAGAACATCCTTGCAGGAGCTATCTTTGGACCATATGAAGGACTGTTACTTGCCTGTGTGCTCACAACAGTGGGCTCCACCATGTGCTTCCTTCTCTCACAGGCCTTTGGAAAGCATTACATTGTAAATCTTTTCCCTGATAAAGTATCCATGCTACAGAGAAAGGTATGGCTGTGTTATTTGTTGAACTGCACCTGTTTAAGCCTATAAACACAGAAACCAGACAGATAATGCATAAAAACTTATTAAATAGGGTTTCAGCAACTGTAACTGTCAACATAGGAGGTTTTTCTGAATATTAATGCTTGTGATGATGAAAGGCAAGCATCTTCACACATTTGTCAATGTGTAACATACAAATAAAGTGTAAAAAGATTTAGGTCTTCTTACACAGAATAGACAAATATGTAGCTCATCTAGACTTCAGTAGAATGTAATCACATTCTATCTAACACGTGTATGTCTGAAGCATCAACACAAGTAGCTCTGAACCACATTGAATTCTTCTGCTTTTTATACATATATGTATGTATATATATATATATATATATATATATATATATATATATATATATATATATATATATATATATATATATATATATATATATATAAATGCCATTTTATATTAAGCCTATTTTATGGATGTGTTTGTGTGTGTGTGTGTGTGTGGGGAGAACTGCTCTCCATGGTCCTTCTGATATCTCTGGCGCATCCAACATTTTATCTGTTTTGTTCCAGGTGGAGGACAACCAGGACTGCTTGTTCTTCTTTCTGCTTTTCCTAAGATTCTTCCCCATGACTCCCAACTGGTTTCTGAATATGTCTTCCCCAATAGTCAATATTCCCATCACCTTCTTCTTCTGCTCAGTTTTCATTGGTGAGAACCTGACTTGTGTCTGAATCATCACTGTGCACTCAGAAAGACCGCACTCTAAAGCAAAACAGCTCTGTTGTTCAAAGACTTTAGTATTGTAAGTAAAAGCCCTGTAAAAAAAGATATTTCAAATATTTGTTGTCCTCCTGATTGTAAATTTCTAAAGGTGGGTTCACCATTAAGTTTGCAGTATCACTGCAGAATCTTTCCAGGAAACCTTTTTGACATATTACATTTATATTTGCTAAATAAAAGTGATATTTCTAAAATTTCACAAAGTACAATTGCAGGTTTACAATGGCTTGTAAAACAGTTTCTGTCTTCTCTTCTGTCCATATATACTGTGCTGCCTTTCCTTGAAAGGAACTGGTCATGTGACTCCCTACATTACATGTGGTGAGATAAATGAGATAAAAGTGTTTCTAATGCACTTTTGTGGTATACTTCTGAAAAACCACCTCATAAGAGTTTTAAAACTTTTTTGGAAGATTTAAGAGTTTTTTCTAAATGTGTTTCCATTAGCATTCCATTGTGACTTTTAGGTTTTCTACAGTTCTAGGGGTAATGGAAACACAACTGTAGATTTTTACTCCTCGTTGCAGTGACAAACACTCGTCCCTTAACAGCTGGCAACAGACATAGCAGTACGTTGACATGTACACAACAAGTATATCCCAGCCTTTAGTTTTCCTGTGACACTAGTGGTGGGTGAAGTCTACATTTCTACTTATATCGTTTATAAATTCAGATTGGATTAATAACATATCTTTGCCAGTTTTTTCTACCAGTTCACCCGCAGTGTGGGAACAGATTATTTGGAGCTATGTCGTCTGTTGCTTGTAACTCGCACGTCACAACTCCACGCCAGTCCTGCTTATTTAGTATTCAGTTGAATTTAGTCTCTCCTTATAGAGGCCACTAAAGTATGGTTTCTGTTGTGGAACAGCATACCAAACCCTTCAACTGTTCCACTGAATGTGCTCAAAATAGTTTGTTTTAGACACCATCGTAGGTTTTGATGACTTTTTGTGCTATCTTCTTAGGCCTCCTGCCATACAATTTCATCTGCGTCCAGACAGGCGTCATGTTGTCTGAGGTGTCATCTTTAGATGACCTTTTCTCCTGGGAGCGACTCCTGCAGCTGCTGGCCATCGCCTGCGTGGCTCTGCTGCCCGGTGCCATCATTCGCCACTTCAGCCAGAAGCGTCTGAAACTGGACATCCCGTCTCAGAATGGACTCATCACAGATAAGAAGGTCCAGTGATTATTTGTGTCCATGAGCCTGGTCACTGGCCTTTTGATGCCATCTGCTTTGAAGAGAGAATATCCTTCAATTTGTGACTTTTCATAAAGACTGCATATTTGAGTGGAAGTGTTGAGAAGTGGAGGGGGCTTTGCTCTTCCAGAGCCACGTGAAAATGGACAGGAATTGCTGTTTTCAGAGGAATTGTTGCTCACGTGGATTTGAAGTTCAATATTTTGTGAAAGCAATTTTTGGGGGTTTGTTTATTATAACAAACGGGCTAAGCAAACTTTTTTTTTTTTTACATGTATATAAATGTGTGAATTAGAGATGGCCATTTTAGGCGATTTTTGAAGTTGCCTTGTCAGGCCTTTCTAAATTGATTAGTCTTGATGTCGTCATGTTGTGATCATTGACCATAATGACATTTAAAATAATACTCCAAAGTGAAATTGTAAAACATGTGAGATGTGATTTGTTCAATATGTGTGTTCCATACACTGGTGTTGCTTTGTTTTTTTACATTTTTAACATTGTGGGGGATCTAGTGTCCTTTATTGTGCAGTAGGAAGAGGAGAAAGTGCGTCAGGCAGACGTCAGGATCAAACCTGGGCTGGCTATATTTACATGGTGCCTGCTATGCCAGGTGAACTAAACACCGCACCCACAGGAGCATATAGCAACAACTAAAGCAGTTATTTTCCTTTTTTGTTTGTGCCTAATCTGTTTGTTCCTGGAGTGCAATATTTCTGTGAGGGGTTTAATGACCGTCTGATAACTCTGACACAGAAACAGCTGTAAAGCATTCCTGCTGCCGCCTCCAAAATGTCAGGAGGCGAGGAGATGACGTCTTGGCTGAAGCATGTTTATTGCTAAAACTTGGAAGCAAAAACATTCAAAACATTTAGATGTTTCCCTGCTGCAACACACCTGATCTACATTACATAAATTTCTGACAAGCTCTGCTATTGACCCATTATTTGAGTCATATATATTGCAGCAGGGAAATGTCAGACGTCTGCAGGCCTTGAGGACTGGATTTGGGGATCCCTGCTGTAGACAGCAACATGTCTGTGCCGTGAGACAACTCTCATCCAAACAAAAACTGCTGTTTAAGAAGCTGTTGACTAATGTATTAGTCATGCACATCATTAGAATATGATACATTATGAATGTAAAGTAATCATTGATCAGAGGAAGGATTTGAACAAGTCTTGCTCTTATGCTGATGTTAAACATTAGGAGCAATGCTTCAGAATAAACTGTTTAAAAGTGCCTGTCATGTAGTTTTGGTTTTAAATTCTACCTCCCTGGGCACATGGAATCATTCAAATAAATCCTGATGGCCTTGAGGTTAGGTGGTTTAGATGATTGTTTTGATGGGTTTACATAAATTATTTAATTGGTTAATAAAATTTGAGTTGTTCTGCACCAATCAAGCAGAGTGTTTGAACAGAGTCCATCAATGACCCACCTAGAGATTCCTCAGTGGAGCATCCTGCCACACATTAAGGAGCAGTTCAAATAGCGTGGCCAAGACCCCAAGCTTTAATCCTCGAACCCACGCTATATGCAAATGAGAACAGTCCAGATCCATCGAGGCTCCACTTTACAGTCCAAAGGTTAATCCAGTCAATGTGCTGTCAACATCGTACACACAAGCTCGAACAACATGAGACAGTTTTTATAGCATTTTTACAATGTGACTTTGAGATCAGAACTGAGTCTCTGAAAAATAAGTAATCTGCTGTAGGAAGGGGCTGTTTAATCAATTGTTTCATTATACAAGCTTGATTGGCGTGTAGAGGCATTCTTTTGTCTGCTTATTTAATTTAAAATGTGCACTTAATTCAGGTAGCGCAAAGCTTTAATACAACCATGTCCGTGTATCTTTTAGTATTCTACTCCTGAAATGTTTACAATGTTTCAAGTGTTAATTCACAACTTTTTATGTGGGTCATTGTTTGTATTTTAATTTAGTTTTTTTCACCTGTGGACTTGTAAATTATTTTAAATGTTATGTACAGTAATTCACATTTTCCCATGGACTGTAATTTCATACAGAGCCACAATTTGGAGCTGAAAAATTGTACAAATAAAAAGTCATGCAACAGGAATTCCAGCACACATGTACTTATAGAGTATCTTTATTTATCAGTATTTAAACATAATTACAAATTTGAAGGCAAACACTGTATTTGCACTGTGATTTCCTCAGAGTTGCTCCTGGCAACGAGCTGTTTTAATCTGAAACTGTCTGCTTAGTTCCTTCTGTATGACTGTGACGCTACATTTATGTTATGAGGTGTCGTTAAATATACAACACATTTTGTTTTGTTTGAAAAGGTTTGAAAATAAACTTTGGAATAATAAAACATGAAACATGGGAACAGCTTTTTCTTTCAAATAATCTTTATTGCTCAGATCCAGGTTGCTCAGCAATACAGTTCACTCACAACTCAAAACAACAGCTTTGCTGTTACCAGAAAGTCATGGATCCACAAATTTAGAAAAAAAAAATGGATCATATGTCTGTCCAGCACACAGTCACCGATTACCTTGAGGTGTGTGGGACCTTTTGGCCTGTGGGAAATGTAGGACCTGAAGGTTGTGACCTACAGAGGAAACAAAAGGAATCTCCCAAATGCTGAAATACAGTTCAGAATTGGATCCAATGTAAAAACCATGATTCAAAGTCTAGTGCTATATGAAGTGTAGTACATACCGGATCACCTGCATCAATCTCTTGCAATGCTTTGCACTAAACAATGGGATAGGACACAAAAAAAAAAAAAAACACTGCTGTGGTTCTGCATAAATCTGACTCAAGTCCTTCATCACCTGATCTGTGAAGTCTGGGTGATGCCCTCTGCTGATTTAAATCAGCATTTTACTCTCTCACATGTCAGACAAGCATTAGTACTTTGCATTTTCTCATTCTGATTCCCAAATCTGTTCAAGTGTCCTAGCTAGGATATTTTCAACCACATTTCAACAACTAGAATAATTGGTAGTGATTTAACAGGAATGAATATTAAGGAATCCCGACTACTGCTCCAGACTACATGATCCGATCAGTGTAAATGATGAGAAAACTAGATCAACAGAAAACAAAAGAAAGCCTAAGCTATTCAACCACCAAGTGATGACTTACAACACTGTACACCCTCAGTGATGTGTGTAATTGTGGTTTTCTGGTACTGAAAATGAATGCCTAGCAACACCCCACAAAACCTAGAAACACCAATCCTTTAAAAAAAAAAAAACTATTGTCTTTACAAGTTTTGCCTCATACTGTTGTAGCAACCAGGATGTTCTCACAACACTGTGGTGAAAACTAAACCAGCTAGAAGGAAACCTGTGTTTACAACGAGCCAAAAACACGAGAGACAGAGGTCTGAGGAGTCCTCTGCAATACAGGAAAAGACCCTCAACTTTCAAACTGCTCTAAAAGAAAAACTACACTAGATAGACAAGATTTAAGTGACAAACTACAATTTCCAGTGCTACAGTTAAATGCTTTTCTCTCCAACACATGCTCTACTAAAGTGAAGCAGACCACCACAGGAGTAATGTGTCCAAATAGAAGCACCATACTGCATTGACGTGGGTAAGGTCAGTGGACTTAAACTGGGCTTGGTGAACTATCATCATCAGTATGAGGTACTGTACCGGCTGCGGGGAGGCTTGTTGCAACAGCCTCAGGCATTGTGTGAGTTTGATAGACCTTTATAATTTGTTTTAGCACTGCTAATCTGTGTTCACTGGGACAAAAATGATCCACCTCAACTGATGACAAAAGGCTGCCCTCTAAAAGTTAAAAAAAAAAAAAAAAAAACTGCTGTAGAAGAACTCAAAAGACAAACACTAACGTTCACTACATCATTTGTTTATTTAATTCCTTTGTCCTACATTTTTTGTTTGTATGTTTTTAGTAACTAACGTCAGCCTTGGATCCAGAGAGGTAATTCTGAAATATACAGCACAAAAAAGAAAAAAAAGAAAAAAGAAAATGTGGGTAGACTGATGGAAAAATCATTTAGAGGTCAGTTTAAGGGAAGCTGCAACCTTCTAAACGTCTCCCACCATTTCTCACAACGCAGGGGCAGACTGGTGTTATAGAGAGACAGAAAACAATCCATTTATGTGACTCTATTGTACATGCTTACAGATATACAGTTTTTTTTTGTTTGTTTTTGTTTTTTGTTGTACACAGTGACAGTTCAACAACTAGAGTTGATCTACATTCTACACAGAAGACTAGGGCTTTACACCACATGAATAGTCCTGTCAGTGTATTTTTGCAGCTTTTTGTTTTCTTCAAATCAACCCCAGAGTGTGCTGTTATCAAACAAAGCTGGTAAGATTAGTTTGGGTTGTAATAAAAGTTGTCTTTTTTTTTCTCCCACAAATGAATGGATTTCATTATTCTTTTAAAGTCTGAAAAACCTGGAGGTACAGTAGGGTTAAACAGGAGGTACAGTTGGTTAGTTTCTCTTTCTGTCAACTAATTTGTTTCTTCGTGACTTTCTCAGGTGGTGACATCAGTACACAGCATCCACATTCAGAACCACATCGGGCAGGTACGTACCCCTTAGATCCTGCTCTTCATTCCTTTTATCTATCTTTTTTTTTAACAAATTGAAAATCCTTTTTTGCGCTATCATTAAAAAGGTTGTATGGCGTCCAGGCAAACACAGTCCAACAGAGTTGACTATGGTTTACAAAGTTTCACTAGCCGGCTGAACCTGAAGAGTGTAGAGTTTACTGTAGATATTTTCTTAATTTTTTTATTTTTGTTGTTCATTAAAAAAGAAAATTAAAAACGCTCAAAATTATCAGTTAACAAGGCATACAAAATGTGGAAAAAGGGGAAATGAAAGATTGGACTGAGGTACCCTGAAGCCTGAGGTAGATCACAATACTGTCATGCGCACTGTTCACATCCTGACCAAAGTTAATGCGGTGGTTCACTTTACTGTTCTCCTATTTTTTCAGGTTTTATTTATATTATTATCATTATTATTATTCATAGTCTTGTTTTCAAGAAAATAAACACTTCCCTTCTAAATAATATGGCAGTGTCCCACTGAGGAAAAAAGAAAAGGACTTTGTTTCTTTTTGTTTCTTATCAATAGCTCTCATCACAAAATAGGAAAAAAATAGATTCATAAATATTATTCTCTCTTTTTCATATATATATATATATATATATATACAGACACACGCGCGCACACACAAACACACACGGAGGAAGCTGTGCGTATTGGCAATAACCTTGCGCCTGGAAGATGAAGCTGATGGGTGATGTCCTAGAGGTGACAAAATAAGGCAACAAGCTTCCACGGTCTCCGAAGTAAAGCACAAAGGGACACCAGAACCCGCGTGTCCAGCATGCTCACATAGTGGTCGGCCAGCTTGGCAAAAATCAAACCATAAAAAGCAGTGTCGAATGAAAAGAGAGAGAGTGGGGATGACCAAATGTGTATCGCATGCTGCTGGGCCGGCTTGCTGGACTCTGCAGGGGTGATATTTTCTTTAAAAAAAAAAAAAAAAAAAAGGCTGCATATCATACATTCACAGCTGTCTTGCCTTTTCTAGAAAGCTCCCTGACAAGAGAGGGTTAAAGCCAAACACGGCTGCGGTCACATTTGCAGATGTGTGTGTACCACAGGTCATACAGTGCCCTTCCATAACCCCTTCCTCCCAAACCCTCTCACCCAACAGCTTTTCACCCTAAACACCATGGGTCAGTGCCATCTCTTCCCCTAACCCTGCCCCCCTTCTGGGTCCTCAGCTCACACCTTGTGTTGCGCTTCGTGACATCCTCATAAGGCAGAGCATTTGGTGGCGCACATTTCATTTTTAAAAAAGCAAAGATGCGCCGCTTTTTTAAGACATTGATTTTTGCTCTGTTTGTCAAGGAGAATGCCTTTACTGACCCTCCCACCCACCCACCCACCCTTCTCCCCTGAAAATATCATGAACAGCATGGGTCTAGACATTGCTCTACAGCACGGAATAATGACATCAGTTTAAAGAAAAAAAATCCCTCTGTTGCGTTTAACCTCTCTTGAGCAAAAGTGGCAGTCGGTTAAATGTAATTAAAAGGCTATGAAAAAAGTGTTTCTTCAAATATTCTCAACCTTTAAAAAAAAATAAACTCACAATGCCAGATGAGCGAGTGAAGAGAACGGGTGCAGAAATTAGCAGAAAAGGAAAAAAAAGGTATAAAAAGAGCAAAGCAGCAGAAATGAACTGTGAGAGACATCAGAAAGGGACGTTATCTTTTGCGTTGGCACACACACAGGCTTCTTACAAAGACTCAGAACCATTCACCATACAGTATTTACTTATAGGGGTTTTCTATGTTTGATTTCAGTGGCCTACAATGGTACAAACCAGGGGAACAGCTTTATTTGGCTGTCACAGCCCAATCTCTGGAACAAGCTCAACATTAAAAACACCAAGGTGTACTGTTGTTTTAATAGAAAAATAACAGTGCATATTCTCAGTGTGTATCAATATATTCTTCTACTCTGCATTAATACTGCTAAAGATTTTATTCCCACAAACTTAAGTATCTCAAATGCTTGTGAGAAGAGGTGTCCCTTGTCATTTGTTCTTGTTCAAACTCAATGCACCTCAAAGCAAGACTTGTTTTATCTGTTCGATCTGCTTGTTATGCCTATGTTAGTCCAACTAAAGAGATAACGTTATGCAGGGCGACATTTACTGTTTTACCTTTTATAACCATTAAGACAACAGTTCCCAAATGTTCTCTGCCATTTCCACCTTTCATGATAAACCTTTTTTTTTTTAATGTCTTTTTTTTTTTTTTACTTCATTGTTTCAGTACGGTTTCTCCCACTCTATCTGCTCTTACAGGGCTGGCAGTGCACACAATGCCCTCAGCCTTTGGATCTCACTTGTTTCCCCCCTAGTGAAGTTCTTTGGTTTTGATCCCGGTGCTGCTGGTCTGCCCTGCAATGTCCCTTTGGCCTTGGCCTTAAACTGGGTAGGTCTCTGTCCTTTTGGGAGGGCTACATTCATTGGCTGGTGCCCACCGGAGCCACCTGGCTTGTCACTTGGAGTGGTGCGGTGACACGGCGGCGCCCTGCTGGTGCTTCTGTTCCTGCTGTTTGACTTGCTGAATGATCTCCCGGATCCTCCTCTGTGCAGTCTGTTAGAGGGATCAGTGAGAAAGTTGAGCAGCTGAAGGGAAATTTAAAATGGCATAAAATTCTTCTGCACGCAAAAATGATTTAGTTAAGTGATTTAATGTAAAATGCATCGTAAAAGAAAATTACATCTAAGTATTTACACAATGGCTGGGTTTGGGTTGGACTAAGCATCTTCTCTACATTCTATGACTCTGAATCTTCTGTTAGAAAATATCTGTGTTGTACTTGGTTTCATAGTGAGTCCATCCACCTCCAGTGTAACTAAATCTTCAAAGATCTACATGAAAGATTTTTGGGGTCAAAAAGTTTTTAGGAACCTTGTGCAAAAATATGAAGTAGTTTGGAAAATTACTGAAACCAATTTCATTCAAAGTTAGTATCTTGCGTTTGATTAAAGTGGAACTATTATGTGCATTTCAGGCTAATTTATTTTTATTTCTGAGACCACAAGGGCTGGGATTGATCGAGTTATTGTCACAAATCGCTTTATTTACTTCAGACCGACCCTCTCCGTAGGCTGTCAGATCAACCTGTGGGCAAAACGAGTGGATTGAGACTCTTCAGCATTAAGACCCGCCTCCCGCCACTGCACTACATCGGGAGCGTGCACCGAAACTGCTTTCGCCGTCATTGTAACATCTTATAAACAGAAGGATTAGGCAAATATGAACTCATTAAAAAAAAACAAAATACAATGTCAACACATAGCATACAGCCCTACATGTTGGAACCTGAATCAGACCCTGAAAACGAAGTGGAAAACAGCAACCCACAGCAACGAGTGCAGCAGGATGTCTCTCTTTGGTAAACTCACCAGCCATCGTTGGAAATAACTTTATCCGACGTTTTCCACCCGCCTGATGTATTTGTACATGCCCTTGTTAACCAGTAGAAGGTAACCAATCACCGAACCTTATCCCCCGGGACGTCACAAGGATTTCCAAGTAGAAAAAACTCTCTAAAACGACGCGTTTTTCGTCGCCATGGAAACCGAACAGAGAGAGTGCTGGAACTCAAACTCAAACTCAAACATGCGTTTAGGTGATAAAAAACAGTACCGTTCACATGTCAGATGAGGATTCAACACTGTAACACTGTAGAAAGCTCAGAAAACTCAAAATGCCATCATAGGACCCCTTTAAAGATTCACTACTTCTATTCCTATTCAGGGTCAGGGGGCTGGAGCCTGTCACCAGAAGTTAGCAGGCAAAAGTCAGGGTACATCCTGGATGGGTTGCCAGTCCATTGCAGGACCAACACAAAGAGACAAACAACAATTCACATCCATGTTCATTCCTTGGGAGAATTTAGAGTGATCAATTAACCTAGCATGCATGTCTTTGGATAGTGGGAGGAAGCTGGACCACCCTGAGAGAACCAACACATACACAGAACATGCAAACTTTTACTGTATTTGAATTGCCCATTCAGATAGTTGACTATGAGTTGGTCTTTTTTGTGTGAAATGAGATTTCAACTTAAAGATTTCATCCATATCTATAACCTCATTGTGCACTACACCAAAAATGGTATACAGAAGCTAGAAATAAAACATTATGCATTGTGTTCTTGTGCCAGGAGCTGACAGCACATGCTAACATTAGCCACTGGTAGCTGTTGCTAACGTTCACAGTTCATTGTTTTTTTTTTTGTTAACGATGCAATAATCAGTCTCTTTCTGCCTCTCTTTCTGCCTCAGGGGCAGGACTTGAGAAGTTTTAATGAAACACAGTCAAACATAAGTTGTTCTGTCTTGATAGGGAACATGCTAGGATATGCTATAATGTAACTTGCTTTTGAAGTGGATCCACTGCAGCTGTGAAAATAGTTGTTTGCCAACAATTTTTTTATTTTGAGTTAATTTTTTTTAATAGTATACTGGTAATTCGTTAATGTTATATTTAAGATTTTTACATTGTTACAGCTACAGTCAGCATTTGTAGATAGTGTAATTAAAGGTAAACGTTACGTATAACTCATAACTTTTTTTTATCAGTGTTGTAGACATTTTGGTGTCAACAACCCAAAATTGAAACTTTGTGCTGCTCATAACCTCATTACCTGTCCCACTGGCCTTTTTTTTAATTCAACAATTCAACAGTGACTTTACAGTGCAGTTAATAAAGAGTCAGTCACTCGAGACTTATTCAACAATTCATTAATTAGTGCTAATTTATATGTTGTTGCTGCTTGCTAAGTTATGAAAAGCTGCTTTAGGATTAATTACATTAATTAGATTAATTATACTATTAAAACATTATGTTTATACACGCTTTCTTGCTCACATTCAGCTTTGAGCTGATTTGACCAATTTTAAAAAGTTTTGAGGTGAGAAGGAAGTGAGAGAGAAGTTACGTGCTGAGTACTAAATCCAGGTAGCAAAGTTGATTGTAGCTGATAAAACAACAAAAGAAGAATGTCACGTTCTAAAAGCAAACTTTCAGCATATGTATGTGATTAAACTGCAGGAATAGCAGTTAAAGTTGGACATTGATTATGCAACTGAAATATAAAAGCAACTACTTTTTCCTCCATACAGTTGCAGACTGTGTCAAAAAAAACCAAACAAACTAAAAAACACGATACTGGTTTAGCTTTGTGTACCTGGCTGGCAAAGAAATGCCCACTGATTTTCACAAAGACCTCGTCATTCTCGTCAGGAGTTTGGTCCCGCGGTACGATGACCTCTGCGCTCGTAAGGTTCTGCAGCTCATTTACCTGAAACAAAGACAAAGTTGAGAGGTCAAGATCTGGCCTTGGATTTCACCTCCAGCTTCACTTACAAAACACAGGCATTACTTATTGACAGTCAAAGTATCACGTTTACAGCACTGAGGCACTCTGATAAAGCCACAACAAAAGGAGATATCTGAAACGTGGCGCTCTTGATGATAATTTCATTGGGTTGCAACATTTTCTGGAAAATATAAATAGATTCTTTCATTTTTTAAGAAGTTTATGAGTTTCTTCTAAAATATAAACTTTAATTTTTCTTGGCTTTTCTCAGCCACAATCCTCTGGAAATACTTAATAAAAAAAGAAAAACAAATGAAACATCCGATAACCTTTTATTACATTTGGGCTTCTTTAAAGAAGTTATTAAAATTCCAAAAGGGAAAGAATAAAACTCTTACAAAGTGAAATAAATGTAATTGTATCGGCTTACCGTCTTGCCACCTTTGCCGATGACCCTGCCAGCTGCAGTTGAGGGAACCTTGATGTGCGTCTCCAGTTTGACCTCCTCCTTTGCCGAAAAGAAGTTCTCCTCTTTCAGTTTCCCAAATATCCGGCCCTGGGCCTGGAATACAAAGGAGGGTATGAGACAGAGAGAGACTGGGGAAGGTGGAGACACATAGTGATCAACTGCTGTTTATTATGATATAGTTCACAAATAGTTTTAT
Source organism: Telmatherina bonti (assembly GCF_933228915.1). Taxonomy (NCBI): domain Eukaryota; kingdom Metazoa; phylum Chordata; class Actinopteri; order Atheriniformes; family Telmatherinidae; genus Telmatherina; species Telmatherina bonti. Next base: position 21,990,692 of record NC_136613.1, on the reverse strand, counting down.
GGGAGGGAGGTTTACTTTCATCTTTCTTTTTTTTTTTTTGCATATTTAGTTGGTGGAGATACCTTAAACTGAGCTTCTGGAGTTCCAGTAATGATGACCATCCTCTCAGTGACATCTGGGCTTTCTGCAGGGGCAATCTGATGTGTATAAGGAGAAATGTCTTAGTCACTCTTTTTTCTAACTATTCCTTGCTTCCATCTCATTATAGTCAACACAGTTTGAAATGGACAAACCAACCTTGATGGAAGCTCCGGCAAAGTGAGCAAGTTGTTTGATGTGCTGGCCCTTCTTGCCTATAAGTGCCCCGACTGCCTGAGTTGGAATAAAGAGGTAGACAACCTCCTGTTCTGGAGCCTGTTGCTGAACAAAGTACATGCAAACACACAAACACACACAATTACAAAAAAAAAAAAAAAAAAAAAAAAAAAAAAAAAAACCATACCAAAAAAAAACCCATAACACACACACTAGTCTTCATGAAGTCTGGTGGTGGTGGCAAAGCAAAATGCTCAGAAATTGCTCTGAAGTGCTACAAAAATGTTGATTTAACCCATCAGATACTTAAGGAACAGCTGAAAACATAGACATCACATCCAAGAAAAGCTAAATTAAGTACTTGCCAAGGTTTGTCACTTTTGTAAACACTGCTTTCTGGCAAGGTATGAATGGTTTATTTCCTATTAGGGGTGATGGTTGCCCTGTGTTTTTTCTCTTAGCATGGTAACACACTTCTACTTGAGGTTTATGAAGTGAATTTTTATGAGTCACGGGATAACTTTGGGCTGAGAAGTCCAGAGATATTTGTGGTGTACTGGTGACTGGGCGATGGGAAACAGAAAAGCCAGAATCTCTGACACAGACACTGACAGAGAAGCTATTTTAATCTCTAAAATATACTTTTGTGTTTCTTTATCAACTTTGTAATATAATTTATAAACTGTAGACATGAACTGGCAACAACTGAACCTTTTTTTCTTTCTCCAAAACCACAACATATAAGAAATTAGTTGAAAACCCCCAAAGCAACACTGACTGTAGCGCAGATTAGAGGGAACATACTGAGTGCTGGTGGGGGATGGCACTTGCTGGAGAAACCCCATACAGGCCACTGAGATGTGAAGATTGACTCTGGAAGCGAAGTGACAAACAGGCCAGTCACATGATATGTAAACACAAACACAAACATTTAACAGACACATGCACAAACGCAAGTCAAGCTCTTTTTAGGGGGACTTTCAAGGCATAAACTCACAGTGAATCACACACTGATCTCATTGACTATGATGCACGCAAATGCATTCTCACACGCTGTCTCACACCACTTAGGCCTGCCCTCACCAAGTGATGAGTGGAGACTTTGTTTGGAGACAAACTGACTCATCTCTGGTAATGATGCAGCTGAGTGGGTGCAACAAGCTTGAAAGAGACAGAATTTCTTTCTGTCAATATATCTTGTATGTCAACATATGGAAAAAGACTCACTAAGAATGGGTTGTATCCTGCTGTTGCCACAGGGGGAACTGCACCACGTGGTCCAGCAGCAGAGGGCAGCACCGGCAGACCAGAGGAGAAAATGCCCAGAGAGTTGAGGTTCAAGCCTGGGATCAGGTTGGCCTGTTGCTAGGTGAAAAAAGAGAACACACGGAATAGTTAAGTTGATCAATTTATTTATTGAAAAATTTCCTTTTTTTCTTTTTGTTTTATTCTCTTTTTTTCCTGCTTGTACAACAAATTTTAACCAGAATTTTACAAACACCCATGTACTATATTCTGCTGCAAAAGGATGTTGCCCACTGTAACGGTCGATGATAAACAAAAAAATAAAAAATACTGTCTGTTTCAAACTTCTAAAACTGAATTATTGGCAGTCCAATTATATATTTAAGTAATGACGTTCTAATTGATGGATATATTTCAATTTTACATGGTGTTTTGGAGTAAACAAGTCATCTGAAAATGTCAAATTTCATTATAATAAATTTAACCCAAAATAATGACTAATATTAATAAATTTATGACATGCTTTTTTTCTTACCTAAATGTATTCATTAGCAAGAATTACAAATGAGCTCAAGTAAAATGAGAAAGAAAGAAAACAATCACTAGCAGTAAAAGTATAACAGGTGTTATATCTGTCAAAGTCAAAGTCAATCCTTTCATTTGTCAGCTGTTCACATCCAAAAAAATATTGGCTTCTTTAAATCCTCAACCAGTTCTCACAGACAAGTACTCACATTTCATCTACTTACTGTAAAGTCAAGTTAAAATTTTAAAACTCCAAAACCATTTATACATAAATTTTCATAAATTTGATGAAATATTGCTTAAAAACCAGTAAATAAAGTGAAAGAAAACTGAAATAAAGATTACCAGCAGTGAAAAAAGAAAAATCAAGCAGTTACAAGGCGTGTAGTCGTTTCTCATTTTTACTTCCTTGATCCCTGAAAGTTTTGTGTAATATCCACGGCATTACGCTAGATGGCCCTACCAGCCTACTGCAGAATCAACGCTCATCCGGGGAGGTGGCAGGAACGCTGCCGCAAGCCAAAGCAATCCAACCACATGCCATTTCTGCACAAATACCCAGTATCAATGAAGGAGAAACTACTGAACTAATGTGCCCTTAAAAATAGCCCTGAAAAAAAGACAAACATGAGTAGACACTAGTTTCCTTGTCTCTTCCAGAGTTTAGGCTGCTCCTATCAATAAGCATTATCGCAGTCACTTTACAGTGATACAGTCACTTTATCAGTGTTTTTCTTTGCATTTGTGCATCACACACTGTGTGAAATCCTCGGTGCTTCTCTTCATCTGAGGTTGACCTCAGCGGCTTCAGCACAGGTGATGTCATCTGTCAGTGTGAAAGAGGAGCTGGGTGAAAGAGCAGCCTACAGATATCAGATGGATGCTGGGAAACGCAGTATGCTACCACAGGAACACAGTCTCACACAGCGGGGAACTGAGTGTGAGTCAGAGGCTCCTCACACACACACACACACACACTCACAGGCACGCTGCCCTCAAACCTTCGACTCACTGATGAGCTATTCAGCGATCGTTTACTGTTATCCGTTTACCAAGCTGGCCTTACTAATGCCGCTGGTAACACACACTGAATGGGAAGGCAATATTATCCCACTGTTTATCATCACTCCTCTCTGTCATTCACCTGTGTGAGTCATCCTACGATCATAGCCACACGTAAACACACACGCAAGACAACAAAGAACCTTACGTTTATAGCAGCAATATCGTTCTCGTAGGCTTCCCTCAGCTTCTTCATGATCTCTGCCTCGGCTTTACAACAAGCCTCCAAGCTACCCTTCACCGTAATGGTCCTCTCAGGGTTGTAAATGGTTAAGTCTTGTAACCTGAAAGGCAGGCCCCCCCCACACACACACACACAGGTAAGCACTGTATATGGAGACTTACATTCTACACACATATTATTTCAAAACTGAAAGCAACAGAGGCTGAGACATTTAGACTTTTACTTTAAATTCACTAGTCAGGGTTCAGTTCCTAAAACCGTATATATCACAATTCACATAATGCAAATCCTTAGTGTCATGTTAGGCTGACGGCTGACTTGAATTTATAGCCTCTAATACATGTTCACAAGACAGAATAAATGTCTTGTTAAAGTTAGTTGGGGTAGACACTAAGAACCCTGTGCATCTCACTCAAACTATACATTTGTTTCTCTACCTTAAACGTAAGTTTGACTTTATTTGAACCACACACTTCAGCTGAGTAAGGACATTCATTATCTGATCATTTCAAGCCTTAATATTAGCAGCATGTATGAGATATTGTAGGTCAGTAACTATAACTAAGATATCCTTGGTGAAATCATCAGGGTTATTTTCTTTTTCCAAAACTCTCTAGAGACACATCTAAAAGACATTTTGCACCATGCTTCACAGGCTGAGTACTCAGCGTGACAGGAGAGCTGACCTTTTGGTGTAAAAATGTGTGAAGAGTGTCTTAAAACAAGTGCAGTGAGGTCGGGATGGGAACGAGTATGGTGGCAGGAGCACACATATGAAATAGATTCATCCATTAAAGAAAGAAAAATCACTGCAACAAGGCATTTTAAAAGAGTTGAATTGTGTCGAAAGGCCTTGGAATGACTGTTTTGTCCCAAAAGCTGGTGACACATTCAAGAACAGTGACATTTACTTGCATGAAAATACAGTTTTTCACCTTGACCTTTACAGGCAGGTTGTCCTGACCAGGACTCAAGTGACCACCACTCTATATGGTCTGGTGCACAAATTAAAGAAGTTATCAGTTCATGAATTATTTGTGCTAAGTGTCATACAAATAATAATAAAACCGGGCATTTACAGTGGAAACAATGTGTCCTTTATCAATAGTTCTGGATATACTGCCTGGACATACTGCTTAGGTCTAACTCCACTGCTGTGTCTCCTTCTCAAGGCTCATTACATTGTCAGAGCTCACGGAGACAGAGCAATTCATTAGCTCCAAATGAAAGAAGGTTGGTGAGCTCAGTCAGTTAAATGGGGGTAATCATTTTTCCTCTGATATCATGTACTGGCAAGGAGGAGGTGTAATCAACACTTCATGTTTGCTCTTTAACAACTCAGTTAAGTGAGACCACATGCTGAGAGGTTAACGGGTACGCAGGAGGGAGGGCGTGGCAGCAAGAAATCTAAACGACTGTCTTGTTTGTCATTTGGTTGAACTGGCAATAGTCAGTATCTTTGGATTGGGAATCATCCTGAAACAGTCGCACAAGCAGGCAGCAAAAACAGGCAACTTACGAGGAGATGGTTATCTTGGTCCCTGTCTCCTCTTCAATCTTCTTCAGATTGCGGCCTTCTTTCCCGATCAGCCGCCCCACAAGGCTGTTGTGGGCAAGGATTTTCAGAGGGATATCCTCCGTCCTGCACACACACAGACACAAATCAGCTAGGATGATAGAGGACAACTTCTACCGAGTGTTATTGATGTGAGAAATGATATGATGAGATGGAGATGTACACAGCTGCAGGAGAGAGAAACGTCCACTGTCAAGACACAAATCCTTTTCTTTGTGATAAATACATAACATATATGTTCATCTCTGTATTTTCACAAAATGAGATCAGCTTGAAACAGTTTTGGAGCTGATTCTGACTGTTGTAGAGGCAACATCTCAGAAAATGATTTTTTTTGAAGAAGACAAAGAAAAAAATTTAGTGAACATGAAAAGGATGTGAAGTGTCATTTTCAGTGTGTGTAGCTGGTGGTGCAGCTTTTTCCAACGGTACCTTTTCCAAATATAATCTTCCTTTTCATCACCAAAATAAAAATGTAAATTGCAAACTTTCAATAATTTTATTCTAAAACGTCAAAGGAATAATTTGTAAAAAGAACCGAGTCAATTAGAAGTAATTCAAGTTACATAATTTGAATAATTACTAAAAAAATTAACAAGCCCCAATGTCAAACCATTATGACAGGTAGAGTAAAGCCCTGATTCATACCTTGCACGTCCATATTGAAGCCCACTTATTTTGCTGCTGAGGTTGGTTGGTTTAAAATTATTCAGGAGTAGAAAACATTATTTATAAAGTCCAGTTATGATGAAAAGAAAGTGAGTCATATTTTCTATTGTGAAGTTTAATAGAGTTAATTTTTCATGATTTTGACAAAACCAGTAGGCATTATGGAGGACTGATAAAATGAAAATGATTCAACCATTAAGTGTGCAATTTGAGGATGAGGAGGCAGAATTTTGTTTCATGACTGATAACTTAGATCTTTACATGGCCTGGAGATTTGATTTTGATCATACATTTTATAATTTTAACAGAATCCATTGGAAATGTAAAGCAGATATGTAAAGTTGCATGGTAATAAATAAATATTCATCTATGTTTCACTTAAAAGTCCAGATAATTTGTTTATGGTTACTGAACCAGTAGGAGTTCAGTTTCAGCGTTATCTGTATTTCTGCTTTGACTGGCAATTGCAGGTTGCAAATGTGGATTAAGGTTGTGGTGGAGTATGATGGAGGGTTGCCAGATGCTGGGGGTTTGTTTTGGGCGGGGTCGCACACATGGTGGTGGTCGGAGTGTGTGTGTGCAGTGGGTGGGGGCGGCAGGTCAAGACATGCTATAATCTCTAAGTATAGATCTACGCTGCAGGATGAAATTAGTTCGGGATGAACTGTTAGGGGATGACAGTGGTGTGGGTTTGGAGGCCAAACTTCAGCGGTTTGGGTTTCAGTGGATGAAGACTTGGTGAAATTACAGGGTAGAAGGCGACTTGGGCAACAGGTTCACGACTACAGGTGTGGCACCCGGGTGGAGCAGCTTATTGTTGTTTAGTCAACAAACTTGTAGAGGTGCAGATTTTATTGTAACTTTTGACAGCAGGATTATGGATGTGACTTATTAAAATGGATTAGACCATCTGACTGATTCATTGTTCTTTTAAGTTTTTTTTTTTTTAACTTGTTATAAAAACCACTTACAGCAAGCACATTCAGCCAGACAGGAAACCAAATCTGGTTTTCATACAAATGTTGGATTTTATGATTGTGTAACTGCTTTTCATAACACATTTTCATGTGTTCTTTCAATTTCCATCCTCACCATCTTTACAGGAGATCGAGAAGACTGACAACTGGATACAACAAAAAAAAAAAGGGGGGGGGGGGGGGGGGGGCAGTGGCTCAGGTGCTTGGGTGGATTATCCACTGACTTTAAGTTGGCAGTTGTTTGGGTGCCTTGGAAAGTGCTGTATGAATTTCATCCATTACTTTTAAAAGGGAAAAAAAAAAGATTCAACAAAAGAAATGGAAATGAATGACAGGCTTTCTGCAGGCTGCTGTAACTAAATGCATGCATTAGGCACTTCAGCACTTTAGTTAGCTGCTTTTTTAAAATATTTAAATGGTTTGTTGATCAGTGTCAGAAACCTGAATCTCTCAAATTTCTCTGTACAGGTATAATAGTCATGTACAAGTACTGAACTGAAAAAGTGAAAAAGAAGCTAATTTCTGAAGTAAAACTTTAAAAAAAATTGTACTCCCTGCATGCAACAATAAAGACTTAAATGTTAGCTCAACATTTGCACAATACTGTATGATTTGCACATTGAAAGACTTGATATATTATATTTTCAAGCCAAATGAGAGGCGTTGAAGGCCCATAATGGTAGACAAACATATAGCATGATAAAAAAAAAAAAAAACTAAATAAGCAAACACACAAAAAAAAAAGGTAAGGATGATATATTATTATTTTTAACATTAGACAAACTAAAAGGCTGTGCAACATTTTCACATTTTAAAGGAATCCAGAACTTAACATAAAGCTGCTCAACCGCCTCCCACATTTAACACAACAACAAATAGACACAGATAAACACCAATTTACACAGAGTAGAAACCGAGTTTAAAAGGTAAAGTGTCTTGTTAAAAGTGTCAAACTCAATTAGATCTCTTGGCCTGATCTCTTAAATGCTAATCGGTGTTCACGTGTCAGTCTATGTGAGTGTGCACGATGTTTACAGTGTTAGTGGTCCTAGCAACTAACGAATGCAAAGTGAGATTTAAAGGTGTGTATGCAGGTCAAAGGATAAGATTATAGCCTTTCAGACATTGCAGCTAATCCCCTGGTGGGACTGTATATGTTTCAGGCCCCACATGAAAACGTTTACATGCAAGTTTGAGAATTTGTGGGTATGGGGGAGGGTGTGTATTGGGGGTGGGAGTTGGGGGAGGTGTCTTTGTGTGTGAAGTGAAGCCTCACGTCTTGGTCTCATTGGCTTCCTTCTGCATGATGTCCAGAATCATGCGACAAGCGGAGGAGCAGCCCTCAGGTGTTGAGTGAATGGTGATAGGTTTTTCTGCTGCACCTGCATTTTCTTTCCGGTGAATATCCACCCTGAGAGAGGAATGTGGAGATTGTAAAGCATTATTAAAGTCTACAGTAGAGAATACAGTAGAGAATAAATTGAAGTCAGTAAAATTAAGACAAAACAAAATCTGAAATAAAAACTTTAGTAATAAAAGCTTACTTGGACTGTGTTTGTTTGGTGACATTCTTAATAGTGAGGCCTTCCTTGCCAATGATGGCTCCCACAAACTGAGTAGGCACGAGCATACGAAGGGGGAAGTCGTGTTGTCGGGGGCGTGGCGAACCAAAGCCTCCAGACGGACCAGGCTGAGAGGCACCCTGGTCCCGGGATGGTCGACCTCCACGCCGTGTACGGGAACCCTGGACGGGTGGAGCAGCATCCATGTCCATGATATACGACACCTTGAAGGAGTAGTTGTCAAACTGGTGTCCTGTTAGCTTCTCAATGGCTCTGGTGGAGGAAGAAAAGGAGGAGCGGGAAGTGTTAGGAGAGAAGAAATATCAAACTAAGGGGATGCAAAGGATACAACTTTTGTGAGAAGCACAACTGATTGTTTACAGCACACGCACTGTGAATTCCTTCAGAGCACTAATTCATTGCATCAAAAATGAATAAAAGCCATTCAGATGTGCACTTTATTCTCAGTTATATACCTTACTCATAGATGGAAATGTCTTAAACTTAATATGAGAAACCCAAAAACAGAAAATGTTGGAGGCAGATTTGGAAAAAATAAGCTTTAGATAAATAAAATATTAGCTCCATAAGGATAGATAGATGACAGAAAGTTATGTTTTTAAAAAAAAGCAAGAATCTCCTTGAGTGTGACCATATTATAAGAACTTTACATTAAAAAAATCTTTTGCTCTAAAAGAAGCTAATTCCCGTTTTGTTCAGAGATGAACTCCCCTGTGTTCTGACCTTCATGGGAAACACACAATATGTTGTTTTACTTAATCAGTGTCATTATTTGTGCTGCTTACACTTTTGCTTCCTCCTTGGTTGCGTATGTAACATTCACCACTGCTGTTTCTGTGTCAGTGTTCACTGTGAGACAGGGAGAGAAAGAAAACGTGTGATACAGAAAACAAAGGTTTACAAATGCTCTTAGCAGCTCTTTGTCATTGCCGTAGGTGAGTCGGACAAGCGTCCAGGTTCCCGTGGTGACCCTGAGAGCCACTTGTCGGTGTGAATCCATTACAGCCATCATCACACTGGCTCCGCTCCAGATCCTGCTGCTTTCACTGCTGACAGGAGCTGCTGAACACAATAGCCTCTCTGCCACTTGCACAAAAACAGATTTAAGTTTGACATAACAGCCTAAACAAAGAAAGCAACTGCTTATCAAAAGCAACAATGTGCTCAATGAGATGCGCCTTGGCAAGATTTATGGTTCTGCATTGTTTAGCGAACACGGAGCAGCACTGAGGATGTGATTCCTGCTGGCATCATCCTTTAACATGCTGAACTGTAGGGCAATGTACACGAGGAATCTGTTGTGCAACTTTCAATTGACTGATGAATCAGGTGAATATTTTAAAACATTTTGATGCTGGGCTGTTGTGATAACGGCAAACTGATGGCAAACAATCTTGATACTTGCATTCTGTTATATTAAAAATAAATGCAGCATATATGCTGCAGGAATCTTTTCACATTCCAGTCAACACACACATTGTACATGCTTTCTTCTTTTCAATGAAGAAAGCGTGTGATTGGTGATGGGAAAAGAAGAATATTTTCCAGAAGCTTATTGAAGAAAGGTCAGCTAGTCTAATGAGGTCTCTGTCAAAGGAGACAAAGCATCTCTGCTTTGGCACCAATGGGTTTCTATGAAACTCCTAAATGTCATAACAATGCGCTCAAAGCTCTGTAAATGTGACGACACTTTCCAAGGCTGGTGAAAAAGAAGCGATGTAACATAGGTGCGAAACATATACCATTGTGGCCTTCTCCATATCAAAATTTGCATCACAAATGTACGCAATCATAAGTGAGTAAAAGTGAAAATCAGCTGGTTTGGAAGGGTTAAATCTAGCGAGAGCGCCCAGCTGGCTTAAAGAGGTTGAGTGGGCAGAGTCTGGCATGATGCCTGACACCAGAGCTCACAGCCAGCTCTGGACCGCCCCACCCTGCCCTGCCCCGCCACAGGCAACCTTCACCATGCCACACACGAATATCGGACCTCTCCAAAAACTCACCCCTGAAACCAGAGCAAGCAGAGTCAGGTTGGAAGAAGTGACAGACGGCGGAAGACAGGAAGCTGGACAGAGACCGCTCCAGTGAGAGGTGGTTTCTCATGATTATTCACAGCAACTAGTGATGTTTAAGGAGCCAAACTGAAGATTGGAGAGGAGAGGAAGAAACGCTGCGCTGGTGTCTGGGTGAAAATGAAGCTGGCTTTTTTCAGCAGTTTCTGGGAAAATCTGAGCGGAGTCATTTCTACGCTGGGTTTTTCTTTTAGCGCCTGTCATGACTACAGTAGGAGGCAGTTGGTCTTGGTTGTTTTAACACACTGTGAATTTGTGTGCTTGTGCCAGAATTTTAGTCCACGTGTATTTGTCTACTACTGCTGCCTTCCCTGCACAAACACACATGCACACACCCTCATCAAACAGTGCAAAAGTTTCACCACAGGCGCCTTCTGTGTCAGTCCCCCCCTCACGACGATACCGCTCCACAAAAGAGATACAACACCCAAACATGAATAGACATAAACACACACACACATACACACACACACACACACACACACACACACACACACACACACACACACACACACACACACACACACACACACACAGGCACATTACTGCTGGATGTCTGCCATTTCTGCCCACTTCAATCCATACGCTGAGGCAGAGGAGACTCTTGGTGGTAGGCATTGCTCATTACAGAGACTGCATGTAATTCAACCGCTCTCGTCTCCAGGTCAAACTTATATGCATAGAGACTGATGAGATGATAGAGGCTGATTCATATGCAGAAATTGGTTATGTTTAGATAACAGATGTGTGGGATGATGATAATGAGGAAGATAAATCACAGGGGGAGACTTGAATTACTGAAAAGCGTGTGTGATGTTTAATAGACACATAAGCATTACACACGGAGTAAAATGACGACGACACGTAGCAAACGGGGAGAAGAGTTCTATACCTTGTTCCACGTTCTCTACAGTACCATGCTGAGCGAGAAGGCCATCCAAAACCTGAGGGAGACACAACAGTTTAGGCACAAAGACAAGAACCCAATCACAGTGGTACACACACACACATACACACACACACACAAGCTTGGTGCTACTGGCAATGTTCTGAATGACAATGTACTGCACAGAAATAATAGAGTCAAAGTGAAACTTTTTTTTTTTTTTTTTAATCAAAGCACGTTACTACGAAGCCAAATCCAAAACACAACTTTTAACTTAACTTTCTTTTTTTTACTTGATCTTTTGGCAACATCCTCTCACAATAGTATCACATTGGACGATCAGCCTTAATGACTATTCATTTTGATTTCCTTAAAGTTCAACTGTGTACACAATAATGAGTCTCAAAAGGTTGAGACTGGTGCGGACTTGCCTGTAAAAACACCACCTACGATTACAGATAAAGTTAAGAGAGATGAATACTGGTGCCTTTCATAGATGACACAAACTGCAGTTTTGCAATAATGGAAAAACAGGAAGAACAACAAACTGTTCAATTACGTAGACTTTAATACCCCACTATCTTAAACCCTTGAAGAGGAATTGTCTGTTTACTGCACATTAAAAGCAAGTGAATTAATTATGCCAGGTACACAGTGCATATGTCGTCTGTGTAATTAGATAGTTCCACTTAAAGTGTCAAAGACTGAAATAACATAGGGAATATAATGGTTTAGTGTCTATGGGGTGGTATAAATAAGGTGCCACCAAAAAAGAACTTTATTTCCAACGAAATAAATAAACACTCAAATGATATAAACCCCAAATTTATTTATCTAATATGTTGCAAAGGCAACATATTAGATAACGAAACTCGAGAAAGTATTGATTAAAACATAATCACATAGATGTTTTTATCCTTCCAGGACTTCTTAATTGAATTTTTGTTTTTAGGCCCAAGCTCATTTCAGACTGAAAACATGGGTGAGACCATTCACCTTGTAATTACTGCTGATTTTAAAAATAAAAACAGCATTGGCGATGGCATTGAGGAGTACATTGCATTGATAAAAACTGTACAACAGATTGGCTAAAAATCCAGGAGAAAAATCAGCCTTCCAGCTGTCCAGATCTGTAGTCTGCTAAAAACATCCCAGACTTTTATATTTACTAATTCAATTCTTACAACCAGTGTATCTGGCTTATGTTTCAAAACTAAAGCTTATGCCAATTGTCATCAAGAAGGGAGGGAGGGGGGTACCATCCGAACAGGGCATCAGGTCATAACAGAGACAAACGAAGCAAACAAGTATTCACAATTCAAACTTGCACCCGTGTCCAATGCAGAATTCCCTCTTAACCTCGCAAACGTTTTATTGTGAAAGTACCTGTGAAAGTACCCCGAGAAAATCCACAAGGAAACGTGGAAAAGAACATAGAAACTCCATCCACAAATACCCCATCTAAGATTTGAACCAACCATGGGGCAACAATGCTAACTGCTACAACATGTAAATGCGACAACTTCTACCCCTTCTAAAGAAATATGGAAAAAAGAGGAAAAAAATCTGTCACTAAATGTCCTTTACCAAGTAAAATCAACAAACACATCACTTTTATTAGTTTGATGCTATTCCGCTTAAATGTAGCTTGACAGGTTCAAGGTTTGGTTTGAAACTTTAGAAAATAAACTTTTCAAAGGTTTTTCTGATTTCTTCAGAGTTAAGGTGTCTTTCTAACAAAACAAACTGATATAAACTTATAATCAGGTGTCAGCAGCCGAGGTCTGAGTCATAAACTGTCTGTGAAAAACACACATCTGGATTGTTGCTCTCTGGACGTATGGGAAAGCAGATGGCTTTGCTCTGTAAAGAAAATATACTCCTAAAATCACAACAACAGCCCTTTTAACCCTGGCAATTTCAAGAATCAGATAGTTTAAAAACAGTAAAAGTCTGAACGTTCATGGCACGTTTTAATCTCAGCTACGTTTCACAAAGCACTTTCATTCAACCAAAAACTCTTATTTCTTTAACTCATGTTTAAGCCAAACTCACCTTCATTTAACTGTCACTTACACACAAACACACACACAAAGGAAAATAAAAAATGTGTAGAACTGTATTAAATATCTTTTGCTCAGCTGCATCTTTTTAATGATGCTGATTTGCTTATTGTGAAGCTGGAAGATAAATGTAGCCTCCGGTTTAAAAACAAGCTTAAATGTAGAATAATAATTAGTTTGGTTTTCACCTGCCAGCTTAACATGGAAGAATAAAAAAAAAAAATTTTTAAATTGTCTCACTCAGTCAAACAACCAAACTTTTTTCTCCACCAAATGTTATCATTTCTATAATTTCTTGTGTGGAGAAAAGTTCTCAAATGGCATGCATGCAGCTATACAACTTAAACACAGGTGGGACTCTTGGTAGGCATGAAGACGGACACACACAGAGAGACAACAGACTTGGACCCCTGCGAGGTTGCAGATGTTGACATCAGACAGTGTCATCCAGACAGTAACAAACATTCACAGACATAAAAACGTGCACACAAACACTTGTGTCTAAAAGGAAGGTGACTCATTGTCAGGAAATTGGTTTATGTGCTTCCTGGTGCTGTTCAACTGGGCATCACACTCCCTCACACACACGCAAACACACATAAAAACACACTGACATACAAACAACTGACCTCCCACTGTAGATGAGGGGGAATGTTCCGGATCTGGATCTTCCGACTCCTGCAGAGATGAGAGACACAGACGGAGTGGATTTAACGGACCTGAACCACAAACTTAGACACACACACATAAACACACTTACAATCATCTGTTCACAGCAAGCCCAGTAAACTTCTCTATATATAGAGTTAATTTATATACATGTGTGTACACACATCAGCCATGTCAGCACTTGGGGAACAGGAACAGTTTTGCAGAGATGGCAAAAAAGCAGAATAAGACCTGCTTTACACAGTATGTACCGGTACATGTAATTTACACACATCAGTAGTCTGTATCACTGATCAGAGGACTGCTCCAGAAGAGCTAAAAGAAACGTCTGTGTGTCGGCAGGCGTTTATTAGACAGTAGTTAGAGACTCCTGGTAACAACATCCTACGAGTGCTTTTCTTACCACTCTCACTATGAGAAGTGGAAGTGACACAAGTGAAATGGTGCTCAGACCAAAATTGATGGATTTCCTCAGTCTTGAGTGATGCAATCAGCGGATGTGTTTCTGGTTTCATTTTTATGTAAGACACTAGAATATATACACACACACACACACACACACACACACACACATACACACGTATATATATATATACATATATATATATACATATATATATATATATATATATATATATATATATATAGATATATATATATATAGATATATATAGATATATAGATATATAGATATATGTATATTTATATTCTTCCAGTTTACTCAGTTCAACCACAACATTCAAGCATAAGTACTTTAACAAGCTTTTATCAAATCTTTATTGAAATGAATCAGCCAAGGAGAACACAGGCCCTCTCTGCCTGTTCGTTTTGGGATCCTGAGTCTCCACAAAGCCTCCAGTGAATATGGCAGCACAAACAGCAAAGCCACACAAACCGCCTGTGACCACAAGCTGTTAACAACTACATTAACGTGAGAGAGCCCAGTCCAGCTCTGCGGTGACCGCTGAGCTAACATATTCCAAAAAGACATTTAAGAAGCATTTCAGATGACACTGGAGACTGAAGGATGGAGCTGTAGAAATGCAGCAGAGGAGGAATGACAGGCAATAATGAGAGGTGGATTTAAGTTCAGGAGGACTCTCCAAGGGAAACACAAAAATGCATAACGCACCATTTTGCCGCTCTTTGACTCTACATGCTAATACAAGTTTATTTCAGCCAAATCGGCAGGTTTGCGCATAAATGTTAGCAGGTCAGAATTTCTCATCTGCAGAGATAAGATGGAAGCATGCTGGTCATGAATGAATTGATTCTTTCTGATTCTGCTGTTCAAGGGCAGACAGAGGAGGAATGCAGTGTCACGTGGATTTCTCCTCAATGCTTCTCATCTACTTGAACTTTCTGCAGTACCATAGAAACACTAAGAGGCAAAGCCACACAACTGATACTGGTTTTAGTGCAAGAAGTCACTCAACTTTAACATAAACTTTTAAAAAATTAAATAAACCTTAAAAAAAAAAAAAACATTTAAAATTTAGAGTACAATACTTTTCTTTGGCTAATCAGATAAAAAAGTAAGACATTTAATACAACCATAACATCCTCCAAATGTCTCTTGAAACCAATGGTGGACAGAAACGCCAGAACTTCCCACAGTATCATACAACACAGTGGGCTGCAAACATTCTGTGTAAAGCAAATTTGAAGTGAGTGGCTTGATGAAAGCACTCTTTTGGCAACTGGGATCCAAACAAGGGTAAACTGATTTAAAAAAAAAAAAAAAAGCCTGTGCCACTAAAGTACATCACCTATTTCCACATAGTAAACAACCTCCTGCTGTCCAAAAGCCACCAATAGCTAAAAGTGTTTATGGCCAACTCAAAACCTCAAAAACAGTCCCAAATACTGGCTTTTCTAAGCTACCTCATGTGGAAACTAAAAGCTCCATTCATTCAGCATTGTCTGCTGAAGTGGCCTGCTAATTCTAAGGCCAGTTACACTGCTGAGTTTTTGCAAATTAATTATGCCCACTGTAATCTTGATTTGCAAGACAATATGATGCCAAACTGCAGCATCTTCTGTGGATATTAACAAGCATCACAGTAGATCACATTTCTTGTGGGGTAAATTCACAGAGGACGTTGCAGAGTCTGATGCAAACTGTTATATATAAACATTTTCTCAGTGTCACTTAATTATTTGTCTGTGACCATTTCTTAACAGTGACCTTGAGCTTAAAGACTACTCACTTGCCTGTTATTATCAAATATGCAGAGGAAGCTTCCTGAGGGGACATGTCATGGAAAATGTGACAGTGCCTGCTGACAGTCCACAAATGTCTTATTTTCAGCGTGCTTGTGGCCACATGGCTAACCAGGAGTTCAGTGCTTTCTTTGCCTTTACAGAAGAGATGGGCCCACAATGCATGTCGCTCTGCCACATTTGCTTTTAGCTGTCTGCAACATTCAGTTTAAGGCACAGGCATCAGCTGTGTGTCCTGAGGTTGTATGTATAGCTTTATAACTCAGTGCTAGTATGCGAAGCAGCAAGTCTCTGCTACCGTATCCGGTTTGAATGTTCAATAGCAGTGAACCCAGCGCTCTTACACTTTTCCCAAATCCAAAATGAATTGTAGCAGAAGATACAAACTAAAGATGATGGTTAATTATTGTTTGCCAAATGTAACCAAGCTGTCTGCTGCTGGCTAGGAGCAGCCTGCCAAGAAAAAATATTTGAGGGTGGCCATGTTCTGCCAAAAAAGCTAATATTTACTGCACCCACCTGTATGAGGTAAGGAGCCGTGTCTGTGCACAGGCTTGCATACCAATGGCCACATGCATGTGGAGCAGTCTAAGGAATTTTAACCTCTGTGCAGGGGTACAGGGGGGTGAGACGTTTGCAATGTCTATGAATAAAGCGCTGATTATGAATTTATAAATCTTGCAGCAAAATTATACACTTCAATTTATTTTATTTTTTTTTAGTGTTTTCATACCTACTTTGTACTTTGTACAAAGTACTTCACATTTAGATCTATTGCTAAATCTACAAGTAAAATCCAAGCTATTACAACTGCTGAAATTATGTAAATTCTGAGAACTATGTGGAACAAAGCTGCAGTTTAATCCATCAGTCATCAGAGAAAAAATACTAACAATGAGGAAAACTGATCAATAAACCTACAAAAGAGCAACATAAGAGACGGTATTGCTTTTTTAGTTACACAGTATAGAAACTATAGAAAACAGGCTTTAAAACTGGTCTCCATCTGAGCCAAAGAAAATTTAGACATGAAAACACAAATTTGGGAAAAAAATGAAACAGCCTAAACTGAATTTACAACACAACAAAAGTTGCAATATAGGTTGCAGTTATCTGTTAAATCTAGAAATAATGAATGACTGGATAAACTACCACATAAGTGCAGCAGCAGTAGTCTCTTAAAATGATAAATGTGGTCATACAAACCAAAATAGCATGCCTATTAAAATATCTATGTATTGAAATGTAAGTAAGTCTACTTGTCATGTAAAAATATCCAACACTATATGATTATTCCGTCTCACAAAGTTTATTACTATATAAAATCACAATAAGAAGCTATCGAAAATGGCACATGAGGAACATTGTAGGTCATTTAAAAAGAACATAACGGTACAAAGTGGGGGCAATAATCTTTGAATATTAAGAGTTTAAAATGACAAATTGATGAGAAACCCCAAGGAACGACAATGCTTATCACCAAATCAAACATTTAACATTTTCAGCAGACAATCATATGTTGTACTTTTAAAACCAGTTTCATCCAAGCTAAGTTTGGTTTATCTCACATTGTGTTATCTATTTGACATGTCAACAGTGAAAGCTCAATTTCACTCGTTTGATCCAATAACACTGCCTTACTGATCTGATTTTGGTTAAAGTTAACATGCTGCAGTGATAGATGTATGTTTCATTCCATCAACTACTTTAAAAAAGTGTTTTGTTGTTGCAGCTCCACATTTATTTATTTGCTTTTTAATATTGACATCTATTGTAAGAAGTTGGTCTAATCTTATAAATTAAAAGAATGTGGCTTCTGTTTCTTCACTTTTTCTCATATAAAATAACACATTACTTTGTTACCTTTGTCATGTGTATTCACAGGTATTGTTGACAAGTTACCATGGTAATGTGAATAAAGGCAATTGGACTCTCATGAAAGGACGTCAGTACACTCTTTCCACATCTTTTGTAAGAACTAAAGAAGACATGCATTTTGAATGTGCGGTGGCTATAATATGACATTTCATTAACTAAGGTATCATATATAGTGTATAAAGTGATAATTATACATAAAAACATTTATCAATGATTCCATAAATATTAAAAAACAATTCAACTAATCAAAAACTTGGTGCACTTTGCTCCTTAACTGTCCTCACAACAATCAGACATTCCTGTCATTTGAAGCGTATCACTATATTTTTGTGTCATCCTGAGGTCTCTTAAACCACCACACCCCTCCTTTTTTTTTTACAGAGAATTTAAAAATGTAACTTTTATTTCCTCTTCCAATATTCTATCTGATGTGGTCTTTAAAAGCTTTGTTGACACTCCATGCCTCTGCACCGTGCAGATGTCAGAGACAGCTCATGAGGCACACTGTCCAGTGCCCAGCAGGGAAGCCTCTGTGTGGACCAATAAAAAGATATTGCAGACGTTCTTTCGGCCAGGCTTGTACGAAGCGCACAGCCACACAAAGCTCCCACAAACATGTCTGCTCACACACTCAGCCTCAGCAACAAAGCTCATGTCTAATTTTCCAGAATGCTAAAGTTGTTTTTTTTTCTCCATTTACCTGTCATCTTCTACTGTCCTGCACCCATTTAGCTGTCAACACTCCGACTGGCTGGTTCTCAGAGCAATCAACTCATATTACAAAGGCCTCACTATTCGCAGCGATACAGGAAAATATTTGCTGCTTTGTGTTTAAGAAGAAGAAAATAACCTTAAAAGAAGAAGAGCAATATTTTTCTCAGACAAGCAGACATCAGTATTTTTTAACAGCTGTCATCCAGATTTCTGACTGTATTCTGCTTGATGCGAAAGCTCGAAGGCCACGCTTGATGACACAACAAACACAGTAAGTTCTCATCTAGCCAGCTTATTGAAAGACTTTTTTTTCCACAGAATGAAAGATGATTCTGTCGCTATCGTAGCCATACTATGCAGATAAAATAGGTAATGAAAACCTCTGCGGTCATAAATCACACCGGAGGCATGTGATTATGCACCTATTACATGCTCATATTACCAATTCAGTCTACATACTGTCTACGCTAAACTAAAGACTTCTGCTTCTTTTACATGTGAAAGTGCAGTGCTGAGTGCAGCATAATGTGATCATCCAACGATCAGCTACATTTACTGCTGTAAAGGCATGTATGTGAGCTTCTGTTGCTTTTACAGCTCCACTCTGGCCTGCACAGCAGCTAAAACTAACACAGTGCTGTACAGTTCAGGTGGGTTAGTGAAATAATCTGGTGGTCCTTACACACCACCAACACACTTGTCTAATCTGAATTAACCCAATTTCTGGTTTGGCTCTTTGGCTCTTTGGCTCTTAAGCTTTTAAGCGCATAAAACGCTCTGAAATCGCAAAGAGGAAACAACAAGTCAACAATTCTGCAGAGACCCCTCAATGTGGAGGATGTACCCCCAGCTTCAGATTCTACCAGCTCTCACACTGCATCTCCCTGTCTCTGCTGCTGGATTAGTACATAGCCTGCACCTTAAGCAGTGTTCCTAACTACTTTTCGAAGACTTATACATTTTGATATATAATAGATATAAAAGGATTTGTATGAGCAGTGCCCATTGTTGTCTATCAACCACAAAGATTGATTGCAATTTGTCCTCCAGAAGAAGAAATTCTGAATTAGCACTATGGTATATAATTTACCACAATTCAACAATTTAGTGAACAATACATTGCATAAAGCAGCAAAGCAGAAATCAGTGGACAACTACCTGCCTGAAAGATTTGGATAAAACTCTTATTTGCATTTTCTTTTTCTTAATAGTCAAGTAGATATCATTGACAGTTTAGGATGATTGCAGAATCTTTCAATATCTTAGGCACCTTCATTTCATAAGCCTAATCATTATATTATTATTGGCTTATTATTTATTATTCTTATAGTCTTTCACATCTGGAGGTCCATTAGAATATAATTCATTAAAAGTCTTCTTCTTGATATGAAATATTTTCTCTCCTTTCAGCTCCAGCTTTGCTAAAAGACAACACCCCCAGTATCTTGAACAAAATGCTTTGCTAAGCCCACTAGCTAGTTACTGCATCTTATCCTGTTACATTGTTAATAAGCAGTTTGGTGCTGTAGGTTGGGTACTTTCAGCACTTAAAGATAGGTACTGCTTCCAGTAAAAAACAACACAAGTAATGAGGCTGATGGACAATGATCAAATTATGAGCAAGAAATCCAAGTTAAGTCATAGTTCATCACATCTTATTTACATTCATTTAACTCTGACTGGACAAATATAGATTAGATATAAAATCTTAAATTATTAAACACTTCACAGCTTAAAAACAAAGTGATACAAATATTTTTTGATAGCGAAAAACACTTTCATTTATCTATATGATAATAGAAAGATGTCTCATTTCTCAAAAATTTGTATCTGGGACACGTTCACGTACAGTTTTATTAAAATAACAATATTCCCCAAGGCATTAATTTGTAATCACCCAAAAACCTCTCTCCCAAATGGAAGCTGGAAAAAATTGTATCTGTGCTGCTCCATTGTTCCCTAAACACATATTTTTCATATCAATACTGCAAAATGAACAAAGCTGCTGCTCCGCGGTGTTGCTAACTGTCTCATCTCAGTATGTACTGCTCAGGTGCTTGTTTCTGTCTTCACTTCCAGACCTCTGTGGGCGAGGACTCATCAGAATTCAGCAGGCTTACCTGCCTGCCTGTTTCTCTTCACATGTTAGTTTTCAATGTGGCGCCGCAATAGGAAAACACATGCGACTCGAATGGAAGCCACAACCTTCCTGTTGACGTGTCTGCTCCCTGCAGTCAACAATCACTCAGTTGGTTAAAAGAAAAATGTAAATAAAGAAACATGTTTCTTCATCCATTGCTTGGACTACAAACTTAATAATAAGACAGGTTTATTTATTGGAGGGCAGTTTAAGAATTTAATTGTTTATTAAAGGTGATTCGATAGGTTTAATTTACTTTTAGATGTACACATGGTGAGAAACAGCATATGGTGGTGCAATATTTGCTTTGAGAAATATGAGCCCCAAACATGCTTTTCTCACCACACACTAGCTTACAGATGTATATCACATGTACACAATAACATAAAAAAAAAAAGGTATAAATAAATATTTACATTGAATTTCTATTTGTATACAGTTGCAGATGTAATGTGTTGTCCAGTCCTCAGGTGTAATCTTAACAAATTAATTCTCAGTCAGCACCACAATGCCACAGGGTGACACAAAACACATTTTCCTCCTTCATGCCTGCTAATTCAATAAAATGAGTATTTTAAAATTGTTTCCTTTGCACATCTCAGTGGCGAAATCCATTTTAATTTAAATGGAAGCTGTCGGCACTAACACATCAGCTGATCACTACAGATTTCAGAATACGACTGAAATATATATATATATATATATATATATATATATATATATATATATATATATATATATATATATATATATATGTCCTGATATATATGTATATATATATATATATATATATATATATATATATATATATATATATATATATATATATATATATATATATGTGTGTATATATATATGTATATATATATATATATATACACATATATATATATTTATATATATATATATATATATATATATATATATATATATATATATATAAATGTGTATATGTATATATATATATATATATATATATATATATATATATATATATATATATATATATGTGTATATATATATATATATATATATATATATGTGTATATATATATATATATATATATATATATATATATATATATATATATACACATATATATATATATACATAAGGGCAAAACCAAGAAAAGGTAAGGCGAGGTAGGTACAGCCGGATGTCATACCTGAGGCCCTGGAAACTGCCGAACAAAGACTACAAGCATCGGCTGTGTGACTGAAGAGATACACAGGAGATGTTGAGGCCAGAAGAATAAACTGGCTCTTCTCAACTAACCCAGCTAAAGTGCACTCCCAGTGGCAGGGTAATACTACACAAACTGATCCACCAAGAATGGAGACGGAACAATACTGGAAAGGCATATGGGAGAAGGAGGCATCACATAACAGTGAAGCACAGTGGTTAAAAGACCCCAGAGCAGACCACAGCTCATGAACAAGGTCCAGTTACCATCACAGTGGCAGATATTCAGCGTAGACTCTCAGGTATGAAGAACTGGTCAGTGCCTGGCCCTGATATGATCCATGGCTACTGGCTAAAGAGGCTGACTTCACTCCATGAATGCCTGGCAGCACAAATGAACCAACTTCTGAGGGATGGGACTCACCCTGAATGGCTGACCAAGGGACGAACAGTCCTGATACTGAAAGACCCCCACATGGGATCAGTCCCATCCAACTACCAGCCAATAACCTGCCTCTCCACGACATGGAAGCTACTGTCTGGCATCATATCGGTAAGAGGGCACATGGATCACATATATGTGCATAAATGTGCATTTATATGTACACATATTTCAGCCGAGTGAAGCAGAAAACTACTGCAGAGATGACAATGCTGTTTTGTGTCTTTAGAAAGTGTCTTAATAATATACCTAGAAAATCCTTCAATGAGACAATTGAATGGAGAGGGTTGAAACGCCTGCACACTGACTCTAAAAATGTTTATCTTGCTTTTTCAAAAAAGAAAACTATTTGACCATGCAGATTTTAAGAAATATTTCTACTGTCTAATTCTAAATATGTAAAAATAAATATCTTTCCATTCTTATTTTATGCCTTTGAAAAATTATGTATCTCAGTTTTATGTGGTGGATTTGAAAAAAGAGAGTAAATAAAAATGTACATCACAAAGCATAAATTTAACAACAGATTAACGTTGACTTCAAAGACATATGTCCTGCCTCCAGATGGGAATGTTAAAGTTGGGAGGTGGGAGGCAGTGCGAAAAGTTGTGTTGCAGAATACCAACGTTTGCTTCATTTTTGCTTGTCATGCAGAAATTAAGCAAATACAATCAGATGCAATAACAACATTTACATTTTATAAGGACAGTGATGAGAACCATGAGCAACAAGTGGCTGACAAATAAAGAAAGAAAGTACACAGAGAGATTATTCTAGTGGATCTCTGCTGTTCACGTCTGTGTGGATCAAAAGCTTCCCTGCTCCTCTACTCCACTACTTCACAAACTGAGGACAGCTGAGTCCTCATCAAACAACACACAGACAACCTACAGGGAAACAACTCACAGATCTAACAACACTTTTAATGCATAGGCTTCTACAAGCACATGTTGATTCTGCGTCTGTTTCTCACACACCTTAGTGCCCGTAGCTATTGACAGGTAGATGCCGGCTCATAGTGCAGTGGTACAGTGGTCCACTGTTAGCTGCTCCTCATGGCTGCTTCTGTTGCTTTATGTTGAGTTGTGCGGCTTGCTCCTTAGGTCTCATCCTTTAATCTGCCAGCCATGAGGTATTATACTGTAGCTTGAAAGGCTGAACCCGTCTGCCTTAGGTGTAGGTCCCAGCAGGGTTAACTTGCTGCACGTACAACATTCAACATTATGCAGGCCTTCAAACTGTTTTCCCGCCTGCCTTTCTCTCTGTCTGTCTGCTTGTCGTCTCTCATCGTCCCCTCACTCTGCCCGTCTCACTTCTTCCTCCAGCTCCCTCTCTGGAGAGCCTGTTTTACTTGTTCACACTCAAACACAAGAGCGCACTAACTCATTTTTTTCCCCCCTCTCACTGTCTGCAGGGGAGTTCCTCTTACAGAGTGAAAATAACGTACAGTAAGTAGCAGGAGGCGACTAGCGAATCATGCTCAGAGAGACAGAAATGCTGGCAAGTCTGGTCAATGGGAACATATTTCCAAATGCACCCCTGCCAGTCACAGCTGCTGTCACTGAGGAGTCCTGGCCCCTCCAAACAGCGGCAAAGCAAAGCATTTGGAAACACTGAGACACACACAGCGTTTCTCAGGAAGCACAACCATATAGTGCAGAAGCTATATCATATTGTTTACTTTGCTCACAATTCAGTTTCACTTTCATTTCAGAGAAATTAGGGAACTTATACCTGTTTCTGTCTCTCTGCATTTTAACTGCATATTTTTCTTTGTGCTTTTGTAGTGTATTTTTGTAGTATTTTTTTTAAATAAAACAATATTAAAAAAATACTTTGATATGAATACAAATTAAGGTTTTAAATAATTTAAAATCCTTTATAAAAGTTGCTATTAATTCCACATACATTTACTAATTATCAAGTTTTAAGAGCTGAAATAAATTACTTCAAAATTTATCACCAAAACCTTTAATTAAAAAAAAAAAAAATCTGGAAATTAGCTGATTATGAATGTACAGTAATGTTAAATACTGCCCCACCATCTTTATTATAATATATGTGAATACCAATAAAAATTAAAATCTCACTGAATTTTCTTAAGTTTGACTGGACTACTCTAAAGCCAATTTAAACATCTTATAAAAAGAGATACGTTGGGGGGGGGGGACTAATAGTTTAATACAAGTGTAGAAAAGAAAAAAGTGCCGTAACTCCAATAAGCCATCAAGAGATTAAGAAGGCAGTGGGATTATGTATATAGGACAAACTTATGTAGGTTGGGGGTTGGAGGGTGTTTGTGTATGTGTGTGTGTGTGTGTGTGTGTGTGTGTGTGTGTGTGTGTGTGTGTGTGTGTGTGTGTGTGTGTGTGTGTGTGTGTGGAGAGTGTGTGTGTGTGTGTGTGTGTGTGGGGGGGGGGGGGGGGGGGGGGGGGGGGTATAGGACTAACAGGTTTAAGGCATTAACAGGCAACTCTGGACAGGGAGTTGTGTGCAGAGTGGCATCAGTATGGGTGGACACAGGCAACACATCCTTGCCATCCAGGATTTCTTAACTGTTGTCTGTAAGAGAGGGTTTTTTTCATAGTGGGTATAGCTCCACAAATGGGTGGGGTCAAATAGATAAAAGCTTCCAATGCATTAATTACATTATAGTGCTCCTCCCAAAACCCTTAGATCATCTTGTGTCACGTGACTCGCAAGTGGCTGAAGTGGCATTATCCCTGTCTGACTTTAATCCCGCAGCTAAAACGGCTCCAGATCCTGACCTACTCTGAGAAATGAGGCAGGGGGCTGTGGTGGACAGGAAGGGGACAGAAGATGGGCAGAGTACCAAGCTCTGTGTGTGTATGTGTGTGTCTCTGTGTGTATGTCAGTGAGGGGAATATGGAGGCTGCGTGTGTGTTGTGTGGGAATGTAGACTAATTCAAAAATGTGAGCTACTCACTGGGATATCAGTCCTGATCAATATGCAATAAATACCTGAGTAAATATCCTGAGTTGACTGATATCTCGAGTTAGGAGTCTGACCTCCTCAGCAGAAGGAAGGAGGTGGAAATGCTCATTGTGTGGGGAGCATGTATGTGGACAGATCAAAGGTAAGGGAGAGTTATTGGAGATTGCGGAAAAGCTAGAGAGGTTTGTTTTTGCAGCCTTTATATGTGACTAGAAGTGAAAAAAAAAATCCATTAACAAACAACAAACCTTAACATGGCAGTCAGATGTTAATAATGCACACAAAAGCAAACAGCAAGAGTTCTTATATTGATAAGCCAAATTCTTGTTACCACAGCAAATCAACTTAGCAATTTTTCCAAATGACAAGCATAAGTGGAAAAAATGCTCTGTATATGCATTTTAACCAGAACCACTTGAATAGCAATTAAAAGATTAATCACAGAGTAAAATGATTTTTGAGGAACAACCTTCAAGGATTCATTCTACTTACTGAACAAGTATTTCTAGTCCCGTTCAAGCTGGCAACACTCCTCCACAGAAACACCAAAACAAATCTGCAAGCATTTACAGGCCGACTGCTTTCATCATTCCTGACAGAAAACATGAGGCTGGTTCGCCTCTTTAACAAACACTCTAAGTTGAAGAGGTTATTAAGCACTAGAGCGATCCTGAAAGCCCAACAGCCGCTGATATGAGCATGTCACATGCTCAAAATTCAAAATGGTAATAAAGTCACTGTTATTAGTCGTAACGACTTCATCATAGGTGTAACATCTGTAGCAGTGGTTCACTTGACCAAAAAAAAAAAAAAAAAAAGGCAAAACAGATTTAAAAAGGCAAATAACAGCAGTATTTTTCCTACTGGCTTTTTTGCTAAAAGCTCTGATGTTTGATCCAATCCTAGTCCCAATGTACGTGTGTGTGTGTGTGTGTGTGTGTGTGTGTGTGTGTGTGTGTGTGAGAGAGAGAGAGAGAGAGAGAGAGCAAGGAGGGAGCATGGGGTGGGGGGCACTATTTGAATCTTGAGCTGTGAGTTGATGGATGCCCATCTTTGATAATGTGCACTAATGCTGTAAATTCTCCACAAATGCTTGAGGTGGGCGTGCATCCACCAAAGGGTGCAGCCATTACCACTGAAAAGAGAAAGAACAAATGCAAGTACTTTCGGATTTTTAAAAAAAATGTATCGAAGTACAGCACATCGATGCATCATCTTCAGCAACTCCACATCTCAACCACTGCGTCTAGTCAATATCAAAATGGCTTTTGAAGCTAGTCATTTTACATCTCAGTAAATTATTGTCCCGCAATGTCAAAGGACCGGAAACAGAGCCGCTTGGAGTCACTCCTCACACCACTTGAAACAAAACCATTTCAGCTACCATCTCTAAAATGGCCTGCTGCTCTCCACTTAGGCAACGGCAGACACACACTTCTGCAATGACATTGACACATGCACATACACATACACACAAACATCTACTGTATTGTTAAAGAATCCTAATAGTGATAAATACAACTCTACTAAGAATAAACTGTGTGTCTCTGTTACAGTATCTGATAGGGCAGCTCACATTCAGCTTACAGTACATAACATACAGTTGTACGCTATTTACACCCCCATATGCTAACACACAGCAGGCTTCATTCTGTACTGCCTCTCTGTGCCAGGGGGGAACGTTGCTGGATGGGGGGGGGGGGGGGGGGGGGGGGGGGGGGGGGGAGCAAGTCAGACAGTCTCTGGAGCAAGGGGTTAAACTGCAGCTGCATTTTCTGCAATTCACTCTTAGAAAGAGTGAAAATTACCTGAACCGTCACAGAGTGAGCATGTCAGGGAAAAAAATAAATATACTTGGCAACATAGTGCATAAAGGTAACCTCCCCCCTTCACAGGAACGCATGCATGGCTGCTCCAGCATCA
The DNA here is from genome assembly GCF_933228915.1 of Telmatherina bonti. Lineage (NCBI taxonomy): Eukaryota > Metazoa > Chordata > Actinopteri > Atheriniformes > Telmatherinidae > Telmatherina > Telmatherina bonti. Next base: position 21,963,467 of record NC_136613.1, on the reverse strand, counting down.
AATATTTACTAACCTGGTGAGCTGAAGATGCCTGCAGTTTTGCCTTTAGGTTCTTCAAGCCTGCTCCGTTATGGACACACTCTTCAGTTATAATTGCGTATTTGTCAGTGTGGGCTTTATTTAACCTAGCAGGGACGGGCAATTCATCAGTCAGTGTCATAATGCTGTTTGCTTGTGTTAGACAGAGGTGTCGCATTGCTGGATGGGCAAGCATTATGTTCACACCTGCTCAAGATGAATGGCTACAAAGGCTATCAAGATTTTCATGCTAAACACACACACACCCAATCAGTCAAATGTGTGGTATCCTAGCAACTTGCTAATACATTTCAGCAGTTTTGCAATGTATTTTACTCATTAATACAATGTTATAAATGTGGGAAAATGGCAGCAAAAAAACCTCTGAAGTGACAAACAACAATACTCCCAATGTACAGTATGGCACCACTTCCACAGCAGCTAGTGCACCCATGGGGAATCCTGAGTGGAGCCTGTTAGTGAGATTGAACACTTCATGATCAAATATTCTGCTCCTCCAGGGAAATACTGCCATGGGTCAGCAAGATGACAACTTTTTTCACGTTTTACTGTATTTGTGCAGCCCTGCAGCAACTCTGGGATAATCATCTGCTGCTTTGTCCACAAGCTGATGTTTACTGGGAGGAAAAAAATTGAGCACAATCCCATTAAGTCGCCATCCCTCACACCCCATTACAACTTCCTATTATTCTTCTTCTGTGTCTTTCCACTGCCTTCTCACTGTCTTTCTCATACAGTACATGCCCTGTCTTTCTCTCCTAAAGCGACTGACTGGGTATTGGCATGTACTGGGTCGCTTGGCAGGAAGACAGATGGAGTCGCCCTACTCTCCAGCACCTGCCTGGCCCACATTACCGAGCTCATCTCTGGGCTCAGCAAATCAGAGTCAGGATCAGGCACAGCTGCGTAAAACAACAGGCTTTATGGCATATCACAACTGCCAAATACAAAACAGCACTTCTTCTGAAACTACTGGGGGAGCCTGTGAGCACTGCCACAGCTCAGGGCTGGAGCACACAGGAATGTTACAAATATTGTGGCCCTGAGTGCAAAACATAACAACATTACAGACGAAACAGAACACTATGACATGTCCCGAAACAAAAGAGAAGACACAACTTAGAAAAGCATGAAAGAAACGATAAGTAACACCTTGCAAAATGTAGCAATAAAACGGAAAACACAGACATTTCATTTAACATGTTTTTTTCTTTTAAATTTGCAGGGAAAAAAAAAAGACACATTTTTATAACACGAATATAAAGAAAATAAATCTACTGTTTGCTGAAATTACTGGAGTCAGTAAATATTTTCTCTACACGTTTTTGTTTATGTATTTTTTTTTTTTATTTAGAATATTTTTATGACGTCTGATTTGTTGCAGTATTACATGTAATGGAAAATTTGTAAAAATATAAACATCTGTTTTTTAATAACCTCATACTTCAAGAAGATGCTTGAGCAGATTTTTTCATCCTTTTTTTTAAACCATTGATATTTTATTGATTCTGTTTAAACAAAAAGGGAACTAAAAACCCAGAGTTTATGTGACAACTTCCTGTTCAAGCTTTGAGTAAAAGATCTAGAGTGTGTTCACTCTACGTTCAGCTGGCATGAGGAGGATTAGAAGGCAGAATATTCCTTATCCTTAATAGGTATATATCTGAAATATGACTCCTGTTCAGTGTAGATTATAATATCTTTCATAATGTCCAAATTTAAGTAAGGACAGGGGCCGACATGAAATTAGACGCTTTTCTTTTATTCAAATATAATAACTCGGCAAAGAGGACAGAAAAATTGCATGTCAGGAGAACATGGTACATGGTTGATGTGACAACACCCATGATTTCAAAATCTACTTCAGACCAGCAACCATTTGTCAGGCTGGTTGTGAGCAGACCACTCACACCCTGCTGAGACAGGACACTCACAACCTCACACAGCCAGCAATCCTCACCAGATGGGGAAGAAATGCTGCCCTCTATCAGCAGTGCTCATCTCTCCCCACACAGGAGCAGAAACACACGAGCGGACACACACCCCCGAGACGAGAGCATAAGCATGCATGTGTTCATCTAGACCTCGGAAGTCCTCTCCATGTCCTCCTCTCTTGTCAGAGACAGAGGAAGCACAATGGTCAGACTGTGCTGCAGGTTGAGATGGAGGCTCAGCTGTGTAGATGACTTGTTCTGTTAGTGGTGGTGAGGGTCCGAACTTTTGCTGCATACATGTGGAAAAGGATGGAAATGGGGGGTTTATAAATGAGAGGGGTCACAAAAGGCTGTGATATAGATGGACAACCCATTCAGCACCTTCCACTGCTGCACTCGTAGAAAGAAGATGAGCATTTGAAGGCTTCAGTGAGGTAATAACTTTTATTGAGATACCTTGCTTGGTTGTATATTCACTGTCATATAAAATCAGCACTCTGACCACTGCACCGCCCATAACGGGAGCCACCAACATACGGCTGGACTGCAGTCTGTGGACTGCAGCTGTGAGCGGCAGACAGACTCCACTCTTCTGAGAGCAGATGGAAATTACATGACTGACAAAGTGACAGAAGTTCACACCAAACTTAACCTATAATCATACAACTGTGACAGATATATCAATGCAGGGTGAATCTCAGGGTGATGTGAGGGCTGAGGTGGATGGGGGGGGGGGGGGGGGGGGGGGGGTACACTTGCATTGAGCTCTGTACAGCCTTCATCATTCAAGCTTTCTTTCTTTAACTCAGTAAAACCACTCAAAACTGGTTGCCAAGGGAACGCGGAGAATTTAACCTGGAACAGTTGGAACTGAATACAGTGTGACCGGTAAACACACATGGACACACACATTCACGAGCACAATGGCACAGTTACACTCCCATATCAGGATGTTGTAAATGTCAGAGGACCACCGTCTTGCTATCTTTCGACATTTGCTGCTTCATAGAGCACTGACATCAAATTACTCCGATATCAAAAGATGTATCTGCCACACAGGTCACTTTTATGATCTGTGAATGTTTTGTTTTGTTTTGTTTTTTTTTGTCCTTTACACAAAATCTGGATGCTTCTGAAACCAAATGAAGGCTTTGAATATTATGAAAGTTGCAACCCACTGGGACACAAATGAGTTGATTCTCTGCACTCTATGCTTTATATTAAACTACATCCAGGATTCATATCAATTGGGTCAAATTAAAATGCATAATAACACTTTCTAAGTTTTTCATTTTATCTTTAGGACAAGAATGTTGGATTTTAATGTTGTAGGAGGCATTTAGCGATATGATATGCTGAGATCAATTTGCACATTGCTTTGCTTTTTCCACTTTGCCAGGAAACCCTTCTTTTGACTGCAAAAGCCTGTGGGAAGTGGAATTGCCTCTCCTTGTACCACATGCTGTTATTCTGTAGTTTTAAAGTTTTGTGCTCACAGTTTCCTGAAGCTGTTGGAAACTAAGTTTACCAACACCAGTGACACTATATTCTGTACAGTTTAATGAATGCAGATCAGCTAATGCATACAGTGCTCTTTAGACAGAAGCTACTTCATGTCACCGCCCACAAAAGCCGAATGTTAACACAAGCAATACTATCTACTCAATAGAGTTTGCCAGTAATTGGTTGCTTCTCCATATCTGCGTCAACAATATCTAAAGTTATGTTTAGCTGCAGATGTGGGTTCCTTCTTGGAATATGTTTACAGAATTTTCGCACGGTGATTAAAACCTATCAGTGAATGTAGGTGTATTCACAGTCTGCAGGTCTGAAGGATAATGAACAGATGAAGATGTGGCCATCTAGCATCTTTTTGGAACATCTTCCTATCTCATTGTGGGCATTCTGCATCACTTTGCAAAAGGTTTGTATGGCTTTGTGGTTGCTTAAAAATCTTTTTTCTTTTTTTAAGCATTTGTGTTTTGTTGTGGTTGTTCCTTATAAGTTTTCAATATTACATGTATGGTATCGAGGTTTGAGTCTTTAGGTCCTTGAATCACATTCTGCCAGTTCTCTGCATAAGCCAACTACTCATCATTTCCAATAAAAGACAGTCAGTCCCAGGAGGAATTGTTCCCTCTGCAGAGTCCAGCCTGTGACCACATTTCTGCTTTAAAAAGCAAGATAAGAGACAGAGAAACATCTGAAGAGCAAAGGTCTGATGGAGGAGATTAAGGTGTCCATTTGACCTGGTGGAGGATGTCAGCGTTCCCAGAACATGGCTCCCAGCCGGCATCACGGAGCCTTTCTGCCCCTGGCTTGCTCAGTGTCAAAACCCTGCTAGGCTACTTGGGAGTTTTCACCTGTTCAAAACCCATCAGAGCTCTTAAGTTGTCCCAGCTCTGCAGTTTTTTTATGGTGATGATATGGGCAAGGACGGACTGCCTGCACGAGAAATGCCACCTGCTGTGCGCCTCAGCTGTCCACCCCTTCATGGAGACCACACCCTTGCGACCCACTAGGAGAACCAGCATACTAAGGGCTGAGAAATGTTCAATTTCTCAGTCTCTCCAGCTTTGTTTCTACATGACTATCCTATTCTAATGCACATGGACACACATGGAAAATAGACTGAGCGACAGAAGGATGCTGAAAAGAGGGGAAAGACCGAGCAGCTGTTGCACCTTCAGATTACTTCCCCAAAAGGGAAGTTAGGCACAAACTGCAAGACTCATAATTATGATTTATAACTCATTAAATCCACATCCAGCACATTTAAGATTGCAGTAATTCATCAAACCCTGCTTAGCAAAACAACATCCTCAAACATCTGCTTACAACAATGCAGATGATGGTGATTATACTTGTGTATGACAAACAAGTAAAATACACTGCCTGACCAAAAGAATAAGAGCCGCCGCCTGAAAAAGGGTCTCACACACACACACACGCATTTGCTGTGGCACTGCTTCTGTAAGGTACTGCAATGTCAAAAGATTTATTTACATCCAGTGTCGCATTATGTTTTCACCGGGATCTTGTACTGATGATGGGAGAGTCTGACTACTGTGACAAGTTCTCTCCAGCACATCCTAAAGATTCTTAATGGGGTTCAGGTCTGGGTTCTGTAGCGGCCAATCCACGTGTGAAAATGATGTCTCATGCTCCTTGAACCAATCTTCCACAATTTGAGCCCAATGAATCCTGGCATTGTCCCTTTGGAATATGCCTGTGCCAGCAGGAAAGAAAAAAATCCATTGATGGGATAACCTGCCTATTCAGTAGTTTCAGGTAGTCAGCTGACCTCATTCTTTGGGCACATAATGTGGCTGAACCTAGACTTGACCAACTGAAGCAGCCAAAGATCATAGCACTGCACACACTGGCTTGTACAGTAAGCACTAGGCATGATGACTGTCGCATCCTCTGCCTCTCCTTTAACCCTGATACACCCACAACTGTAGAACAGAGTAAATCTGGACTCATCAGGCCACATGGCCTTCCTCCATTGCTCCAGATTCCAAAATTGATGCTTCCTTACTAGATAAAGACTTTTTCTCTAGTTAAACTCACTGATTTGTAGTTTTGTTATGGCAACACAGTTGCTCTGTCCCCAATCCACTGAGTTCCCTTTGAATTATACTTGTGGAAATGCTCTTAGTTTACGATTAAAAATAGTCCTGAGTTCTACTGTTGTTTTTCTTTGATTTGATTTTAACAAATGTTTAAAGTGGAACTATTATGTGCATTTCAGGCTAATTTATTTTTATTTCTGAGACCAGAAGGGCTGGGATTGATCGAGTTATTGTCACAAATCGCTTTATTTACTTCAGACCGTCCCTCTCCGTAGGCTGTCAGATCAGCCTGTGGGCAAAACGAGTGGATTGAGACTCTTCCACATTAAGCCCCGCCTCCCACCACTGCACTACATCAGGAGCGCGCACCGCACCTGCTTTCGCCGTCATTGTAACATCTCATAAACAGAAGGATTAGGCTAATATGAACTCAATAAAAAAACTAAATACAATGTCAACACATACAGCATACAGCCCTACATGTTGGAACCTGAATCAGACCCTGAAAACGAAGTGGAAAACAGCAACCCACAGCAACGAATGCAGCAGGATGTCTCTCTTTGGTAAACTCACCAGCCATCGTTGGAAATAACTTTATCCGACGTTTTCCACCCGCCTGATGTATTTGTACATGCCCTTGTTAACCAGTAGAAGGTAACCAATCACCGAACCTTATCCCCCGGGACGTTACAAGGATTTCCAAGTAGAAAAAACTCTCTAAAACAATGCGTTTTTCGTCGCCATGGAAACCGAATGGAGAGCGTGCTGGAACTCAAACTCAAACATGCATTTAGGTGATAAAAAACAGTGTCGTTCACATGTCTGATGAGGATTCAACACTGTAACACTGTAGAAAGCTCAGAAAACCAGAAATAACATAATAGCACCCCTTTAAGTGATTGCTTATCATCCTCATTTAGGACTTTTTCTAACCACATTTATGCCTCAAAGATGATGATTCCCCACTATCATTATTTTACTTTTGCCAAGGCGGGGGTCATGAATTCCGTGGCATTGGTTTGTATGTCAGTCTGTATTAACAACACAGCTCAAAAAGTAATGGATTGAGTTAGGCTAAATTTTTCAGGAAGTCTCAGAAATAGAATAAGGACCAAATTATTAGATTCTTGGGGTGATCTGGATTACCGTCTGGATCAAGGAATTTTTTAAAGGATTTTTTTTTTTTTTTTACTGTGAGGAGAGATAATTTTGCTATTAGAGATTCTAACTCAAATATAATGCCCATAATCATTTGTAAAAATGAAATACAATGGCTTGGCACATGTCTGATTTCTCTGAATTCTTAAACCAGTTTTGGTAGTTTCTGCAGTCTCATTAGATGTTTTTCTGATTGATGCATGCCAATGATTTAACCCTTCTTATACAGACTAACATCTTTTCCACAATTGTGAGATGGATGTTTAAGAAATGAGAAGCTACTCATTGCATCATTTAGGATGAAGTCATTGTTGCCAGCTGAAAGAAAATCAGCCGTGCAGTAATTATCTAATAGGAAGCTTTTACCTATTTGTATAGTTAAATCCAGGTGGTACCTTCTATTTTCAGCCAGGCAGTGTATGTATGTTGTATACCAGATAAACAAATGTGACAACGAGCCCGAGGTGAGTTGGAGTTATGACTTTCCAAGCATGATAAAAAAAAAGAGTCAAAACACAACCTTTGTCTTCCACAAACAGAAGCTGACTTCAGCAAACCAATGAGAATCTAAAGTCAAGAACAAATCCTCCAGCAGGCACTTTGAAAAGAAATGCTTCAGTGGCTCAAGAGGTTTTATGGCTCTCGTTCCCAATCAATGACGGTTTATTTTACCTCCGTCATAGTCTGTCTTTTCATTTGTATAATCATTCAGAGATAAGAAATCGGAGTAGGTGATGTTTAATAGGTAGATCACAAATAAACTCATGGCAGAAGAACCACTGCCCTCATTTCCTATCTGGGTGAGACTATTAGCGACAGAACAGATCAGCTATTTCTACTCCTACAGTGTGATTTCCCTTCAGGTGAAAACTTTCCGTGTGGTGAACAGTCCTGTTCTGTTCTTATTTGAAGCGAATTTTTATTGCTTAGTCAGACACTAAGTCCTAAAGTCAGAGCAATCCTCCTCATTCCAGCCACACCTCCTCACCGCTGAGTGTCGTCTGACTGATTATTTAAATCCCGCTTGTAGAGATTGTAATACTACGGTAACATATTAGTCATGCGACAGGTTGCAGTTGAATGTGAATAACAGCTTCCTGAGAAGTGAATCTCTTCAGATGCTGCTGTGATATACATGCGAGTGTTGTGTTGAACAGGAAAAAAAGGAAAAGGTGTTTCCAACTCTTGGGGAGCTCCAACTGCAATCTCACAAGTCTGATAGACAAACAATGAATTTACAATTCTCTCACATCTGATTCTCATATCTCCCTTAAGCTGTGTGCTCTCTTGCTCCAACAAAGTGTGTTATCACCTCATGAGAAAAGACTCAGCTCTCACAAAAAAGTAAATAATTGCTATATAGATTCAGCAGAGTTTGGGAAAAGCTGGAATTTAAATCCAGTTACCAGAACGTACCCAGAACAAAAGCTTTAGGCTGATTCATCACAGACAACCTGCTATTTTTTCCATCAGCGCTGACAAAGAACAACCTGATTTACTATTTAGTTTCACAACAGTCCCATTAAAATAGAAATGGGTGTGTAAGATTTAGCATTGTTTCTTTTACACCACTTATGAGTCAAACGTAGGAGACAGAAGATAACACAAGTTTCAGAAAAATAACTCCTTAAGGCAGAAAGGGGTGAGAGATACCAAAGCAGATGACTTTGTGGGACTCCTCCTCAAAGACAGGTGAGGCGGAGGCAGCAGCGGATGTGGCTCCTGCTGTCACTCCAGACAAAACCAGAGCCTGAACTGGAGAGCTTCCTCTTCAACCAGGATCAACTGGGGAGTATTAATGGATTCAAAGTGGATCAACTGATGGCTATCGTGTTTCGCTGTTTTGACTCAGTGCACACTAACAAGCCAACACTCACATCTGCATGGACAACACAGTGGTGCAATGCAGAAATTTACATCCGTGTCATGGTTTGTTTCCATTTGTAAGAATAAAAATACAGAGAAGTTAAATGTAATGTTTATGTAATATTTCCTCTTAAAATACACAGTAAATTGAACACTGGATGTAAAGAACAGAGAACAGCTATGTGTTCTCATACAGCTTAGTGGCACAAAGCTCAAGTTAGCGCTCATTTTCAAGTTTATCACTTTTTCATTTAACTGTGTTTTCCCTTGAAGTTAAGTCAGACAGATAATGATGAGAAACTCTTGTTCTGCCATTATTGGTTGTTAAGCAAGAAAACAAACTTTCATCCATTGCAGACAGGCACCTTTAATCGTGTTTATCCCACATCAACACTGTTTTGCTCAGTATTGATAACAGACTATCGATCATGCTCACCAAAAGTGGTTTTGGTCCCCATACTGGATAGTCAAGCAGTACTGCACATCATTCATGTTGCACCAATATCAATTAGGTTTCACTGTTTCCTCATGTCATGCAAACAACTTTGCCTGACACAGAAAATACTATTTTCTCAGATTTCTTTTATAACTATGAGACACTTTTTTTTTTAAGTTTTATGGCAAAATCTAATAAATACTTATAAATTTAGGCTAATTAATTTATTTCCTTGTATCACTGTAATTATTTCAAGTAAAGTAAGATTATATTAATGATGTAAAAAATCATTTATGTAATATTTCTAATAAAACTTCTGCAAAAGCATTTGTTTTCTTCATTGTTTTGGTTGTAATAATTATTTACAATTATTTACAAAACTTATAAATCTACAGGTATACTTAAGCTCATGTTATGACAGTGACATTACATGCACCAGATACTTAATTTCAAGGTGGTGCACCCTTAAATTAAAATATTAATTTTATATATAGTTTTGAATGTCCTTGCTCAGTGAGCTTAGTTTTAAAATCTTCATCAATAAATCAGCCTTAAAAAATCAAAACAGCCTTGTAATTCTAAAAAACTGTCTAAGGCTAATAATGTATTATTAATTATATAGTATTTTCTGGTAGAAGATTATTGAAAACCTTTTTACTAATAAAATCAAAAAGCTTAATTGTTTTGTTAAAAAATCTAATAATAACAATAACAATAATGGGGTTCTCTTTTACAATTAGAACCTAACAACATTAAATATGTCCCCCAGAAATTATGTTAAAATTATAAATAATACATCAAACTGCATCCATTAACACCTGAAAACCACATTTACAAAGGCCTTCACACACAAAAAATACCCTCATTATTTAACAACGTTTTACTGCAAAACAGCATCATAACGTTAATATATTTATAAACAGACATATTTTAATAGTTATTGCAAATACAACCCTGTGCACACACTACACAGCAAAACAAGATGTATAAACAAACACCAAACAGCAGCTGAAACTACAACAGCCTCACAGGCCTGAAGATGACAAAAGCACACACTGCTTGCAAAATCAGCAAACACAATCTGCTGATTAGTTTACTCCTCAAACCCTGGTTAACAATGCATTCATTACAATTACATTTTTACATCAAATTAAATCAAACCTATTTTAAGCTCTTATTTTATTACAAGACGTTACAAATACTTAATATAAAGGAAATATAATGAGGCAGGATAATTAAATATATCCTGTTTGCCGTAGTATAGCTGATAATAAATTAAATATGTTTAACAGATTAGCATGAGCCAAACATCCATAAATTATATTAATTAAATCTCACAGTGCAGGATCAAGATATGGATTTGAGTCTTAAAAGATTAAATCAGTGTTAACGCTTCTGCCATTAATGCTCTAAACCCTGTTTTAGGAGGTTTCTGGTTTAAATTACTTTTCTCAACGTGACAAAATAAATGTAAGACTTGTAACTGTTCAGTTTTACGGTGACTGTGTTTCACAAATGAACACCTGTACGTCTCATACGCTGCTCGCCTATAGACCTCGCAGACATGGCGAAGATTTCGCTTTAAGGCCTTTTTTTCAGACCATGCTCGCAGGTCCAGCAGCTGCACACACACTGCCGATTGGACGCATGCAGGGAGTCACATGTACTGTATGGACATTTGCTCTATCTTGATTCCGCCTATAGCCGTGCAGCGTGCAGGACCATCATGGCAGCCATTATGAAGCTCTCCAGCATTTCCATGGCCTACGTGCACATTAACTGAGGGGAGTGGCGCAGGCTTTTACACCATGTTGCGCCTTGCAGCTTACAAAACACCTCCAGAACGAGCCGTAAAACGAGGAAAAAACGCAGCAGCTCGGTCACTGGGTGTTTTAAACGTAAATAATATTCCCAACAGAGTTAAACGGTTAAAAAGGGGGGATTGCAGAGAAAGGGTTATAATGCTGGAAAGTGTAGCCTGCAGAAGAGGGGGAGGAATATGCTGGGAGCACATAAAGTAGGGGTCACGTGTTCCTCCACAAAGGGTCTGAATATTTACCTTTTTGTCACGCAATAGACTTTGTTCCTATAGGACAAGGTACTGTTGCAAGAAAAATAAAATGGATCCATATGTGTCGAGTGTGGCGTAATTCGCAACAAACGACTTATTTTACACTGTATTACTCACTGGCAAATTCTACTTTTTATTGCTGTTACAAAGTATTCAACAACGTATTTCGCATTGTTTGTAAACTGCAGGGACAAGCTGATAAGCCATACCAACGTCCTGGTATTGGAGATGAGGTCAAATCTATAGATTCGCTTTCCTGCAAACACAATGTCTTTCACAGACATCCACACACACACGCGCTATACAGTAACCAGTTGAGACGCATAAGACATTGAAATGCAGCTCGCCCTGCACTGTAATGTTTACAGTGAGTAAAGAAACCTAACTATCACCTATAAAAACAGATCCAAGACGACCTTCCAGAAGAAGTGGTTTTCATAAATACGTATTACTCCGTTTGAAAGTTGGTTTTCATTCAATGCAAAGATTTCAAGTGAGAAACAGCTAATACATATAGGCTCCGCCATGTGTATGTGTGTGTGTCCCAAGTGGGATAGGCCTCGCTGCAAATCACGCGATATGCCAGCAGCCACCGTGTATTTTACAAATATTGGGACTAAACTGTTTCTGTGCCGCTTTCGTCCTTTGGTTTGGGCCCCACACAATTGCAACTTTCACCGCCAATCTATAACCTTGCAGAAATCACCTACAGCAGCGAGAAAAAGAAGGAAATCTGCTTGCTATATTTCACAGCGGAAGCCTACAGGTCACACAGTCTGCCATGGGGCACATCACAGTACAGCGGTATAGAATGAGTGTGTGAGTGTGTGTGTCAGATTGTGGGCCTACCTTAGTTTTTTGGGAACAGAGTAGTCTACCTCTATCACCTTTCCATGTAATTCAACTTTACCTGTAAGGGCGAAAATTGATAGTGTAACGTTAGCTGTGTGTCATAACAGTAACAATGCACGCTGGTAGGCCTACACACCAACACTTTGAATCACTTCACCAAGTAGGTGCGTCCCCATTCAAATAGACAACCCCTGAAAAAGTACTCTGCACGGGCGGGTTGCGTGCACGGTGTACATGTTTACATTAATACAACCTCCGTGTGACATTTTGTAAGTGACAACTGGGGTTATCGGCGGCAAAAATGAAGCATGATGTGTCTATATAGTGTGGGGGAAATGGGCAGCCATGCTTTCCACTCCCACAACCCTCTCACACAGTGTAATGAGGGATATTTTTTCTTCTTTTTTGCTCAGTAAAGAATGCAACATCAAAGAAGAGATGGTTTTGAAAGGAGAATAACTTGTACTCTTTCTGGTGTAGGTAGGTGCCTCTTATTTCTCGGTGTTGACCAAGGCGGGTAGTGAATTTGAAGCGCTCCTCGGCGAGGCTTGAACACGGCTTTTCGTTACTATTATGAGTGGCCTGGCGCAGCACGGAATTAGCATCTCACCCCGTCCCCCTCAGCTACCTGTTTATGAGCTCTTTCCTCTGGACCCCCGTGACCCACCTCCAAGACACCTCGTAAAAACATAGCCAGACATCAGAGGAACACGGATCTGACAAGTTTTCTGCGCTCGCGTCGCTCTGCTCTCTTCAATAAAATCAAGATAAAAAATAAGTGAAAAATAATTATGCCTACCCGAACCATCAGACCATCCCATACATTCCAGCGGGTGATTGCAAAGTAGCGCCCCGCACCATCGGAATCTCCATAACATAGGTTATTGTGCGCGTTAATTGCGTTATGACGGCCCGTGTTTTCTTGAAGCAAACGGGCACTAAATCCCCGAGTGTGTCCTGTGATCGATAATTTACCCAATTTATGTTGGAGTGTGCATGACTGAGCGTTCACCTCAACTCTGATGGCACACGATCGCAAACACTGTCCCGAGCAAAAAGAAAAGGGACACCAGCAATGATTAATATTTCACATTTCGGACACTCTGACCTAATGTGTTCTTGCAGTTTAACTCGCTGGGAATTTTTCCTGTCAGCAGCAGCATCACTTATCAAATCCACACACTTACCAGAAAGAGTCTCTATAGCCTTTATGGCCGAGTTCTGATCGGGGAAATCCACAAAAGCATAGCCGGATTTCAGCAGGACCTGCTCGGCCACTGGAAGCTTCCTCTCTCCAAAGAGCTGTTTCAAGTCCTCGACAGTGACCGAAGGACTTAAATTCCCAACATATAGTTTGTTCATGATCTGAAAGGAAAAATCTCGAAAGGCTGTCAGATCTTAAGAGTGAGACAGTGCCGATATTCAGAGGAGTAGAAAAATAAAAATAATAATAAAAAAAATAGAAAAAAAGATTGGGTTTTTTTTTTTTAAAGCGCAGCAAACACTCCCCAGGTTATTACTAAGCTAAATAAGCACCCCCCAGCACCAACTCTGGCCCTGGTCAAACTCTTTCACCGGGGACTGGGAGCAGAGGGGGAAAAAAAGTGTCGTTACGACGCTACTCCGGAGCCAATAAGCGCCGCCTCTAAATAAAATCTCCCTTAAAAATAACAAGAAAAAATGTTTGGAGGTGCATGTGCGATCACTGCTGCTAGCACAGCGTGGATAGTGCAGCCGGGTATGAAAGTGGCATGATGATCACTGGGTGCATTCAGCAAAGGGATGGGCTTAAAGGAGGCAGAGGGGTTATTTCATCAAATCATAATAAGGGCCATGGCTGTATGAATCCCTCCAGGATGGGAGTGGGGAGGTGAATAAGAGCTACTGTGTGAAAAATCAAGTCAATGTTACCGTACTTGTCGACTCAAACTGTTTTTACGAATCCCCTCGTTTTGCCTTCTGATAAATGTATGAGCGGAGCAGAAATATGGATTTATGTAGAGATGCAAGCAGAGGGGCCATTCACCGCAGTGGACACCTGTTTGAGGAATTACCTTGTAATAACATCTGAAATATCTCGGATTTTGTGACACTGATCTACAATTTTACGTAAAATCTGAACAGTAAAACAAATAAAATAAGTAAACATAAAAGAAAATGATCTTACATACAGAAAGTGAAACTAAAAGATAGACGTAAGGCATTTTTCTCACTACAGGAAGCCCCCCCCCCCCCCCCCCCCCCCCCCCAGTTCTACTTAGTCAGCTATAGCTATAGCATCCTTTTATTTATTTGTCGTGACGTTGGCGTAGGTGTGCGCAATTGGGTGTGTTTGGGAGGGAGGCATAGTTTAGGCGGATTCCAAACAAAGCTAAAATGTCAACTCAATAGTCTTATACCTACATCAGTTTCAAAGGGGAGGAGCCTTCTCTTACAGCAATTGAGGGTTTCTACATGTGACTCTCCTGAGCTTTGGAACATTACTGCCACCCCACTGTAGCGCAGTGAGTGCCAGCAGCAGGAGTGACCAGTCCCTCTCTTGCTCACGTCAGTGTGTGAAGAGAGGAATGTCCAAACTGCGGCCTATTTACAAAACAGCCCATATAGTTACTTTCCTGGTGTCTTGTACACACAGTTGTCTTTTCTGCAGCCCCATAACAATCATGAAACAAGTGGCCCAAGCAAGTCAATCTGTTGAAAGTCATTGCATATTTGTTTAACAGTCTCATGTTGGAATTGATCATTAAAAAAATAAAATAAAATCACTGCATTTAACTTTAACCTGCTTCATTTGCATATGTAAACATTTTAAAGCATGCGTTTGTGTGCTCTCCTGACATATGGTATGTTCTACCCAATTAGGTCAGTATGCTGAGAAATCATACAACCACCCAAAAATGACTTCCACTCTTAAAGGAAACTGATCTGCAAATGGAAAGCAGTGTGGTATTTGGGGAATGTGGGAAGAAAACTGTTATACAGGGAGGCACGCACATACATGTAGACTTGTGGTAGAACATGGAAAAAATAAAGCAGTTTTCAATTATCCGACTTTGCAGTTTCAATTAAATGAGTTTTTCTTGAAGAAGTCACAATATGATTTACTTTATATATACAGAAAAATAACAGTATCTTACATTCATGGCAAGCTTCAATTTAATCATCAGTTAGGATTTGAAGCTACAGTGCTCTTCTGATGGAAATCAGTTACTCACTAAAACACAGGAAGTGAGTACTGTCATTAATCTACATTTAAAAACATAAAATACAATTTTTTCAAATAGTCTTAAGAAATACTCACTGCTCCTCTTTGCTACTTTGTCTTTTATTCTGCTGTAATTTCTGCTATGATTAATTGTAGTTAACTGCCCTCACAGCATTGAATTGGTCATTCAGGTAATAATTTCCTTTTCAGGTAAAAACAGCAGATCCAGCAATTTTTTAAAGCAAAGTTAATTTATTCTATTCTACAGTCATTTAGCAGACACTTTTATCCAAAGCAACTTACATACACAGTCATAGCCAGATATGCACATCTAGGGGCAACTTGGGGTTTAATGTCTTGCCCAAGGACACAAAGTCAGGGGAAGCCAGGAATCAGTCTTCCAACTTTCCAGTTGGAAGATGACTGCTGAGTTAGAACCAAACTGCAAATAAAAGTTAACACATTACTGAATGCTAAGACTGATGTAATAAAGTCTGGCCATTTGAAAATAAAACTATCTCTGTGGACTTCACCAGATAATGTACCTTTTTGTTTTTCAAGCCACATGTGTAAACTAACCTTTCAGAAAGGCTGCATACTGGTGACCAGCAGGGGTAGATGTTGGACTTCAGTGCCCTGCAGACAGATGCAGCTCAGGCCTCTGCATGTGGTGAGTGTTACTTTACACAGGCATGACTAAATTAGTTTGATTTCAACAAGGTTCTTTGGCTGATTTCTCATTATTTATTTATCCTTCAAATACCATCAAGAGCGCTAACAAACCACCGCTTGACAGATTGTCGCTTTAAAACCCATTTGAACAGTTTAGAAGGCAATTTCATTAGTATTATGTTGAATTTTTAGTGCAAGATAACTTTTTGAACAGCTGTCCTTCAATCCAGGAACCACTTATAAAAAAATTTAGTCAATATTTAACACTGAATATTTATAATTGTGCCAGCATTATCTCTGACGCTAGGTGCTTTCTAGAAAAATAAAATGAAAATTATTTTTAATCCCACAGGGGAAATAAACACATCAAATGTTAATCATTTCAGTGCTTGAAGTTAAAACTAAAAAAAAAAGACCAAAACTGTCTACTAATTAACCAAAGCAATGTTAATGACATTTTTAAGGTTTGGGTTTAATAGCACACGAGCTGTCAGAGGACAAGAGTCAAGGTGGAAACAAGCAATTCCCCTTTAATCCATTCAAGAATGATTTTACACAGGATTTGTACACAACCAAAGAGCATCAATTAATATATAACATATCTCAACCCAGATATTAAAAATGAAAAACCATGACAGGACTGATCCACACCTGATCAGTCAGTCAACTTTTACTAATCACGTAAATAAGCAAACTGAAATGCAATTATCACCTCCAAGGGATAGTCCGGATTCTCTTAAAGTGGCACAGTATGAGATACGCTGTCAACTGTTGACCACAATCTAATTATAAACAGATTAAAGGCGGCACACTGCCAGGAAAACTGATGCTGTCCATGTATTCAATCTTTAAAACCACCAGACAGTAACTGCACCTGCAGAACACAGGAGTTGGAAAGTTCACCACCACCAAACTTTTGTGTTTTAAATGGTTATTGAAGACCTAAATTTAACCCATAAAACACCAAAAACAATAGAAAACAAACATTTATGCAGTGGCAGAGAAGCAACACCCATGTTAAGAAGAAATTCTTTCTTAGCACTTTTGACCAAGCAGGACATACAGGGTTGAGGTTAATGCACATCTGATACACCTGAGCCTGCAAAGGAAAGAGCCACTGAGCTGATCGTTTTAATCCCCAAAGAGGAACATTGGAAGTTTATTAAGGATATCTTGTTTTTTTCAGTGAACATAGAGAGACAACTGCTTCAGTGGCTGATAAAACAGATATCATGAGCTAAATACAAAGTACACATAAACATATTTCTAACTGCTTAAACACACGTTGCTGTTGGTCCTGTTTACAGCAGTCCTGCTGCTCTCCAGTCACTTAAACTAAGTGCTCAACAACTGATTCAAAGAAATCAAAGTATCCCTTTAAGAATGAAGATCCCCTGCAAAGTCCATCAGATTTCCTATTTCTACTTGGAAAAGTGAAGACATTTTTGCCATCCAAAAAATGATCAATATCGCCCTGGGGAAAGAAAAAAAAAAAACATTCATTAGACAAATCTAAAATGACAAACTGGCACATGCCCTTAAGTAGTCAATATTTAACGATGAAAGGACTTACGGGGAGAATAGGACCGAGACCTTGACCGGGATCTGTATGCCGTCTTGTAGTATGGAGATGGAGATCGTCGTCTGAAACAGAAAAATAAACAATAATCCTTTCTGTGCATTTTTCTCAGCAACCACAAGTGAAAAGTTTAAAAAAAAAAAAAAAAAAAAAAGCCTAAACCAGGGATCAATTTTCCAAAGACACTGCAAAATTAGAAGAAAACAAGACATCACCTATATGATCTGTAGTAACCCCTGTCCTCATAGCGGTCGTAGCCATCTCTGTCATATCCGCGATCATAGCCACGATCGTAGTCACGCGAGTAGCGTCGAGGACCACTGGGACCACCACCACCACCACCACCACCACCACCACCACCACCACTACAAGATACCATGAAACTTTGTTAAAATTTCCAAAATCAGATGTACAGTAAGGATTTATATCAATAGTTTCTACCTGGAAATCTTTAAAAAAAAAAAAAAAAGACTACTTTGCCTAATTAAAAAAAGAAATTCTGATTAAAGGCACTCATCATAAACACAAATCTTTCTCTTGTTAACTATACAATCATAAGAACAGGTTTCTAAACATCTAGTCACTGCACAACAGCCATTGTACTTTTGATGACTCACTATGTGGGCCGTCCCATGTAGATTCCAGGCGTTGGGGTGTGAGGTCTTTTTGTGATTGAAAAATCCACCCGGATTCTGCGCCCATCCAGCTCCATCCCATTGGCTCGATCCTTTGCCTGGCAGTAAAAAAAAAAACAAAACACAAAAAAAAACCATTAAAAGCCTCTGCAGACTAAGGGAATCATTTTCTATGAACATGTCTGATGGGCTTTCATTAG
Source organism: Telmatherina bonti (assembly GCF_933228915.1). Taxonomy (NCBI): domain Eukaryota; kingdom Metazoa; phylum Chordata; class Actinopteri; order Atheriniformes; family Telmatherinidae; genus Telmatherina; species Telmatherina bonti. The sequence goes on along the minus strand of NC_136613.1, from coordinate 21,945,245 downwards.
CATGCACTCTTATACCTCTTTAGCATCATCTTTGTTTTCAAAGTAAACAAAAGCAAAGCCCCGTGAGCGTCTTGATTGCTGGTCGTACACAATAGAGACATCAGACAGGGGTCCATATTTAGAGAAGACTTCCCTCAGATCCCTCTCTGTTGTGTATAGGCTCAGGCCAAACACTCCCAGGCAGCCGTTAGGGTCTGGATTAGCCTGCAGTTTTAAAAACATACAAAGGTTTGGAGGCGATTACGTTCCTCTGCAGCACAATCAGGCACACACAACAGGTTCCTCTTTTAGATGAAATGTATAACTTAAAAACTTGAACAGGAGCAGAGCAATGTTTTGAATTTAAGTGTTCAGATATCCTGTGAGGATACAGACAGTGTTTAGAGAGAACAAAGATGAATAAAGAGCACATACACGGTTGCCGATGTGCCTGCGGCGGTTAGACATGGGCGAGTGACTGTGGCTTCTGCGCCGACGCTCTCCGCTGTAGGACCGACTGTGAGATCGGCGATGATAGGATCTAGAGCGGGAACGAGATCGGCTGTAGTGTCTGCGCGAGCCATGGTGGGAGCTGTAGAGACAGCATTTACACATCTACATGGGTTAATAGCCATTTCCATCCAGTTGTTCTAAAACTGCTCCTGATGACAAAGCAGCATCTTCACATTTAGAGGGCACATGAGATCCAAAAGAAGCCCCGCTCACCCTGATTTGGACCTGGACCGAGACCAAGACTTAGAACGGGAGTGGTGGGAGCCATGTCTTGAATGAGCAGGTGACCGAGCTGGGGAGCGGCTCTCTGACTTCACAGAGCCTCGTGGACTCACGCTCCGGGAAGCAGAGCGAGACTCCTGAACGAACCACACACACCAACAGATAGACATTATCAGAGCAGATGAAATGATAAATGGGGAAATTCACAAAGAAAACTTAATACAGAAAATAATTAAGGCTATCCTGTGAAGAGCACAAAAAAGAAACATTTAGAATAAGGAATTCAGGCTAATGCTATCTGATATTGATATAAAAAGTAGATCTATAGGATTAAATTAATAAATATAATTAAATAACTATCAAGGTACATAAATCATCAGATGTGACATAATATTGCAATGATTTAAATTAATGTATGTTGTAGTCAAGAAAAAGAATAGAACATGCACGTATTTGACAAACAGACCAGAGGATTACTTAGCGCAGTGACCTCATCCAGATTACTTCCTCAACTTCATTTCGTTAACTTCATTACTTCACATTATTCTTCTTTCTTCAATTTTCTTACATCTTCTGACTTCCCCCTTCTCACACACTGCCAATACTTCTTTCCTCCTCATGTTTTAGCATGCATTCAACAAGTCAGCTTCACACATGTGAGCTTCATATTATTGAAAATAAAGTGGACATGAGACTTCTTCTGCATTTTCTTCGTACCACCTTAACCTTAATGGAAAAGAAAAGGATGAAGAATATGACTACAATTAAAATGGCACGCTCATTCAAATTTTAAATATGTTAATATGAGTTTGACATAAATGGGTATACTTCTAATTATTCCATTTCATGCATATTCACTTAGTGGTTTCATATGCACTGTTCGTGTCCCAATAAAAACGTAAATATAAATTTGAGAAGTATAAAAGCTGAGTGTGCAAAATAAACAAAAACCCAAAGGAGGGCCCAGCAATTGCTGCCACTCAACCTGAAATGTTGGCATATTTTTGGCTTTGCCTGACAGAGGCAGAATGGTGTTTGGATCAGACAAACAGAAAAATAACTGTGTATACTGATGTACATCTCCACAATATTCACAAGTATCTTATCAGCTGTAACACAAAGATTATCCTGAATGCTTAGTTCACCATTTATTGTCTCAAAGAAATTGTTGAGGCTCAATATGATTTCTGTGTATATCAAACCACTGAATGTGAACAAATCAGTTACATAATTAGATTACACCCGAACTAAAGGTCCTCACTGAAAATAAAGAAACAAAGACACAAATAATAGAATGAACAGAATATATTCAGACTCAAAGTAAATAAAACGGCCTCAAGATACATCTGTCATTCATTCATACTGACCTTCATTATCAGAACATACCACCTTGAAAATAATGAATATTAGAGCGAATGTCTGTGCAATAAATTACCTTAAGTATATATCCAAGTAATCAAAGCATGCACATATCGTTTTAGAGGATAATGTGCAATAGGCCTGCAGTCATTGGTTAAGTAAGATAGACCACAAAACCAAATTTGTCAGCTACCCTCTATGTACTATAAACTAATGATTGAGCCAAATTATGCAAACTAAATTTCAAAGCTTCATGTCTTCCACAGACCTGAACATGTGAGGTGTGGTCTCTAAAATACATCACGTTGTCAGCTGAAAGGGGCATAAAACTTGCTGATTAAACATGGAGTCAGCCTAGTAATGACACACGCAGGCTGAAAGTTTGACTAAATACAAATGAGTGAGGATGAACCTTGAGGTCGTTTAGTTCAATCGGATAATATATTGTAATCCATTGTGTCGCTTCGTGGACAATGGACGCTGATCATTTTCAACGACGAGTAACGTGGCTTAGGCGAGATGTTTTCTACAGTCTCACATTGCAGCTATTTATTAAATAAAATTACAAACATAAGTTTGATAAATCCGTCATGTTTTGGATAGTGTCTGTCTGTGATGGTGAAAACGATGATATGGTACCGATATTACACAACCACGTTCAAGTTATGTAAAAACGTGTAACATCAGTAGATGCTTGTGTTAGTGTAAACGTAGCAATCCCATTTGAAAATATTTACTATTAGCAACAACCAAAACTTTTAAATGACCGCTGGCTGGTCCGCGGTGTATGTTTTTGTCAACAATGTCTTTGCATTGCGAAGAAAACAATCGTCATTAAAATTCAGGGCCTGAGGCCTAGCTACCACCGAGAAGCTAGCATTGTTCAGCTAGCTAAAAATAATAAACAAACACAGTTATTTATTGTATGTTTATCCCGTTAGTAAAGCTAATAAAAATAAATAATATGTGTAGCTTGAAAAAAAAAACTATCATCTTTGAACGAAAACATGCTATCAAAGAAATCGGCATTAGCTGACGCAATCCGAGTATCGTTGAGGTTACAATTACAGAAACATGACTAAATCATTTATATGCTGGATTAAAAATATAACTAAATGCAATAAAGTTAATACGTACCCGGCCTTTGTCATTATCGCTCATTTTGATTAACCTATAGTAAAAGTATAACACAGTATTCTTTACTGGCGGATATGTTAACCTTGTGCTAACCAGCTAAGCTAACAAGTGGCGGATCTGAAGGTAGCTCCTCCCTCAAATTCCCCACGATAAGTGAGTGACACGTACCGTCGTGGTAGCAGACATACCCGGGGGGGGGGGGTAGACTGACATTATATATATATATATATAATGTCAGTCTATATATCTATATATATCTATATATATAGATATATATATAGATATATATATATCTATATATATATATATATATATATATATATATATATATATATATATATATATATATATATAGATAGATAGATAGATAGATAGATAGATAGATAGATATAGATATATACAATTTATTGGAAAGAAACAAAGCTAGTGTCACCTGGCATTGACACTTGTCTTGCAGACAACAAGCAAATTTATACTACAGCAATCTACAAACGTGGGTCATAAACGTGTGCATTTAGAATAGATGTTTTTTTTTGTTTGTTTGTTTGTTTGTTTTTTACTAACAGGCTCATCTACCTTGCCGTGGAGCTTAGCTAAATTCAGCTGGTTTAGTGATGACTGGCGGGAGCTGCCGGACAGGACTTTTTTTTGACACCTGGATTACACACCTCTGCTCACAACTCTGTAAAAGTTTTCAGATTTAGATTCTATTCTATTCTATTCTATTCTAAAGTCACTTAGCTGACGGTTTTATCATTGATATATATCTGCATATATAATATATTTGCAGCAAACTTACTGTTTAATGCCTACAGGTTATATTCAAATCCTCTCATACAGTTGCAACATGTCTGCCCTTTGGATGGACACACTAAGTAGAAGAGATTTTCTTTTCCTGAAGAATAAAAACAGATGTTAGATTGTTATTTAGGTAAGATTGAAAATTTCCCTGAAAATGTATGTATGTATGTATGTATGTTTTTTTTAAATTTATTTTCGATGGGTTGTACGTGAATGGAATTTGTCCACTATGAGATGAATAAAATTTAATCAATCAATAAATCAATCAATCACTCGATCAATTGAAAAATTAATCAATCAACCAAAAGCAAACTTTGTGAACTGAGACAGCAATTGATTTATGATAACTGAGTATGGACAATGAAAAACAGATCACAAGTTGACCTGTTTATTCTTCTTTTTTCATCTTTTTATAAGATATATTGTATTTGTGTGTGTGTGTGAGAAAAAGTGAAAGGAGCATTGAGTAGGTAGCTGAATGCAATAAACAAAAATGCTTCTGCATTCATGCTTGAGATTTTATTCATGTTAAATAAATGCAGCTTTTTACTGATAACTAGTCAGATAATTAGATGAAATTACTATTCTACATTACAAGATTAAGAAACACACTCTACAAATTGACACAATCTAAATAAAATATTTTAAAAGACTGCACGTTGTGTAAATATAGACATAGCAAAAAAAACAAAAAAACAACCAAACAGCTTAGATTAATGTTGCACATGCTAGTTTCTCAAAAAGTTATAATGAACTATTTTTCACAACTGGCAGGACTTGACAGTAGTTTGGTTTCCTTTACTGATTGGCACCTAAAATGAAGAAAATGAACAAAGAAAATTAAATCATTGCTGATCAGCCATGTTTGCTTTTTCATCGCCTTTTTTTTAATCTTTGTTACTTACCACAGTCATACAGGACATTAATCTTATGAAGATCAAGGGCACTTGGTCCATCTCGCTGGCCAATGGGAATGTAAGGATCTGGTTTGGGGATAATTGTTGGTCCACCATCTTCAGAAAATGCATATCTGGGTACATACAAATACAGGGAGCATAAATTATATGGTGATGGCTCAGCGTTGACAACAAGATCCTATGATTATGTTGCCTTAAAAAGAAGCTCACCGTCCATAATGCATGACAGAGCTGTAGTCATATGGGCTATTGAGATTGTTTGTCACCTGTTTCCTGAAGTTATGTATATGGTCTGCCAAAATAGAGAGAAAAATAAATTTATATTTTAGAAACTTTTAAAATCAAATTGATCACATTATCATTACAATAACGTCATCCTGGGAAATGGTTATTTATGCTAACCTGGCATTATGTTTTTCCATACAATTGTGACATAGTGGTCCCGGTCTGAGCGTGACTGTTCATGCACAAAACCGAGAGCGTGCATGAACTCATGAGCAGCAATTCCTGACCACATACACCCAGGAGACTGCAGTGACAAGGTCTGACTTCCTCCAGTCTGCCCCAAAAATGACCAGCAACTTGGGATACAGAGTAAATTATAGTACATATTCCATCACAACGCATAAGCGCATCATAAGATCACATAAGCAGGAGTCATTCTTACCCATATCTAGGCTGAATGTCAAGAAAGCTAGCCTCATGGGTGCGAGGAACAAACTTGACGCATGTTCCAGAGGAAATGTCCTGCATTCCAGTTTCAATCGTGATTCTGTCCATGTCATCTATAGAAGAAAAAATAAGAAAAAAAGCTTTATTTTGAATGATATAGCCTTGTAAGTATCTCTGTAACATCTCCTTAAATATGATAATTCCTACCATAAAGTGGAGAAAGGATATAAGGCACATAAACAAATCCATCAATTGATTTAGGCCACAGACAGGCGTTGCCAGGGCAGTTTATAGCACTCCGTACATATGAAGAGGCAATATCTCCCTCTCTGAAGGACAGTCCTCTTGGAGCTTGCAGTCCTGATGAGAAGTCAAGCATGTAACAAATTTTAGGATACTTTAGATTAAACTAAAATCAACACAGTGTAATGCAATCTACAGCTCACTCACTGCTGTTGACTGCCAGGATTTGATCCATTGCAGTCATTTCATCAAGGTCTGTAACTTCATCTAAACATTAAAAAAGAAAACAACAAAGAAATGCTAAAGTTTCATTTTTTTCTTCTCAAAACAGTTATTATAGAAATGTGTCTTCTTAGAGTCTACCTGAGTATTTCCTCTTCAACCTCACTTTTCCCTCATGTGCTTCAGTTGAGTTCTGCATTACAAAAGTGCATGTTACTGTATTTTCAGCTGTAAAAATATGTCTAAATGCATCATTATCTGTAACATTTCTCTTGGTACTCACCTTTATAGGTAGCAGATCCACCTGAGAAAGCAAACCAAAAAATATACCAAGCACGATGGCAGCAGGCATGATTGTATTTAAGATTTCTTCACGTTTACTGTCTTCAAATGCAAAATCTGAATGAAGTGCCCATCTCATCCGAATCTATATACCCTCTTCTTCTCCACTGCTCTGTACTGATTGGGTCCCTCTTCTGTGATGAAGCATGGTCAAGACCTCTCATCATTCAGTAGGTGTAATTTTCTCAAGTCCAGTACTGATCCGTAACAGGTGGTCCTGATGCTGACCTTCATTACGCAGCAGTTTCAGAAATTAGACACTTAAAGATGTTTTGCTTTCTGATGTGCTACGACTCAGCAATTTCTACAAGAATAACTGCTGGCCTAGTCCAACAAACCAGTAATTTGAGTTTTGACTGAGCTAGCAACCAATGATTTTGTGATATACTATCATATGACAACAACAGTCGTTTGGCCATATAGGGAAATATATAAAATCCTATCTGATCCTTCCCCAAATATTTTTCTATTTATATAAAGGGGATCATTTTGATGGGCAAACACAGAGGTTTGAGCAGTTAATTGTACATTCACTTAATGGGTACTGCAGGTACAGTAGCACTGTTAACCTTGTCAGGTATTCCCAAGTCAAGTCCTCAAGATCCACCATCCTGCAACTTTCAGATGCAACCCTTCACCAACACATCCAAATTCAAGTAGCTGAATTCCCTTTTCTGCATGTCATCTAGCTTTGCATTTGATTCAGGTGTGCTGGACAAGGGTTGCATTTTAAAGTTGCTGGATAGATCTCGAGGACTGAACTTGGGCACCCCTGAACTATGTGCATGTATCCGTTAAGGCTACATTGTTTTAAATATGGAAATATTCATGTCTACATGGAGCAAATACATAATCTTTTATAGTCCAGAAGTGAAACAAATATTTATTTATCCTTCACCTTTTTTTTTATATAATTAATTCATCTGACACCTTTTTATAAGATGTATGTCAGCAGCAGGATCTACTGATTTGTGGTAATTTTCGTTATAAAGGGTTGAGTTGAGACTCTTGAGTAACTACTTCACACTACAATTTCCAGTTTTCAACAAATTTTTCAGTTTGAAACTGCAGAAGTTTAATAGTTTCCACTCAGTTTGTCAAGAATTTACTATTTAAATAAACACAACTGTGTGCACACAAAGGAAGTGCTGATAGAGAGTTTGAATCAATCTTTATTTAAATTTGTTTGCATGATTTAGCTGTAGTTGATTAAGTTGGCTTTCAGGGTCCTGTTGATTCACACCAGCTCTGGGTGGTTTCTAATCATCCTTGACAGCTGCAGAGAGAGACAGAAAAGAGAAAAAAAAAAGTCCTTATTCTAAACACGTCTAATACTATTTGCATATTTTGCAAAATGAGTAACAGCTCTGTGCTGAAGTGCTGAAGGTAAATTTACATTAATACTAACTGCATTGGTAAAGTCTGTTGATTTTCAGTTTGTCAATGTGACTGAGACTTGATGATTGGCCAAGCTTTATGTTCTTGTTGTTCTTGGGAATGATGGTTGGTTCTCCACCCAGTGAGTAGGCATACCTAATCATTAAATATTTCATATTACGTTTTGAACCAAACTATTATATATTTAGTGATCAATGTGCAAAGTCTTACTTACATCCCAAAGTGCATGATTGAGCTATAGTCATACGGTAGATTCAAACTGTCAGTCTTGAATTTTTCAAAGTTTCTCAGTCGATCTGTTGGGAAAAAAAAGAGAATACACAGTCAATGAACATTTGTTTTAAATATTAATTGCTTGTTTTTTTGTATTACTACATAGAAAATAATACATCAAAATTTGTGCAGAATTTTTTTTTTCATTTAAAATGTTTAGTTTGTGGAGATTTCATTGCACAAAGCTCTCTGAAAATACCTCTCCAAATGTTTGGCCACATGATGGTGATATAGTTGTCCCGGTCAAAGCGGGACTGCTCGTGCACAAAGCCCAGGGCGTGCATGAATTCATGTGAAATCACTCCAACCTGCAAGCACTCAGGGATCTGGAGAGACACAGTTTGTCTTCCACCACGAGCACCAAGGTAAGACCAGCACCTTGGTTCATGTACAGACACACACACACACACACACACACACACACACAAACAATAAGAGGACATTGCAGACATAACTTGAAGACATAAACACATTTTGCTAAATTGTGGGATCAAACTTTATAGCAATGAGTCTCACCCAGACTTTGGTTGGATGTCAATATAATCTCTTTGGTGAGTCCGAGGAACAAAACGTACACAGGTGCCATCCTCTATGTTTTCCATTCCGTCCTTTATCAGCTTTCTGTCCAGTTCAGCTGTTTATTTATTTGGGAAGTTGTAGAGGAGACAAGCAGTTTACAAATGTTTTTAATGCAAAGTTAGTGAATCTAAAAGAGAATTAAGTTGTATTATAATGAATTTATGAAATATTAAAACAACATACAGTAATCTGGTGACAGTGTGTACGCAATATAGACATGTCCATCCACCGATTTAGACCAAAGGCAGCTCCGAGCAAAGCAGACTTTAGAGCGCCTTCCTGAAGAAACAGCAATGTCCCCCTCTCTGAGTGTGGTAGTGCCATCTATGATTCTGGTGGCTAACAGAAATCAGTGCAAAGAATTTAGGATAAGAAACAGAAGTTAATATTTTACATCATGCTGTGGAAACTTAAAAGAAACTCAGGTAAATCACATGCAGCCCACCGTGGATCTCGTTAGCTTTAATGATTTTATCCATTGCTGTTCCATCATTGTGTCCTTCATGTTCTTTAAAAGAAGAGTGAATTAGTATGTGTGCCATTACTCTAGTCACACATATGCAGACACGCATAAAATATGTTACATTTACCTTTATAACCAATGGGGATCCATTTAGGGCTCAGCAAAAATTTCTGCAATGACAACTTTTTCAGCAGTTCTATTCATGTAAATAGTTTATTCTAGCACTACATACATGCATATTTATTTACCTGAGAATGCACAGCTGAGAGAAGGGTGGAAAGCACGCACAGGAGGATAATCTGCTCCATCTTTGCCAGCCAAGTATGTCTGTATGGCTTCAGTGTTGCCATTTGACATACACTAACTCTCAGCTTTATAGGTGTTGCCAGTCACTGTCCTGAGATAATAGCCATAATTATGTCAGCTAAATTGCAGGGGTGCAGTTATCTATTTGTGAGTGAGCTTAATCCACAAATTAGTTAAATTTTTTTTCCTTCTTTCCTTTTTTTTCAAAAACAGTGTTTCAAAACAGCAACATAATGTAAGGTCCCACTGTCTATATAATAACAGCACTACTTCAGTGACAAGCCTTAAATTAAATGTTATAATTTCTGCCACAAGATTGTTACAATTGAAGGCTTTAGATGAGCTGTAAATTTAGCAAGAGTGCTGTTTTCTTTTAGGTAAAACTAAGATTATCTATAGTTCACACACTGTTGCTCAGCTAGCTTCATATTATAACACATGCTTATAAACATGCTCTAAATCTTTAGAAACCCAAACTTAGTGTTGTTATGAATTGTGCACACAAGTATTCACTTGATTGCTGATTGATACATAAATAATTGGTACATACTGTAAAGAACTGAAGATTATATCCATTATGTTTAACCCTTTAATTTTCACACAAATAAAGAGGCCAGAGAAAAATGTTTTTTGCATTTTGTTTTGGACAGGAATAAACAGAATTAATGCTTTTTAGCAAATGGTTGAGATGTTAAAAAGAAGAAGTTAATAATAATTTTACAACAGTGAAATGATGGAAATTTGATACAGTAGTGTTATAAAAAAAACACTTAATTTGGGTTTTACATAACCAAATCAATTGGTTGAAATGGCTCAAGCAGGTTTATTTCTACAATTTTGAAAGAAATTAATCAAAGTCACTTCAAATATATCTCTACCAAATGGTAGGCCAGGACTTTAAAGGGTTAATATCATGGTTATTATAGTTTGAGAGCTTTTATGTGGCTGCATATTACTTTAGCTAAAAGACACAGTGCTATTTCACAGCTGCACATTGGGTGCAACCAAATCTCAAACAACTGGATAGTTATCAGCCTAAAGTACACCTAATTTATCTATGTAACCAAATGTCCAGCTTGCTGTATAACATCTTCTCTGAGTTTATCTCTCTCTTTTTAAACAAAATTACAAACATATGTAAACATGGATGACAGCAAGTCGGGTAAACAATTTTTACAAACATACTTATATAAAATAAAAGATACTTACATGGAACTGAGAGAATAAATACATAAAAACAAAAATTGTCAGTTAAATTTTATTATCAAGTATAAGGGAAATGTTTAGGTTAATTAAACAGCACCTAAAGATAATGGTGGAAATGTATGAATGCTTTTCTAATTTGTTGAAGAATCTAAGATACATAAATAAGCATTTAGTTCAGTAAGAAATATTTGAATGTTAGGAGGGATTTCTTTTATTCGGACCTCTGTATATTGATTTGGAATTAATATGTCTCCAATGTGATTTAAAAGTTTTTCACTGAAATGATATGTGCAAACAATATATTTGGGGGGGATAGATAGAGTGACCACTTTTATTTGAGATTAATTTTTTAACATCCTTCCAAAAAACTTTAGAGGGCGGCAGCAAAACAAATGTAAGATATTTTCTGGCTCAATAAGCAAAATGAAAAGGTTAATATTTATTATTTTGGAGATGTTTGAATAAGAGGGATAAATGTTGTTGTATAGAATTTTGAAGTTTACTTTTCTTCTTTGCATTTCAGAGGAATTTTTCTTCAAAGAAATGTTCATATGTATAAATGCATCTATTATCATTTAATACATCTTTGATTGTGATTATATCTCAATCAGTCCAATTTTTCTTTTGTTCTTCATAAGAATATCATCGTTGTTCCAAATTGTATCTGTGGGGTGAAAAGTTGTGAACATAGCACAATTTCCAGGCCATTAGGGCTTGCTGATGAAATATGGATAGTTTCATTAGTAGCTTGGAGACTGTGTAATTTGATCCCATCAGAAACTTTAACCCTCCTAATTTATTAAATAGGTGATTTGAGATAAAATTCCACAACAATTCTGGGTTTATAAAGACATTTATCAGCCATCTAATTTTAAATGTACAGTTGAGATAGAAGATGTCTAAAGTTTCAAGCCTTCCTTCACTTCTTTCTAGTTTTGGCAAAGCCTTTTTAAGAAATAAGTTATTCGTTTCTTTGCAGAGATTATCACTGACAAAGAGTGATAAGGCATGGTAGAGAAACCTTGAAAAACCTTCAGCTTCAGCTTAACAACACTTCCAAAGATGGAGAGGTCTATTTAAAGACATAAAATAAATATTGATTTGGTTTTCTTGATTTTTTTTGTTTGCTGTCTCAGAAGCTGGTTATCTGTAATATTAATACCTAAATATATAACACAATGCTTCAGAGGAATGTCAAAATAGCTGATTCTGTAGCCCTATTTAAGCACAAGATTTCACATGTTTAAATATTCAGTTTAAGGCCTGATGCATTGGAAAACCTTCTTCCCTTCAGTATAAGCATCTGGTCCTCCGAAGCCAACTCTTTTCCCTCTTTCCTGTTCACTGCGACCAGTGGCCATTGCTTGTCGGCTTAGTCTCCAGATTTTGCTCCTGATTGTTGGGTGAATGGGATGATGATAGATCTGTGTCCCTTTCATGGAGTGGACCTAGTCTGTGACTGTGTCAACAAAGAATTCAAGCCTTTGCCCGTCTTCGGATACCAGTGCTGCAAACAGAGGAAGTACTTCAGTTTTAAAATCTTCTGAAGTTGTTTCTTTCATTCCATAAAGCCTCAGATTCCATTTCCTGCAATAACGCTCAGCATCTCTGCTTTTCTGTTGCAGTTCTGGCAATTTTTTCAAAAACATTTTCACATACTCCCTGTTATTTTTAATTTCAAATTCCTTTTTTTTTTTTACATGCTCACCTATGGCAATGGATTCTGTGTTGTTGTTTTTTTTTTTATGTTTTGCTCCAGCAACTACAGCTGTCAAAATATTTGTATTGGAAATGTCTTCTGTTCTGCATTTTTTGAGCGTTACTTTTTGGGGTCTGGACTCTTTGTCAGTACAGTGTAGGGGAGCCCAAGTCCAGACCTCAAAGTCTACCATCCTGCAACAAGATGAATTCCTTCTCCAGCACACATGATTCAAATAGCTGAACTCCCTCTTCTGCATGCCATCCAGCTCCGCAGAGACCGAAAGACATTCATTTGATTCAGGTGTGTTGGACACTGGATGCATCTAAAACTGGTTCGAACTTGGGCACCCCTGTACTGGTAATTGGCATTCATTTTAGCATCTCTTTTTGGCATGTTGTATTTTTCAGTCTTTTTTTTATCCTGTGATATTTTACAAAGACAAGTGAAGAAAGATACTTGTATGTCTCTTTACTCTAACATAGACCAGGATGTTACATTTAAGGGTTTTTCGTCTTTCTTTTGACATGGTGGAACGAATAGTTCCGGAACTCACCGTTAACCACCATCCACTGTCGCCATGTTGTCGCTGTATTGGACCACAGGTCTGCAATTGCACACTAAATTATTTTTGTAACCTAATTGTAATAATAAATCTTTTAATTTTACACTAGCATTCTCTTCATTATTTGCAGTAAAAAAACAAACAAACAAACAAACAAAAAAAAACCAAAAACGTGAATCCTTGGACAGGATTCAACAATAGATAATTCTTTAATGAGATCGAATTATATACTAGAATTTTTGTTATCGCCACTTTCAAAGATTTACCTCAGAGTTTCTATGCAATTTTATCACATATATTATTATTGTTTATTTTTTATCATTCATAAGATCACATTGTAATTGTTCATAAATCAATCGTGATAGTTTTCAGACATGTTTAACACTATGTACTTAATAAACCGGGACCGTTTGAGTAACTCTTACTTAGCGGTGATACAAGTTTATAAGTTTTATCCCTTTCTCATATATAAATGTGTGCTAAACCTTTAGAGCTCGTGAGGTGATGGTTTGAAAAGACATAAAAAGAAATAGGAATAAAAAGATATAAATGTACGCCCGAACAGGGACTTGAACCCTGGACCCTCAGATTAAAAGTCTGATGCTCTACCGACTGAGCTATCCGGGCTCTGAATTTGTGTATGACGTAAGAACGTCAAATCAATGACGCCACCAGACATCACCTCCTTAACATTTTCTGTCAATTTATATATGCGGTGATGTTATTTAGCATATACTGAATTGTTGTCTGAGCTATGGCTTTCAGATTGTTATACCAGCATTGGAAGGTTATAGATTTCATATCATTCTGTTCAGGGACACATCGCGTGTACACCAACCTGTAAAATTGGTTTCTTCTGTTGGAGGACATTCTATTCAAATATTTTCTGTAGTAAAGGCCACACCATTTGTGCCTGTGTAATCTGCGGCCTCTAAAGTCAAGTAACCAAGTCATTGTTCAAGCCTACTAACAAAAAAGGAAAAGGTTTGCAAATATTCGATTCCTCTGCAAACTTAAATGCATCCTTGTGAAGAACTGAATGGTAAGGCTGCCACAGATGGGTTGAGTGGAGAGCTGCATTCATCATGAAAAAGCTAACGAACAAGCAAATCTGTGGTGCATATTCAGAAATCAAAGCAGTTATTTACAAGAAAGGATTGAAATAAAAACAAATAAAGTGAACAGTCTTACTGATTAAAACCTGGAGGTGAAAACCTTCAAGGTATTTATATCTTAAAAAAGACTTCTTTATAGATTTTGATTAAGTCTGATGAAGTACTTCCTAATAAATCCCAGATTTATCTGAAACAGGATTTGGCATGCTTTCTGTGTCAACAACAGAAGCTTTATGTACTAACCATCAAATCCAAAACGAATCAAAAGAAAATAATAATTTACTGTCTGTTTTCTAGATAAATTAGATATATGTTTTCTTTTAGAAATACAAATGACATTCAAGTATTTTATATATTCTACACCGTCTAAAATAAAGTATTTTATTTTACTTTGTGATAAAAGTACTCTGTGTTTGAGAGATTTCCATTAGTTTTTATGATGCTCTGTAGATATTGTTTGTAAGAAACAAAAAATAATTTTCTGTTAATGTAGCTATGGTACAAACCTAGACTGGGAGTGGATTATGTGATATGTGGTGTGATCTGAAGACACCCATCGACATGGTGAGATAAAAATGCAGGAATGGGCACTTATTTGGTTTACATTGGTTTATGCAAGGTGAATAAGGGTGTTTGGGGGTTGCACTTTGCTCTAATACAACTATTTTAATATCTAAAATAACTAAGTCAGCCAGAGACTTTATAATACTTTTGTGTGGATGTCAGTTAATTAAAAATTCCTGAGTTCTTGGGGGGAGGGAAGTTTAGGGTAACTGTGTGTCTGTATACATTTTTTATGAGTGTTATAGATCATAGACTGTATATAAAATATAAAGGTAGGTTAATCTAAAATACAAATTGTTAGAAACATCCGCAAAGGTCTAAATTAAAAAAGAGATTTAAAAAATGACTGTGATTAATTAAACATAGTCCTCTTTCAAACAAATGTTTACAAGTTAAAGGGAAGTTTTATTTTAAAGAAGTTGTGTACTACACTCACTTCGGTCTTTGTATTATTGTCACGATGGGGCTTCCGTAGTTTGCGTTAGGAAATGCAACATTTTTAGCTACCTCATCGTACGTCCTTTTATGGTATGTGGTTTTTTGTTTTTAATCCACCTTTTTGTTACTTTTAATGACTAAATTACCCTTTAAAACTAGTTGAAAGATAAACAAAGTCGTGTTTTTCAAGTAAATATTGTCACCATCAGTCAGTGTTACACGTGTCGTTCAAAGTACAGATCATCAAAAGTACAGATCATCACGGTTTACATCATGAAGCTAACGTTTGCAGGCTTCGTTGACAGCTTTTTACTGTAGTGTTTTTATGCTCTATACAGACTGAGAGCGACACAGTGGATGATAATAAGAGCAGTTAATTATTGCGCATATGTCCGGGGGTAATGATTGGATTGCCCATGCAATAATATGCATTTGTTCTTCTTCGTTTCTTCTTCTGGCAGAACAACAGGGAAACAATGACGACTTGTGCCGTCTGCCGCTCTATTTTTGATCTGGGCTCAAATGAAGAGGATTTTGAATTGAGAGAGGTGAAGTCCGTCCTTCAGGAGGCTATGAACACTGGCCCAGTTGCACACTGTATGTATGAACTGCAGTTTATATGTTATGTTGTCGTTTTTAAGCGGAATAACTAGTCTCTGATGCTTTACACACAGGTTTCGAAGATAAAAGTCCAGAAGATGACAGCCTGGCAGAGAGCGTCTTACTGAGAGAGGTGTCAGACAAGATGGTCTGTTCAGCCTGCAAATGTCCATTTAGTAACCGTGAGGAGCAGGTGACCACATGACATCATACACTTTTGCATCCATTCAAAGATGTGTTGTTGTTTTTGGATTAAATATTGCTATACAAATATACATTGTGTTTTGCAGAGGGAGCACTACAAGCTTGACTGGCATCGGTTTAACCTGAGAAAAAAGATGGCAGGATTGCCTCCCCTCACAGCAGAAGAGTTTGAGAGGAAAACTGGAGCTGGTGAGGCAACCAGAGCTTCGCACATCTTGCAGCAAGTTTAACAAAAAAAAGAAAGGAACACTGTCACAGTTTCTATTGTCACTTTACAGGAGACTTGTCAAGTATCTCTGGTTCCGAGTCGGATTCAGAGGAGGAGGACTTGGATAGTGAAAACAGGGGAACAAGCAGTAATGTCACTGGCACTGATAAAGAAAACTCAGTCGAATCCCATTCAACGACTGCTCGGTTCTCCAGCAAGGTGGTTTTCCAGAACTCTGCAGGAGAATTTCTATCTGTCTACCCCTGTGTGCTGCAAGGAAAGGTGAGGTTCAGCAGGACAAGTACAGATTGAGATTTGTTCATAATCACTAAATTTTCATTTTTATTCCATTTTTTAAAAAAATTGCAGTCAGATGACAACCCCGATGCAGTATCATCTCTGAAGGTCATAAACAAAAAGACAATATGGGTCATCCTCATGACAGGTGGAGGCCATTTTGCTGGTGCAGTCTTTGAAGGGTAAGTGGGTTTTTTTTTCCCATGTCACATTTCATAGCTGTAATTAAAAGTGGAATATTCAAGTCTTCACAATATATTTGTGTTTTAGAAAAGAGGTCCTTCAGCACAAAACCTTCCATCGGTATACAGTGCGAGCAAAGAGAGGCACTGCCCAAGGACTCAGAGATTCGCAGAATTGCAGCCACACGCCAAAGTCTGCAGGAGCTGCTCTGAGGAGATACAATGAGGCAGCACTTGTTAAGGCAAGATTACTTTCTATTTAGCAGCTCATCATTTTAACTGAGTACTGAAGCCAAGTGCACTTGCCATGCCAAGACTGAAAACAAATCTGAAAATAATCCATACAATTCAACTTTATGATAATTTCAGACTATTATGGTTATGTTTTTAGAGAGTTTGTGTCTTAGTTTATCATACTAAAGGTACAGCACATTACACCACAAAGTTGTTTTTTTTTTGTATTTTTTTTTTTTTAACTTTTTGAAGGACATTCAAGACCTTCTGGCAACCTGGGCTGAACTTTTGAGCAAGGCTTCTGCAATATTTGTAAGAGCCCCCAGCTACAACAGGACCATCTTTTTCAGTGGCCGTTCAGCTTCTCTTGACAAAAAAGACCCTCGAATCCGCACACTCCCCTTCGCCACACGCAGAGCAACATTTCGAGAGGTACAGAGGGTGCACAACATGCTCTCTACTGTTCAAGTGTATGGTAAGCTGAAGTTCGTGTTTGTAGGAACAGCATGTTGTTTGCTTCTTTTTGTACATGAAATATATAAAGATGAAGTAATCAGAACTATCACAATGCAGGGAAAGACACAGACGTGTCTGCAGTCTTTAGTCCATCTAAGACAGCGTGGAAGAAATCTGTCAAACCTTCAGTGGAAACAAACACTGGTCAGGAAAAAGGTATGTTTGAAGACATAAATGCCTTTTAAACTGCATACATATTAGGTCTAATTAACTTGGAAGCAAATCTGTTGCTACCATCAGAAGAGGAAAACCATGACAGGACAGACGAAGAAGAGGGGGAGGAGATTCAGCTGGAGACAGTAGAGCTCACTTTAGGAACCCTAGACCTCAGGGAATTTGAAATTCATCCTTCCAGACACAAGAGAAGGAGGAGGAAAAAGAAAGAAGCCAAAAACCAAAACGAGGGTATGTCTGGATCTGCTTATTTGGATGCTGGTGGCTATAAGTCCCACCACATCCAAAAATTCTTATTTATAACAAAGAAGCTTTGCAAAATTAACAAATCCCCTTATCCATGTGGAGCAGAAACAAGTAACAAAGTAGCAGATGATAAAAAAGAAGAGTTGCCTGGGGCTAAACCAACAGATGAAGAAGAGACCACTCAAAATATACAGTCTATGGAAAATAAGAGGAAATATCAGAGCAAGAAAAAAGTGGACGGTAAGTACAGATGTGTATAATTCTGGTTGTTGCAGCGTTTTAATTTAAAAAAAAATTTTTTTTTTACTGCAAAGATCCAATACGCAAATTTTTCAAGACACTTACTCTGTTCTTGTCTCAAAGATGGTGATGATGAATCTTTGGAGTATGGCATGAGGGATGCAATTTTTACAGCCTGCAAGGTTGGAGATGTGGATGCCCTCTGTAGCCTTCTCCAGCCACCTGAGAGCTGTGAACAGTCAGAGAGCAACTCTTCCTCTGTTCCAAGTCCACTGACTCTCCTGAATAAGCCGATAGACGCATCAGGTTTTAGTTTGCTGCATGTTGCTGCAGCAGCTGCACAAAAGGAAGTGATCAGACTTCTCCTGGATGCAGGAGCCGACCCAGCCTGCAGGTACAGTATAAGGAGTTACATAAGCAACATTTTTATTGTGATCATTTACAGCAATCGAAGTTTGACTTAAACATTATTTTTGCAATCTTCCTTTACAGGGATAGCAAAGGCCAGACTCCATATATTGTCGCTCCTGACAAAGACACCAGAAACGTCTTTCGTAAATACATGGGTGAGAATCCAGAAAAATATGACTACAGTAAGGCACAGGTAAGAATTAACTGTCTGACATGACTGACATAACGTGCTGGTAGAGAACTTATGGTTTTCTGTTTTGCAACACAAGGTACCCGGGCCATTGACAGCAGCGATTGAATCCAAAAAAATGGAAAAGAAAAAGGCCCAAAGAGCTCAGAAAAAGCAAAGAGAAAAGGATCAGAAGGAGGAGAAGAGGAAACAAGAGTTAGAGGAAGAAGAAAGGAGGAAGTTTACAGCTCTAACAGATCGTGAAAAGGTAGATGAATCTATATTTTATTGGTTATAGTTGGGGGGAGGGTATATGATGATGTTAATTCTTTGCTTTGTGATCATAGAGAGCTCTGGCAGCAGAAAGGAGGTTTGCACAACAAGTAGGTGCAACAGAAGTCAACTTCTCTAATGTCACGTAAGTTTCCTAAACAGCCATCCCCACATTGGGCTTCATTGTCGTGTTGATTTACATTAAGACAATGTAAATTATTAGTTTTTGAAAGCATGTGCTGGAATTTTATGCAATTTTCTACCCTCGGCATGTGTTTGTTGTCAACAGGAGGTGCTGGTCGTGTGGAGAATCTCTGCTCGGGAAGGTCCCATTTCACTACTTGGAGTATTCATTCTGTACTCCACGTTGTGTTCAGGCTCATCGTAAAGCAAATGTTGCACCAGGCAAAACCTAGTGCTTATGCAGAAGCTCTCTTATTAAAATGACTTTAGAATTTGACTGATTAAAGCTCCATCTTGCCTGTGATTTCGGCACTGTAAAAAAATACATTTCAAACATAATTTTAATGTGAAATAAGCATAAAACTAGACAAATATACTTGATTTAATTAAATAAATGTATAACCAATGTACAGTATAGTAAAAATGCAATTTAAAAAATATCAATGTATATTTTTCCACAGGCTGACTGAATAATAAAACAAATTATTTGACAAAATAATTTATTAACTGCTGTGCTTAAAGGAGCTGACACTGGGTGTGAATGGAAAGTCTGTAACGTGTAACACTGACACGTGAAGGGATTTAGGATGACAATAGCACAGAAATCCTGGAAAACCAAATATTGTTCCTTTGTTTCTTAATGTCGGGTCAGTTGCTCATCGGTTGCAGCTGCTTTGCTTTAACCTGAATTAATTCTGATACAGAGGCTTTAGAAAGTTACTGGTGAATCTGTCATGACTTTCCAGCTGTGGCGTTGAGCTGAGGTCGATCCATGAAAAGAACCCGGAGGTAGGCTGGGGCACTCTCCAGCTCCAGCATTGTGATGTTGTTGCCACGGGTGGTGCTGAGCAAGGGTCCAGGGATATACAGAGTTTGCTGGGGGCCCCTGGCTGGCCAGTATCGTCCCAGGTTCACACCATTAATCCAAACCTGACCCTGATTGATAAAAAAAATAGACACCAGTAAAGATGCAGTAAATTTACATGAATTCATTCTTTTGAAACATATTTTAAAGCCAAGTAGGCTGCTTAATATATCTGCATTACCTTTGTCCATCCATTGAGTTTGAGAAAGGTGTCCCATGCAAGACCGTTTGATTGTAAAGTCCCCATGTAGAAGGCTGGTCCAGCATAATGTTCTCTCCTAGAGACTGGGACAGACTTTGTATTGCCTGAATGAGGCCACCCTCTAGCAATAGCTCCATCAATGTCCAAAGGGTATATATTCCAGTTAGTCAGTACGTCTTTACCCAAAATTAAGTTGCTCAACAGGCCCTAGAAAGCACATATTGTTTACCAGTTAGCATTTGTATTGTGTATAAGTTTGCATCACTCACATACACTATAAAAAAAGCAGTTGGATTAACTTTGATCATTTCCAAAGAGTTTTACAACTTCCTTATAAAATTGTGATAGATTAGTTTTGTCTTCTTATTCTTGGGACTTAAAACACCAGGAAAGGATTCTCTGATTTTTGACATTGTTTCCTTGCCTTGTAGTCATTGATCTTGCTGCCAAAATTAACTCTGCCCATGTTTTCAATAAGGATGTCCAATGTGTCCCCTTGCTTTCCTGTGACATTCATCACCAGCGCTGTGTCTCTCTCCAGCAAACCCTGAAAGACCTGTTCACACAAATTTACACATTTAGTCACTATAGGTGGAATGGGGGCAAAAAGAAAAGGGAAAAAATAAGAGTACCTGACAAACAGGCAAGCTTGGCCTTAACCTGTCATGTTTTTCCTAACCCAGTGATCTGATTGGCCAGACAAAAAAAAGTTCACCGTAAGCCCTTACCCCATTGACGGACACATATGCACGGTCATGAACCCCATTCAGTGGAGAGATAAGAGGTGTGGGCTCTGAGAGGTCCTGGGGCAGTGTGGTACGATACAGCATGTATCCATAGTACTGCACACAATAGACATAACAGGTTGCAGACACAACAGTCTAGAAGTTCTCCATGTTTCAAGAGGTTTACCGTCACTAGAATACTGTTCCCTGCCATACCTGTTTCAACTCTTCAAATGTCAGAGGATACTCAGATTTGACTGGACCCAGAGGAGAAATTATGTCCAACAGTTTGTTCATATTGCCAACCTGTAAAAGTCCATCAATATTAGACACTTAAAACATGATTCTCAGCAATAATTTCCTGAAATGCATTATGCTACCTTTTCCAGAGTGACAAAGCCATAGGCAAACTTAGGAGTTGGTGGCGGCATGGGGCCAGAGGGGACCTCTCTAAACTAATGAGAGAGGCTTATAAATTAATCAAACCTTAATTAGAATCTTATTCTAAGCGGGTGGGTGTTCAAATCAGTTGTACCTGCTTTATTACATCTCTGATGGCCAACAGCTTCTCTGTGGGGTCTCCAGCCTCAGTCAGCGGGGCATCATAATCATAACTTGTGACTACTGAGCGGAACCTTGAGTCATGATCAGCACCTGCAGAAAAGCAAAATTACGCAAGAGCAGTACATCACTTAGATTTTATCTCCATCAAAATCATGTTCAAGAGAAATAATCTCATACGAAGATACTAATAACAGAAAGTAATTACTTTACCATTCCAGTAGCCAAAGTTAGTTCCTCCTTCAAACATGTACCTAAGAGAAGGCACGGTATTTTACCAATCATAAAAGTAAGAATTAATTTTTTATTCATATATTGGTGGCAGATTAAGCTCACAGTGTTATACTCGAATTAAACTACTTGCCAAATTACTATCAACAAATAAAAGGTGATCCAAACTAGATGTTGCAAGCTGAAAAGTAGGATCCATTTGGGCTTTCTGCTAAATGGCACAGAAAAGCCTATCACGTTTCAAAGCACTTAAGCCATTTGTGAGACTTATCCTTGTACTTGAGCTGCAGACCAGCCAGATTTTTTCAAAGACAAGGATGATTTGAGAGGACTGAGGGTGTGGGGAGACATACATGTTGACGTTGGCCCCCATGGTTAGCATTTCTTCAAGCACTCTGCTGACCTTCTGAGTGTTAACCACGGCGTGGCGATCTCCCCAGTGATCCAACCAGCCTGTGTAGAACTCCGAGTTTACCTGGAACATAAAACAAAGCAAGTTTTAGCTACATTTACCATTACTGAATGTTAAAATAATGATTAGTAAATTGGTCTGCAATAAACCAGAGGTCCTCGAGGCTCAAATCGTCTCTGCCGGTTGAAGGCTGCGGTTATGTTTGTGTCTGAGGAAAGACAATAAAAGGTTAAACACACACACACACACACACACACACATATATATACACAAGACTAAACACAAACATAATACCAACCTGTACCAAAGTCTACTGTTGCATATAAACCTTCAAGGGTCCCACATGCCAGTTCCTTGTCTGTGTTTCCGTCAGTAGTAAACAGAACGACGTCCTCACCCAGAAAGAAGCGAAACATTGTTCGCAAGTGACGCAGGTAGTTGTAATCGCAAGCGTAGTAACTACCATATTCATTCTCTACCTGCAGTTAAGACGATTAATTAAAACCAATAATGACACAAAAACATTATATGTACCCTTTTAGCTCTCTACCTGGACAGTGATGATGTTACCCCCATTCTTGTAGAGCCAACGTTTCATTTTAGGGAGGAGGACAGCAAGCCAGTTGCTGACCGCCTGCAAGTAATCTGGTGCAGAGAAACAATGACATTTTTGAAAAAAAACAAAACAAAACAAACAAAAAAACACAAACATAGGTGCATATGCTACCTGTGTCTGCAGAGCGAAGTATGATGTTTGGTTTTTGAAGTAGCCATGCTGGTAATCCACCCTAGAGCAGAGTCAGAGAAGGTTGTCACATGAATATGGTTTGGATTTAACATAAGTTTTAAAATATATGATATAAAGGACACAAAGGCATAACACATAACACTGTATAATATAATATTAAAAGTAATAATAAACAATTCCCTTCTTGGCGCAGCATATGAATGTAAGACACCACTGGGTGTCACAGTTGAGTAGCAGAATGGGGAAAAAAACAACATCCAGGACCAAAATCCTAAACCTGGAGTCTTTGGAGGAAGTCTGAGCAAAGCTGACTCATACACCCCAGCCCCTTTTAAAACATTTTGGTTAAAAAAAAAATCAAGATTTTCCTTCTCTTTGATAAAAATGATTAAGTTCATGGTTACATTCATGATATGGGCTCTGACTGGAGTTATGAACGCTTGGGTGAACTGTCTACCATAACGTTTCAAAAAGATCTGATTGTAACACAGAGAGAGAAAGAGACTTCTTTTCCAGGTGAGGACTTCACTGCGCTAACAGACCAAATGGTTTTATCTTTAATGTTAAGATTAAAATGTACCTTTATCCCTTAAGTTCTTTCAGGAACAATGATATATCATGTTTATTAACATGTTTGAATTCGAAAGACATCTTATAAAAGTATAATTTTGTCATTAATGACTGTAGGATGGATATAATATTGTGTTTGCAAAGCCAAATTTATGTTTCTTTACAAAGTGTGTCACTGCATTCCTCAGTAGGCTGTGATTTTGTAATAGACTGACAGTGACGAAGCAACGATGTAAAAAAAAAAAAAAAAAAAAAAAAAAAAAAAATATATATATATATATATATATATATATATATATATACATATATATATATATATATATATATATATATATATATATATATATATATATATATATATATATATATATATAAATATATATACACATATATATTTTTTTCACCATTTCCCATTCTGCACAGATGTATGGTCCTGGACGCAGGATGACCAGAAGGCCTGTCTGATTGGCCAAATCCAAAAAGTGCTCCAGATCTCTGTCTCCTGTGAAGCTGTAGACTCCCTGAACTGCCTCATGGAAGTTCCAAGGCACATATCTATTTAAGCAGAAAGGAGTATGTGAATGCAGGAAGCTTTCTTCTGGAAAGATCTGGCTCAGTGTGTTTAGTAGCTTACACCTGGATAGTATTGAGTCCAGTCATGTACATCTTCACAAGACGGTCCTTCCAGTAGTAGCGTGGAATTCTGGAGTAGTGAATACTACCTGAGATGTACTGAAAAGGCTTCTCATCTTTGAGGAAACAGTTGTTCTTGTAGTCTATGGAGAAGGTCCTTTTTGTAGAGCCCTACAAGAAAATCATGACAACTATTTTGAGGAAAATCAGCAATGTAGCACTTCTTAAGAGTCTACTATTTGGCACCCGTGGGGATAAATGATAATCAGTGCTTGTGAAATATCCATTTGAAGGTGCCACTTGGTGTATTTCTCAGCTGACAGAAAGAAACTGGAATTTTTTTTTTCAAAAGTACAAACAGGCAACTAATGAGTAAGTTGACTTTTAAGAGTAGTTGACTTCCTTCTTACCAAATTTCCACAGACAGCAGAGCAGGAAACACACACTGCAACGAGGAATAAAATAGCAGCGGCAGTAGCCATGTTAGCTGCCTCCCTGTAACAGCTTAATCTAAAACACGTGCATCACTAACTTTTATTAACGTGTTATTGTAGCCTTGATACTCCCCTTAGCTCCTGCGTGTGTGTGAACTGAAGAAGCAGCGCTGCAGTCAGCGTCCTGCCCGCTTCAGAAACAATGTCATGTGATTTTCACTGGTTGTCAGCGGGGTCCTAAAGTCTGACAAATTCATCTCAAGTCGGCCTGCTGCAAGATGAGTACGGACATGGGATATTTAATTTCCATTCTAAAAGTACTATCTTCTGATAGTTTTTCCCCCTCTTTGTTTGTTTGTTTTTAATCAGAAAAAAGGCAATAAATAAATAAGCACATTTAAATGTGTTCCCTCTAGGTAGAATAATATCTGAGTTAATCAGTATGTGTGTGTAGAGTGTGGGTATCTTTTTTTCCAAGGACAAAAGAGATAGGTCAAAGCTAATTATGCAAAAATGACAAAAATAAAGCTCCGTCTTTCTGTTTTTGTTGTACCAAAGTAGACTGTATCTAAATTCTGTAAACATACAAAGTAAACCAGAATAACAATGAAGAAAACCTAAAATAAGTTTATGTATGTATATAAAAAAATATAAATTAGAGGATAATCAACTCACCCTGGTCCCCATATGATATAATGGTCTCACAACATGCAGTCATGTTATGTATTATGTAAGCTGTGAACAATTGCCATTGTGTTTGGTATGGTAAGGTAACAAAGCAGCCAGTTCACGAAGGGTTTGCTTTAACATAGCTTTGGGACTGGGCTCGCTTTGTTTTTCTGAGCATCTTTTGATGGGACTTGATAATTACATGTTACCTAAACCCTGACATGTTTTGTTATTTTATGTCGACATATGCTACAGTATAAACCCTTTATATATAGAACACCTGTTTTGTATTTGTATATATATATATATATATATATATATATATATATATATATATATATATATATATATATATATATATATATATATATATATATATATATATATATATATATATATATATATATAAAATGTATGTGTACATAAACACATAGTACGTATGGCTTGAGAGGCTGGACTGAATAACATCTCAGGGGCAAGCCTTGAGTATTGTGGTCATGGTGGCCCAGATCTACCCCACCAGGTAGGACTGTTGTGCCCAGACTGTGCAAAGAGGCCCCTGAAACTGTCAAATACCTTTGTATGCTAGTCCATGAAATCATAGAACCACCCTGAATTCTCTACAACAGTCAGGTTAAATCCCAGCTACATCAAGATCTGTCTTGAGCATGACATTTGAGGAAAAAAAATGTTGTTACGTATATCTTTGTTATTTTAGATAAAATTGTTCATATATTATAATAATAATATTATAATAACACTATTTTCTATGTTTGAAAAATTCAATCAGAGCCCAAATTGGTGTAAAAGGAATTTTTTGTACTCTAATAAGGACACTAGATGGCGCTTTAGTACATTTTGTTCTGATCTGCACTTACATTTGTTTTCATAGTTGTAGTAATGATTGGTTTTACAGCTTTAGTTAAATTTTCTTGATAAAGATTGAAGTTTTTTCTTTATCTTTTAGTCACTAACTCAAAAGCAGCTTGATTTCAAGTCTTGACAATCAAAGAAAGATCAAAGCTTTTTCCAGGACAAATTTGCTGCTGGTGCATTCTGGGTTAGGAAGAGCTTTTAAGTGGGTGCAAAGTGGCTGATTCTGTAATGTGAAGTGGGAACAACATTTTATCTCCATCTGACGCAACAGAAAACAATTTAGCCTGGTAATAAAGATTAATAATGGCTGCTTCCTCACCACTGCACTCATATTGCAGCACACAGATGCACTTTTACAGATGCCTTTTACTCTTTTTTTCAGCTCCATCCCCTTTACAGTAATGATTCTTAGTTCTAAAACCAATTTCCTGCAACTTTGGTCATTAGTCTCAATCTTAAAAGAATCAGAAGGGTTTTTCACTGTAGCTAATGATAAGAAATCTTGAGCTAGGACAAATGCTCTTTGTGGGTCATTTGCCTACTGACAGACAGTTAATTGTCCTAGGAATGACAGGAGGAACAGCCTACATTTTGCTGTTATGAGCTTGATGGTGCCTATAGAGATTAGTCTGATCTTTGAACCTCCTGAATTTATGGTAACTGGGTGTTCAAACAACAAATGAACAGTTTCAGTGACTAATGCATTGAAGGCATGGAAAAGAATTGAGGCACTATTGCAAAAGTGGAAGTCTAATGGACTGGATTTAAAATGAAACAAACATCTTGGAGACTGCTTAATTTTCTTATACTGCAGTCTGACTAACATGTGTACAAGCCTTTATTTGACGTAAACACTTAAGTTTAAAATACTATCAGAGTTATAAGGGCAAACCCAACCTGCCCACGGTGCCTGAAAAACCGTCTCTGCTGGAAATGCAGAGAAACACTCACCCTAGGGTTGGACGTCACCTCAATGAAGTCATCTCCCGAGAGTCTGTAATTAAATTGAACCCTCCCTTCTATCAAACCACCCCCAGTGTTAGCTCTCTTTGTTGTCTCTGGTGGAGGCAGGTGTATTCAAACAAGCCCTGCCCCCACACACCACACCTACCACAAATACAGTTAATACTGTATATTGATGTTAAAGACCTCCATTAAATTTACAGTAGAAACTAATTTTAGTTGTAAGGGGTAAAAGTTTATTATTATTATTATTATTATTATTATTATTATTATTATTATTATTATTATTATTATCATCAGTAATAATAATTATTGGTTGATCGTATTTTAACATTGAAATGAGGGAACTTTACAGATAAGCCCTTGGCATTTTCTTGGATATTGGGGAAGTGTGTATTGTCTCAGAGGTATGCATCTTAATCCTCTTTGTTTAAGTTATAAAAGAAAAATGTTGCCATTGCCTGTTCTGCATCATTGGTTCTAGTTATGGAGTCCCAGATGAGTCTCTTAAAAACACTACTTTCAAAATGTATGTTATACTCTCATTCTACTTACAGTCAGTTTTACCTCTCACTCTAAAAGCAGAAGCCTCAGATTATTTAGGCTCTTTTTTCCCCTCCTATGGGCTCACCACATGTAGAAGGGGCTGTAGGGGGCGGACGCAGTGTAAGCTGAGCGGCAGCTGAAGGCAGCAACCCTGGTAGTTTAATCCTCGGCTGTAGAAACTAGTTAGGGACGTGTAACGTCACCTCTCTGGTGGAGTAGGAGCCTGAACTGGTGCGTGAGGTTGAGCTGTTCCAGCTAGATATAGTTGGACTCACCTTGACACATAGTTTTGGCTATGGAACCAGTGTCCTTGAGAAGTGCTAGACCTTCTACCAGTCTAGAGTTGCTCTTGGTGAGAGGCGCCGAGCAGATGTCACCATACTTATTGACCCCCAACTTGGTGCCTGTACGTTGGGGTTCACTCCGTTGGACGAGAGGGTAGCTTACCTTTGCCCTCAGGCAATGGGATGGGTCCTGACTGTTGTTTGTGCTTATGCACTGAACAGCAGCTCAAAGTACCCACCCATACTGCAGTCAACAGAGAGAGTGTTGGAGGTCATTCCCACTGGGGACCCCCTCGATCTGCTGAGGGACTTCAATGCTCACTTGGACAATGACAGTGAAACCTGGAGGGGTGTGATTAGGAGGAAAGCACCCCCAGGCATTCCTCCCAGGGGGCAAAAAACTGAGGATGTGCTTTAGCTACAGGGAGATAACATTGCTCAACCTCCCTGGTAAAGTCTATTCAGTGCTTCTAGAGAGGAGCGTTCGTCGAATACTCAAACCTCGGAAGAGGAGCAGTGCAGTTTTTGTCCCGGTTGTTGAACAGTGGACCAGCTCTATGCCCTCTTCAGGATCCTGGAGAGGCCACTGAAGTTTGCCCAAACAGTCTACGTTTGTTTTGTGGACTTGGAGAAGGCATTCGATCATCCTGTGGGCACTCCTGTGGGGGATGATCTGGGAGCATGGAGTACTGGATGCCCTTCTACAGGCTTTCTGGTCCTTGTATGACCATACAGGGTTTGATCTGCATTGCTGGCAGTAAGTCCGATTTGTTACAGTCTGAGTTGGATTCCGCCAAGGCTGCCCTTTATCACTTCTTCTGTTCATAACTTTTATAGATAGAAGGCCCAGCTGAAGTGTTGAGGGGATCCAGTTTGGTGGCCTCAGGACTGGGTCTCTGCTTTTTGCAGATGATGTTGTCCTGTTGTCTTCATGTGATCGTGATCTCCAGCTCTCGCTCAAGTGATTAGCAGCTGAGTGTGTAGTGGTTCGGATGAAGATCAGCACCTCCAAATCCGAGACCATGTTACTCTCCTAAAAGATTGAGGGTCCTCCCTGGATCAGGAATTGGGTCCTGTCTGAAGTGGAGTTCTCAGGGTCTTGTTCACGACTGAGGAAAGGATTGAGCGTGAGATCAACAGACAGGTTGGTGATGTGTCTGCAGTGATGCAGACGTGGCATCAGTCTGTCATGGTGAAGAAGGACCTGAGTCAGAAGGCGAAGCTCTTGCTTTATTGGTTGATCAACCTTCCTACCCTCACCTATGGTCACAAACTTTGGATGAAATGACTTTCCTCAGGAGGGTGGTTGAGTTCTCCCTTAGAGACAGGGTGAGAAGCTTAGTCGTCAAGGAGGACTCAGATTAGAGCCGCTGCTCCTCCTCATCGAGGGGATGCTTATTCTGCTCCCCCCACAAACAGACCCTGAATAAGCATCATAAAATGGATGGATGGATGGATGGATGGATGGATGGATGGATGGGCGGGCTCCTTTCTTGACCTGCTTGACTTGAATGAGTCATGACACAGACTGGAGGGCCACTGTTCAAAGTATTTTTCTATGATTTAATTGTATTATGAAAAAAACATTACTCATTTTTAAAGCTAAAACATTTAAAATGTAGTACTTTTCTGCCAGCTGTTGGTCTGATCAAATTGGGCTGATTAAAAAGCCCACACCCCCTGAAAGTGAACAGAGCTGCATTTCAGACTCTGTCTACTTTTTCTAAATGTTTTGGGGGGTTTGTTGCCGTTGTTTTTGTTGTTTAGTTTTATGTTTTCCTTTTGCGATTGGATTGAGTTCTTAGATTTTTTTTTTAAATTTTCTTTTCTACACAAAAAGAGACTATGGTCTTACATCATCATTTTAACCATATATGTCCCTGACTTGAACTCGTCTGTAATGCAGCATTTTATTCCCAAAATTAATTTTGTAAGCACAGATAAAAGTTTTGACCTTTGCTCTATAACAGTGAAATAGTTCACAGGATGATCTCATGTTAGCTGGCTTCGGTATTTCCTGTTAAATCTTATTTAAAACCTATTATTTTGATCATGATGCTGATTGTCTTATATGATTAGCAACTTTTATGTCTTGACATCTTATCACTACTTAAAAGAAATCTACCTTTTCCACCACAGATTAAAATAATACCATGTAACTACGATGGAGGAAACTAAATGCTGAATGTCCATTTACATGGTTGAATCATACAATGTGAGACAGAACTGCTTAAGGTTCCAGAAGTCCTAGAATAATGGCTGAGCTCAAGATCCAGCAAGGAATGTACCTCCGATGTTTTCTCAGCCTCTGAATGACCAGTGAGTCATTGATAGGCTCACTTGCTAATACTCTGGAATCTCAGAGAAATTAGTTCTGAGAAGCTAAACAATAAACAAAAAAACATACCGGTTCCATGACAAAAGTCTACTGCAATGTTAGCAGTGTATGGCTGATAAAACTTGCTTGTTTTTTGCATCCTTCGCATAATTTTCCAGGTCTATCAAAGTAGCTAAATCATACATATGAACAAACTGAGAACCAATCCATTCTGTGGGAGTAATGAAATATGAAACTCTATAAACAAACAGGAAGCTGACCGCGTGGGGGAGCATGGGAAAAGTAAAAGCTAGTTCTCATCCTTCCATATTTAAGATGGTATGGTATGTATTTGGCATGTAAGCATATCTGAGATTTTTTGTGACATTCTGGCAGCTGGATGTCCTCTTCCACTATTACACTGAACTCAAAGATGAATCATCTCTGATAGAAAAGACATTTATGTTGAAGTAATCCAATGGAAATGTCCTACTTTTCAAGAAGAATGTTGATTGTCATCCCAAAAGATGTATTACTGGAATAGCACCAGAGCTTTACTATACAAACCTGTTAGTCAATTTACTTTGATTTCTACTGAAAAATGGAAATATTATATTGATTAATATTAAATTTTTAAATCTTACATATGTACTGTTGACTGATGATAACTTTGGAACCATGAAAGTTTTTGATGAGAACACCATCTTTTTTCTCAGTTTATGTTGCTGTTTCATCTTTTTCTGTTGATTTTATTTTTTAGGAAGCTGAAAAGACAGGAAAAAAAGCAGAAAACTTGATTGCCTAATTTTAGTAGTAGTGAGGCCTAAAGCGAAAAAGGTAATGAAGCAATGGGTCAAACTGAGAGAAAAAGTTAATAAAATTGAAGATAGAAAATAGAAAGTAACAAGACTGCAGTTCTTGGGGTTCTAAACTTGAGTATCTTCGCCTGTCACTCAACTGTCTTCCTAAAACTGTGTTTTTTTAAAATAAATACTTCATGATATTTGCTGTTGCTACATATTATAATACATTTGAAATGCTCATGTAATTAAAGGCCACAAATTAACAATGGTTATGATCAGGACTTTAAGTACATTCTAATATTTAAGATCATAAGATGTACAGTATTTGATCTAAAAAGTTGTACGGCTTTGTTGGGTTGTTTAAATTAGGTTTCTTGGATATGTGAGTTTCTGCTTACTTAAGTTTCCTCATGAAGTAGAATGAAGGATTTTCAGATAACTATAATCAATTTTTTAATACCTACAGATTATTTATGTCCCTTCATGGTAGCCAAGCCTTTCTAGTATAACAACAGGGATTGTTGACATAGGTGTGAATAATGCCTTCAATTGGAGACAAGTTGGCTCTGTGATGCTCCACTTAATTCAATAAATGCTGAACCAGGATTTGTTATCGACCATATTTACACTTTAATGTGATGCTGCCGACGGAGTGATGTGATAAATATTGAATCACTTGTTTGATGATATTGTTAGATATTCCATTTATATTTCTGTGTGTCTGCTCATTTTTTCATCAATCTTAGCTGAACTATATCAGGTTCAATCAATTTTAACCTCCTCACCACCTTCTGCTGTTTGCTTTGTTCCCTGGGTGTATCCAGTAGTCTAATCCACTGCTCCCCTCACACAGCAGTATGCATACTGAGCCATGAATAAGCAATGACCACATCAATTTCATTAGTTAAATTTTCCAATAAGGATCACTGTATTGTTGCTTCCATTTATTTAAGTGAATAAACTAATCATGTAATGTGTCAATTCTGCACCATATACAATATTATCCATCTATATATAAGACCATTTTACCCTGACACGGCAGTCTGCATTCTGAGACATGAATAAGCAATGACCAAATTAATTCAATTAGTTCATTTC
Source organism: Telmatherina bonti (assembly GCF_933228915.1). Taxonomy (NCBI): domain Eukaryota; kingdom Metazoa; phylum Chordata; class Actinopteri; order Atheriniformes; family Telmatherinidae; genus Telmatherina; species Telmatherina bonti. The sequence continues at coordinate 21,913,358 of NC_136613.1, read as the reverse complement.
AGTAGCAATCAATACATTGATCACATTTATTTGAGTGAATAAATTTATTTTTTAATGTGACATTTCAACATAATTTCTGTATGACCTATATTTATCACAGTTTTACACTGTACTTTTAAATTCAACTTTTCATTAATATTTCATGTATATTTTATATTCTAATAATTAAAAATCTCTTCATTATGAGAATACATTTTTCTGATTATCAACTCTTTAGTAGCTTCAGCTTTGTCTGCTGTTGAACTAAATTTGGGTTTATTTAAGATTTTTTAAGAGACCTAAAGAATAAATTATAATAGGCAGTTTCTACCATGATATAACCCAGTCTGGATCAATAACATCCTCTGTTTAGACAGCAATACATGGATGAAGGCTTTTTATGTAATCAAACCACTGCCAGTTAATTGATATCACCATGATGTTGTGACTGAGGTTATGGGAAGAATAATCAGTCACTCCCAGTCAATGGGAACATGACATCTGCTCAGTCCTGACTTATTCGTTTTTTGACATTCAGTTGGGTCCTTTGCTAGACTTCAATGACTTTGCCTGCAGGTCTACCAATTGAGAAGGGTGGGGGTCATCACACTGCGTGATGTTGGGCAGAAGATTCATGTCTATTGCTTCTGGAAACTATATTGATGCTATTGCACATAACATATAAACCATTTCTTGCCACATAGAAGTTTGGATTTTAAAGGTTATATTAAACAGAACTGCTGTTATCTATGTTCATAGACATGGATTACTGTGTAATTTGTTTTGAAGTCACTGCAATATTTTTGTGACATGTAAATACAGATTTCCGAAAGATTTGTGTCGCCAAACTTAGCTATCACCTCATAAAGAGATAATTTTTATTTGTCATTTTTGCTGTTTAGTTTTGACAAATGTGTTGTTGGTCATAAACAAACAAAAACCCCAAACCAAATATCCTCCAAGTAATGTTTGCCACTTTTTTGTCACTTTCTTTTCTGATCATATGATTTGGGTCAATCCTGTCTGGAACGTGGTGTGGAATGTTTCCTCGTCAAAGCTCATACTGTCCCATATCACACAAGCATCTCCAAGCACACAGGTGGCATTTAGATTCTCGTCTGAGTTGGGATTAAACCGAAAAAATACTGTGACTGTAAGCTTTTTTGTTTTTGTTTTATTTTTGTTGTTGTTTTTAAATTCTAAACATGAACACTATGTTCAATGTCTAAAATATAGTTACATCTAAGAATTTTGCTATTTTGTTTCACCATATTCTGTGTTTATTCAAAATCCCACTTTGTTGTCTCTTTGCTAAATGTATTGCAAGTGAAATCATATTGAGAGAGAAAGAATCTCCTTGGTAATTACTTTTCGCACACATATTTCATTCTCCTGTACAGCAGAACAGAAAATCAGAGCAGCAAGATTGTTTTTATAAATGGGGAACCAAGTAGTTCTGAAAAGATGTTATATGTTATTGTTGACAGTCACAATATCTCTTAGTGGTAAACTAGCTGAGGCACTGCAAGTATTGTTCTGGTATTATTCTCCTAAAGTCTTTACGGGAACACAAAACAGTAACTGTTCTTAGAAAAGCTGATCCACTTTGAACTCATAATCAGGAATTACTGAGTCACCACAACAAGCTTGTCCATATACTCACATACTCATATAAACAAATATGAAATGTAATTTGTTTACATATTACATGTGTGTGTGTATTCTAGAGAATGCAGGAGTAGACCTCAAAGCACTCAGAAAATACCCATCCAGGGTGTAGTGAAAATATTAACAAGATCAGGGATCATTCTTTCATTAGTCAAGTTTAACTCTTGTTTATGAGTTGATTAACTGCTACACAGCCTTCTTTAACATACAAATGAAAAACATGGTTCTATCTTTATTTTTAAAAAGAAAGATCATTCAGATGATGTTGGTTGTGAATTACAAAATGTTTTAGTCAAGTCAGAAAAAGGTTTTAAAGAGCTAAAGTGCTAACTAAGCTGATAACCAGGTATGTATTAGACCAAACTTACGTTACCTACATACAGTTCGTTGACACTTTGGTTAGCTTTTAGGCTACAGTCACAAATAAAGGTCTTCTCCTGGTTTCTCATAAGATAAAGTCATGAGATGATTCTGTATCTTCTTCTACACATACAATTACATTTAATATAGATGGGGTTCTTGACTTAAACTTCCTTATTTATATATTGAAGTAAAAAGCGGGTTACATTGAATAAAATGGAGTGAATATTCGCATCGTTTGCAGTGTGGGGTAGAAACAAAGAGGGCGTATGCTGAGGGGTGGTCTGTCGCTTGCAGACTCCACCTCTCTGCATAATATGCCGGCTTCATTGAAATGACTTAGCAGCAATAGCACAGCAGCACTGCCGCTAGTCGGGACACTGAAGACGTGGTTAAGAAAATAACTAGTCTGAAGTGTCCGAAAGTAAGACTACAAAATGCCTTGTTGCTGACCGGCTGAGTCTCGAACAAGCGGGCAAACATTAAGAACTTTTCGTCAATCTTAAAGAAGCGGATGGACATTATTTGGGAATACAGCTGAACTGTGGTACCCTGAGGTCAGACTACAAAGAGACGACAGGTCGGGCTCTGTTTAGGGATGGATTCTTTCTTTGCAGAGGTGAGATAGCTCCGCTTTTTCACACATTAAAAATTTAGTAATTTGCACTATACTTTTTAGTTTGAGTCCTAAATGGTTTCGAGACCTTCATGGTCTTTGTTTTGTTTCACCACGCCGCTCGTGTCCCGTTCTTCAGACTGGTATCAGGTTGGTTCTTCTATTTAACGTGCTAAATATTGCCACACAAAGAACATTTTTCCCCCACTTTAAGTTCCCTGGTTTTGTTTTTTGTTTTTCTCCTAACTCATTTCTTGCGGTATGTGTGACTACCGGGCTTGTCTGCAGGATGCCTGCACATGGGACCGCATTTAAGACCATATTTAGACACTACCATTATGTGTGTCTCATATGAAATAGTTTTATTTGTTTATTTTGCCTGTCACAGACAGCCCAACTCTAACTGTAAAAGCTGACCATGTATCCACATGTCATGGATGTGTCATCCGCCAAGCAGCCCAGACACTATCAGGCTATGTAAAGACTGGCTGTAGGTCTATTTGTCATCCCTCAGTGACTCAGAGGAGGGCAGCTAATAGAAAGAGAGCCAGTGTGCATTCGTGAGAATCTCCTCCTCACCTTACTTACCTCCTAAAACCCTCTAATGGCAGCATCCCCTCTGGTTGCCCTGTAGTGATGTGACTCACTGCAGGGTTTGAGGGTTTGGGAAGTGAATCCTGGATCATACTTTGAATCTTTCAGTCTTTAGGATAGGATCTTTCAGTTCCTATGGTTTTAGTGTCCGGGTTTCTAACACATGTCTTGCTATCACTGGCTCAGGTATTCTTTGCTTACTTGAACAAATATTTATTTTTGCTCAATGAGACAATGCAGAACTGATTATTAAAATGGGTAGAAGAGAAATAATTTATCATTTAAAAAAAGCTGCAGATTCACCTGATCAGAATATGTGACAAAACATTTACGGAAGAATTGCATTTGTCACTTGTTAAAGATTTCTATCGTTATTTGTACCCTTACATTTTAAACATTTTTTACGAACATTTATTCATGTTCAAAATGACAATTATGACGGAATTAATAATTAGTGTCACGAATCAGTGGTGCAAAGCTGTCAAAATGACAGTTATTGTAATTTTTGTCAAGACACCCCCACCCTCACCACCACCACCACCACCACCAAAAAATAAAAAATAAACAAAAACTATGAGATAAAGGTTTATCTGAAAAATACTTGATTACTTCAGTAAAGGAAAAAATTATATTGCATAAGCGTTAAAATCCCCTGCATCTTTTTTTTTTCTTTTAAACTGCAGCTTTTAATATTGCTCTAAACCTTTCGTGTAGTGAACAGATGGAGTTGAACTGGGTTCTGGCACATAATCTGATTTTATTAGAGTGATATGCTTTGCAGGGAGAGGTTATCATTTAGACTCAACTTTAATACAGGATTTGTCCCATGTTTTTTTGTTTTTTTTCCACATTTGTGTGAGAAATATTCAAATATTCACTCCAACCTGGTTCAGTTTGTTTTCTCTTTACAGGACTGTGATGTAGTGTGTTGTTCATCTGTCCCATTCATTTTTTAAAGATCTTGGATGACCTATTTTGACTTTATTGACAGTTAAATTGAAATATGGTATTGCCAACTGTGTTTGATTTAATAAGCGTAACTAATAATATCCTTTTAAGTTACTTATTTTGCCATTAGGGTATTTTAGCGAAAACTGCACTCACTATTGTTTAAGACAACACAACTTTCTAGCAAAATCTTACAATATTTACCAATACATAAAAAAGGATAATACACCAAAGCATACTAACAATGTTCCAGATCACATTTATAAATATAAATTAAATGGACAACCCAACAAGTGATGTTTGATGTTGTTCTGTTTGTTATATTATTGATTTTAATAAACATGTTGTGGGTCATTAAGGTGCATTTTTGATATTGTTGTGCTTTTAGATTCATAGTAATTGTAGAAAAGTCTGTTATGTATCAATATGCGAACAACAAACATAAAAAAAAAATAAAGTTGAGCAGATGTGTTTTTCCTAGTCTGTTTCCAACCCTTTAAAACTGTGTAAGCGATAAAAACACTGCACTACCCTGGTTCTGGTTCTTTAAGGGCTTTTTGGTGCGATGGAAAGGAGCCAGCTTCTCGAACGTCACAGCAAAACAGTGTGGATTTAATTAATCAGGAGTTCTGGAGTTGAATTAAGAGCAGGATTAAACACAACTTTCTGAAAGCGAATGTGCCAGTATAATTTGTGATGAACTAACTCTTTTGTCTAACAACCAGGAGTATATTTGTATTATGTTGGCTCTTTGATATATTAAGCAACCTCAGACTCCCATCTTTTGTATTTGAGAAGTGGATTTGTTTTGTGGATTGAGTTACTTCAAACTGAATTTGTCAAGTGTAGCAATGACTTTGCCCCCTGCTGATCTAAATCCACCTCCCCCTCGCATTTGAAGATGGTGACAGGGTGGAAATCTTGGCTGTGTGATAGGAGTGGCAACATGCTCAACAAGTCAGTAAGTGTCCATCCTGTCCATCAGTGGAGCCTCTTAGGATGACCCCAGTCCATAAAACCCTCAGCACCTTTACCCCACACCCAGTCCATCCTCTGAATCGGTGTGACCCACCAGAGTGTCAGAGATTTATTTTATGACTGCCAAGCTGCTGGATCTGCTTTCATATATCAGGAAACATGCTAATCCCCGCCTATTGGTTAATGGGACTTTGTTTCTGTTTCTGTTTATGCATCTCTTCCTCTCATTTTTTAAATTCTTTTTAAAGATAAGATCACACACACTCACATTCACACACACAAACCTCCTTGGATATTATGTGAAACATCCTGTTGACCAACTAGAATCTCAGTTATTTTCTAAAATTGGTGATCAGTGTCTTTATAGCAGCAGCTGCTACACACCCGACAACTTCTTCCTTACATTACACACCAAATTCCTTATTCTTAAATATAGCCTACTCCAACAAAGTGAATCCCAAATTCCTGGGCCTGACCCTTTAAATTCCCTGTCATGGCCGCCTGTCATCTAGTTTCGTAGAGCTACAGTGGCAAGGCTTTAGGTTTCACGCCATCACCCCATGAATCCCCACATGCATGCACAGACATATCATCCCCATCCTAAAACATCCCTCACAGCCCCATGGGCCATTTATGTTAGGCCGTGTTGAGCTGGAGCCATGGGTTGGCACGCTTGGTAAAAATTCAGTGGTGAAATGGATCACATGAGAAACCTGCTGAAGTCAGTGGGTTATTTTTCTCCTGCAGAGCAGGGGTCTTTTGTCACTTCCAACAGCTGTTGGAATCCGAGATCACTGATCCCAACTTCATGCAGATGGCTGTTAAAGTGAGGAAAACTGCCAGGAAGTGAATATAGGATGCAATGAATAGAGGAAGGAAGGAAGTTTTTTTTTTTTTTTTTTTTTTTTTTTTTTTTTTTTAAATTGGCAAAGGGTCTTGCATTCCTCTTGTTTTTTTTTTTTTGTTTTTTTTTTTTTTTAAGCGGGTGGAGTTGGGGGTGGGGGGCTGGAGTCTCAACGTTGAGTTTAATTAAAAGCACTTGTTGTTTATGATTAAACAGTGCAGGGTATTACTAAGACTGTGGTTTGTGTATGCGTCAGCAAAAGCCCAGCAGCTTTGGTGCAGTCTGGAGGTTTAATCTGTCACAAGAGTGCTCGGCTAATTACCAACATTGTCTAACCAAGCACCTGAAAACACAGATTATCCCAACTCATAAAGACACAGATTGGAAGCTTACATGAGATTTATGTACAGTAGCTTGTTAAAGAAATGATTTGGAGTTTATCCGATCTCAACAGGGAAAAATATTTCTTTAGCATTTTAACTAGTTTGAAGCTTTCACCAACTTTTGGATAATATTGTGACACTTCCCTTCTTGACTCCCAAGGTTGTGTTTGGATTTAATGTAACTGTATCAGTAACCTGAAACCTGTCTGTCTATCAGCTAACGGCATCTTGGTTCTGTGATAACCTCCTGCTGACACCAAGCTGTTGACTTTAGTATTATCTGCTGCATCACTAAGCTCTCCAGTCAAAGCCATCTGTGTTCTTTTTTTCATAAAAGAAACGATATACTCATCTTTCAATAGATCCCTCACAAACAGCAAATGTTGGATCGCAGAAGTGTGTCTTCCTGTCTGTAAGCTATCAATGACAAATGTGTTGGATCTGCTTAACCACCTGGATAAGTGGAAATTTATAATACTATCAAGTCTTTTTAGCTGTACAGCTATGACTCTTTACTTTTTAAATAATAATCATAAAATAATAATAATAAAACAAAAAAACCTTGCAATACTTATGACAAAGTGATTATAAGATGCCATTGAAAAAAAACCCCAACACATTTCCGTCTCTCCGACACCCATCCTTCCTTCCCGCCCTGTGTTTGTGTGTGTCTATCAGGGCCCTTTTGGGTGGGTCATTTGAAAGAATCACAAATGACGCATTGACATTTTATATTCTTAATGAAATCTGAATATGAGCACTAGCGGCATAAAAATACCAATTCTAAACATTGTGGCTAATCAAATTTGACCCAACATAAATTTTCTGTCAGATTAAAAGGAGAGAAACCGAACAATATCCGTGAAGTGGTACACTTAACCCCGAACTATCACGACCCGACATTGTGCCTTTTGGAAATGCTTCCATTCAACTCCTCATCAGTCTGAGACATACAGCAGCTTGCTTTTGGTCTTTTATGAATAAATGTTTTATATTTTACATTCAGTTTTGTATTAATTTTGGGAAAACTGTGACAGTAGTACATTTATTTGCTTTTTTATCTTGATCAGGTGGGAGGGTGTCCAGCTGGAAAGAAACCATTCAGGACAAAACTGGGTCAACAGTTTAATACCTGACAATACCCGAGATTGTCCATCAGTACCTCTAAAAGTTGTCATTTAGCTTATTTAATTAAAAGAACAATAATTTAATGTTGAAGTCATGATCTTATGTATACTTACAGTTTTAAATTTAAGATACATGGGTGTGGAAATGATCCTCCCATCTGAAACGAAGCAAGATGAGTTTTCAATCCCGATTCCATCTCATCATCGTTATTACATAATGCTGCTGCTCTATCACCAGAGATGTTTCTGAGGTTGTTTGTGCTGATCATGTTACTGGAATTTGTGTTCAGTTTAAAGTGTCAGGTTTGCTGTCATATCTCAGAAAGATTTTCAGTAATCCCGTTCTGTTTCTTCAGCAGGTATAGAAGAACTTTAATCCCCATGCAGACTCATATCCTGGCAGATTGGTTTGCAGTCTATTTGTCTGGGATTCATTTCAGGGGAAATTAAACTTTACTTCCTCTTACCCGCTCCAAAAGCAGAAAAATGATATCTGTTGGCCTTCACCTTGGCTGGCCAGATAGCAGGAGTTGGCTATGAGTGCCGCTTAAATCCTCTAAATTCAGAGGTATTGTCTAGCAGCTTAATAGTAGCCGGCCTGTGATGACTGCTGCCAACCCAGATGTTGACTTTCCTTTTTTTTTTTTAACCTGCTATGATTACCCGGTACAGAGGCAGCTTATTATGGGACTAAGCATCTCTGTCTCTAAGTTGTGTTGTCCAATGAGTGTAGGTTATGTGCAGCAATTACAGCCTAATGTGATAAAGTTTTGGTTTAAAAAAAATAAAATAAAATAAATAACTCAATAAAAAAATTTTATTTATATATATACATATATATATATATATATATATATATATATATATATATATATATATATATCATCTAATCCCAGTGTGATCTTTATGTTACTCCATCTGCTGAAAATGAGCAAAAGTAGACTAAATTTCTTTGAACCATAATTCTTTTTTATTCTTCAGTCAAATCTTTTGTGATTGCATTAGTTGAAAATACCATGTGTGCAGTTACATACACATGTTTATTTGGGAAATGTGAACATATCAGCTAAACATTGTTATGTCCAGTTGTGTATACCTCCACAATGATATTTGTATTTAAGATTTACATAAAACAATAGGTGCAGTGCATGCACTTCAACATAATTCTAATGTTTCCTGTAAGGAAAAAAAAGAGGGAAGGCTGCTCCTCTTTAGGAAGGACTTTAAGAAGATCTAGCTAACAAAATAACTAATTCATTACCAGTGTGGTCCAATATCAGCCGTTTAATCAACAATTAACAGTTAGTAACAATAAAAACAATAAATGTGTTAGTAATTGGTGAAGGTCAAAGACAACATAAACATCATGTGGTTATCTTGAGATAGGTTCACCCCCCCCATCCCTCCACCTTCCACTATGCCCCCCACATGCCTCCCACAGTCACATAAACACACCCCAAGTCTCTGACAATCCTGACTGAGCAGCATTCTTGGAATTACTCCTGGATTCCTGCTGAGTGACCCCTTGACAGTCAGGATAGTATTGCGGGGTCGGATATGTAGATGCCGTTTTAGAGGGGGTCTGCCAGATGGCTTTGTAGATACACTAAGTCACGAAGCTTAACTGAAAATACAATTTCACAGTAATCACATCATTTGTGGCCTTTTGGCCCCATGTTGCAAACCTCTGTTGTTAAAAAAGGGTAGAACCTGAAGCTCAGGGTGAAGTCTTATCTGATCAGTGTGGAACCACGGCAGGATAGAAATATGTTCACACAGGATAAGAATGGTAGACAAGACACAGTGCCAAGGGTCTGTGGCAGACAGTCAAGTGTTCCTCTTCTTTCTGTCACGCTATGGAAGACATAATTTGTTATGCAAATTTCATTCAATACACTCGTTAACAACACAGTAGATTAGCTCTGTTGGATGAGGAGGAGCTCCTTAACCTCATTCATCCTCCCCAGACGATGTATGTTAGTTGACTGACAATCACTCTTATGCAGATGCACCGTCAGTCATAAACACACAGTGTGATGAACCACTAACACAGGCTGTGTAGCTGATTAATGTCCTAACTCATTCAATTCAGTTGCATTAAATTCATTGAATGATAGTGATGATGGAAAATTGCAACAACACTGAATTTGATCTCCATATAAACTGGGTGACACAACTGCTAATCATCCTTTACACTTCCTTGCCTCCCCCCCCCCCAAAAAAAAAACAAAAAAAACAAACATTTTAATAGAAATGATGAGGCACATATCAACTGTGAAGCAAAAAGGCCGCTGCCTCCGGGCAGCCTTCCTTTGAGTATGTTTTCAGCTTCCACTGCAAAAAGGAGGGGGGTGTTAGCTGTTCTGTGGAGTTAAGAACAATTCATGACACCCCCCCACCCCTCCGCTCCCTCCTCAGCTGCAGACAAGGGGAAGCCCTGTTCCCCACGGGACTCCTCCTCCTCCATTAGCAAATATCTGATCAGCTGCTCTCTCCATCATTAATTCATACGACTTCCAGCACAGATGCAAGAGGTTGCCTTTAATCATCTGATGTCTCTCTTCGGTCACCACCCTGCTTGCCCTCGTCCCATGCTGGCTTGCAGGGACTCATTGTGCTGTCTGCAATAGGCAGATGGTACAGTAGCCAAGAAGTAAGAACATGTCAGACATCAAAAGCAACACACCTATTCAAAGGCTTCAGAAAATCTATAAAATAACCCACAGGTAAAAAGTCTTAATCATCACAAAACTCACTAATGTCAATATGAATTGCAGGTAATGATAAATATTTGTCATCCTGTTTTGATGTTAAATTATATCCAGCTGAGGTTTTTCTTTTTATAGAAGACACAGCTTTTGACCTACTGCACAACTTGTAGTCAATATGGAACATTTGCCTAAATTTCCATCCCAATTGCATCCAGCCAGTTTTGTTAATCTCAGTAGCTACTTGGCAGATTCCTCCCTATTCCACTTTCAGCAGTCAAGAGATGCCATTATCATTCCACAGTTTTAATGTGCTCTCTTTACCAAACAAAGCGAGGACCTGCTACACTGTTTTCAGGTAAATACGCTGAATAGAAACAACTTACTTAATTGATTTAAAACTTTCAGTCAGATTGGAAATATGCGGGATTTAAGGTCAGAAGAGCCATATTATCAAATTTAGGACTTGAGGAGACATTACCAGAATTTACACATTATTATAAGGAAATGGTACAATGATTTGGATCAGGCAGCACCAACAGCCCTTCACTGATATCTGCTGGGCACCATTGAAGTGCTTCCTGAAACAACTCTTGGTGAGCCAGCCAAGAAATTAGCTTTAGCTCATTGTTCGACCATGTCCAAGTTAGGTTGAGTTAATTAGCTTTCATTAGTTGTGGCTTATGCGATCACCTGATACGGCCTGAACTCATGCCATGGCAGGCGGCAGAGAATGAGCTCTGGCACCTTGTGCTGTGTTTGCCCTTAAATATTTAAGTGGAATTCATTAGAAAATCTCTGAGCTGGATGTCATTATACAAGTTGCCGAAACTTGAGCCTCTAGCTCTGGGATCGCATCATTCAGCCAGAGGGGTTTCTGTGTCAGAGAGCATGATGGGACGTCGGCATAAGGCCTGGTTTTGTGGGGTCGAATTTCTTTTATCAGCTGGTTCTACCTCAGTAGTACTACACATGCTCAGAGAAATGCATTATTAAGAATATGACATTTATTTTAGCTGGTAATGTCATGGCAGCAGTCCGTTCTGCTTTTTGATGAATCTAATAAAACATCTGGTTACTGCAAGCTTGGAAGTGGAGTCAACTGATACCAAGTAATTAATCCCAGAGATGACTGTGCTTCATTAGCAAATGTGCACTGCACTTTCCAATGATTATTATGCAAGAAGTGGCCATTTCATTGGTTTAGAATGGTTAGTTCTGCTTTAGTAGGTAATTCCAGTCTTGGGGCACTCAACACGAGCTGATACCCGTGCCCCTTTGTGCCCCAGCTGGCCTTTGTTTGGGATATTTCCGCCTGGTTAACTTCTGAGTCTTCAGTCAAGAGGTGACTGCTTTTGTCCTGACTTTGATGACAGAACTTCTGTGGATGGAGGAGAAGGGGGGGAGTTTTGTTTAGACCATCTGTTGCTGTTGCTGATAGCATTCATCTTGACTTTACACCCTCCTGCCTCAGACTCTTTAGACATACACACACTTGCATACAAAGACATCAATAAATGGACAAACGACTGCACATCCTGTACGCAACACTGGTTTAAAAAAGTGTCTTCAGTTGTGGTCTTCTTCAGCTCAGCGACAGATCGGTACATCGGTACCACCACAATAAACCTGGAACTATTTGTTCTTTATGCAGAATATAATTTTCCTTAAAGGATTAATAAAGTATTATTTAGATTTATTCAGCATTGGAAAAATTCCCCCATAACTACATTGGTTTCACCGCTGATTACTTAATGATCTTTTTGTCCATGACAAGATTATTATTTTTATTTTTTTATTATTTTTTTTTTTTTGTACTTATTTATGTTATTGGATAAAATTAAAAAAAAGTTTGTTACAAAAGCAAAAAAAGTACATTTTGGATATACAAAATAACAACATTAATGCTAATATTGAACTGAGCTGTAATGTAAAGGATTTATAATGGTCAAAGCCTAAGAGTGTTTTTTTATTTTTTTGTGCATTATTTTCACTTAGTTTATGTAAGGAAATGGGTGCACAAGACATTAATCATTCCTCACTTAATCAATTGTGACATAAATCAAGAAACCAAGGCGCCTCTTACGTAGCTTTCCTGGTTATCTAAAAGAAACCTTGTGACTGTTTTCTATTCTGTTTTAACAAGATTCAAGCAGGAGGTCCCACAGTGATCTCGAGCCTGAGTCCCCTGCTGCTACATCCTAAAATTTAGTGCTTCCCCTTTGTTCAACCTCCTAAAACAGATTTTGGTAGCTTCTGTTTTTTGTGCCTTTGAAAGTTACACAGAAAAAAGAAGATTAAATATGAGTTTGAATGATTTAGTCTTGTGTAGGTCCGAAAAGAAGAGGTATTTCTGTCGAATGGAAAATCGCTGCACTGTCACGGATGCTGCAACTAAGCTGGTATTGAAATCTTAAAGATATTAAATCTTAAAAATATGTCAGCTAAATAAGCGAAGGTTACGAGAGCTCTTGACTATGGACCTTTCTCAAATTTTCTTTTAAAGTTTTTTTTGCATCAGCCATGTTATGTGGAGACTTTTGTGTAGATGATGGAGGGGACATTCTTTACAGAAAGGTCATTGTTCATGTGATTTAGAAACCTCGGGGATTCTGACTCAGCAAGTAAACTATTCAAGTCTTGCAAAATTTTCCTCTGTTTAGCTGAATTTTTTTCGATTGATGCAATACTAGATAGGGTGTCGGAAATTATACATTTACGAGCCATCCAAGTGCTTTCCCTGTTATGGCTTGCCTTACAACACAATAGTGTTTCTTCTCTTTGTTAACTTCTTATTTGAGGTGATGTGTACAAAAACCCTGTTTTAAGATGAAGAGTACAAGCAGTTTTGCCGCTGAATTCAGGTCCATTTTACAGAATTTTCTGTTACGTAACAGCAGCTGACCTTAAATTCTTGAGAGTAAACACTATTAATCTCCACACTGAACTCACGTGAAGCAGCTTTTCCCCAAATCAGGCATGTATGCCAAGCTGGTACCAGGCAGGCACAGCCGCTTACTGGTATAGAAGTAAAATAGTCTCATATGAAATGAAAACTGTTATTGTGTGGCCATGTGTTGCAGATAATTTAAGTTATACTGTATGTGTCTTGATGTTTCTGTTTACATGCCTCTCTCTCTACACAATAGGAGGCGGGACAATATCAGCTGCCTACACCCTTCCTCTTTCCCCCGGTTTCTCCCCATCAGCCATCTCCTAATTTACACGACCCCCTTTATCCGACTCCCCATCATTCCCTGCGGCTTGAGAGCCACATTTAGCTCTGCTCCATTAGCCTGCTGGGGGAAAAAAAATCCTCGATGATGGAAGTGTTTTTTTTAGACTGGCTGGATAGACTGAGTACCACTTTGTCCATGACAGAAGCTTTATACAAAATAAAGAGTAGATCTGGAGTAAATCCTTACTTTGTGCTGTGGAACTAATTGATTTAATGAATTAATGTAATAATAATATTAAACCACTCTCTTTCTGTCTCTGTTTTGGCAGAAATGACTAAACTGAAGCATCGTGATGATTTTACTGACCTTTCTTTCTTCTCATCCTTTGTGCTCCATGGATGAGAGTGTGTCCACACGTGGCAGCCTGTTGTTAATAGTTAATGAGGATTGATGTCTGGAAGTGGTGACCTTGTATAAGGTTTCCTAGTGGAATCCATGCATATCGATCTATTGAGTTTTATGCTCTGTTGGTCACACAATTTGCTTATGCTCCATGCTTCCCTGACCACTTCATTGGTGGCACTTATGTTGATGAATGGTTGCTCTGATGCCAGCTCTCTGTTAGATGGTATGACTTAGGTTTTTTCTCAAAATCCTATATGTAAAAATATTTACTTGAGACTGGGGAAGAGTTACATTTTGGATATACACTGGTACCTCTGCAGGTAGGAAGATTGTTTTGCTCTCACCCCTTGTAAAATGAAAAATATTTACTTTTACATCTTGGATAAAATATGCACCTAGGATTTTGGCAGGGAATATAGCCAAAGAAAACCAGTATAACTTTAGCCCATGCTATGCTAAGTGCACTCAGACAGATACAATTGGCATTGGCAGTCTAATCTATCTTTTTGCAACAAGATAAAAAAAAGTCCTTTTTAAGGCCAGAGAAATGTCTTGATTGTAGTTATTTAAAACAGAATGGCTTTTCAGCCTCTTTGTCTTTGGACAGCTCAAGCATTTGTTTTGGTCTGCTACAGTCATTCAGACTCATTCTAAATATATAGCACCACTGTGAGGAAATGACAGCTCATCTGAGCAATCAACCTCAGATTCCTGTTTTTGAGTCTGATTACTGAGCTGCTAACATATATTGTCTCAGAAGGTCAGTGACTTTACATGGATACACAAACACAGGACACGGGACATCCAGACCAGTTGCATGAGTGGGTGTTATTGTCTGTCTGAAAGCAGAAGCAGGATCTGATCCAACTATTGGCAGAAAGTGTGCTGCAGTTTACCTGACTGAAATGTAAAACAGAGAAAGAAAAAGGTCTTTTGGTGCGATGCATTCATCTTGAGTGATTTGCTATTTGTGAGAAAAGTCCATGCAGGGTTTGTACTCTTTTATGGGGTAAACCCGCCACCCAAAGACTGATTGCAATTTTACATTTTTCCTGAATATGAGTCTTTGGCATTCCTTATACTTGCAAAATTTTCAAAATACTTACATATAATACATACATAAAGAAGAAAAATGAACTTTTCTATTCACATTTTATTAGGAGAATTAGGCACGTAGAGGTAGGTAATGTTGGGCTAAAGGGGAAAAGACAGTGGAATAGCATAACATCAATGCACCACTTTTATTCAAACTGGAGTTTAGTTGGTGCCTTATGTCCAGATGATAAGGTTGTTGTGCTGTTATTGTGTTGCAGGGGGCCCGTGTCTGGCTGAGACACAAAGAGCAGCTCCTCCCCTCCACTGTCAGCTCTTGTGATGACTTTTCTCTGGTTCTGACCACCGACTATGGCAAGGTGAGAAGATTTTGTTCCCATTGTGTTGCCACTGATTAATTTTAATCTGTTTCAAACTCTCACCTATGCAGGATATCAAACTTTTCATTACGTAAATGATGATATTTGTTCATTCACACCAAAACCAACAAATTGCTTCGTGAAATCAAAGTTGAGTGTCCATGAAAAATCTATCTGCGATCTTATGGCATAAGTGGGATCCATTGTGTATAGGTGGGAAAGTTAATTTTTTACACACATATGTTGCATTTGAGGCTTCTGCAGAGAGATCAACACCTTTTGTAATAAAATAAGAATGACAGGAATGGAGCCCCAGTGACAACTCACTGGGTTGAGCTTATCATTTTGGCAGCGCATGGTGGTCTTTGTGTCTGGAGGAAATCCTGTCAAAGTGGCGGAGAGGTGGAGAAAGGGAGAAGAGGAGGTGAACAGTGGAAAAAAAAATCATTTCTCACTCATATGGCTGTGCATTAGAGATTGTAGATCAAAAGCCTCAGATTGTAGAGTTGGGGAAAGCCTTTGTATGGAGCAAACCCACTGGAAAGTGCATATAAAGTCTAATACGTTCATGAAATCAATGACAATCCAAACTTAACTTCACCAAATGCAAGAAATTAGGATCTTTGCTAATAGATTTTAATTTACTATTCTTCTCTTTCATCCGGTTTAAAAGTATCATCATGTTTCAGGACCGTAGCAACATCGTCTCTCTCTACAACTGTTTACTGAACAAGGGAAACCACTGTTTTAAGTGAGACACACAAACTTGTTGATGGCTTTTAAACATTCACTGATCTATAGATGGCATTCTGGTGGTTGATTTGATAAGCAACATAATTAATCAGCCTATAAGAAGGAAGTGTAGTGCTTCACACATTGGCAGTAGCAATAATTCAAGCCTGAAAACAAAGAACTTCATAGGAGTCTCTCTTGGCAATTGCTCAAACACAACATGTTGTTGAAAATCCATACTGTGCACTTGGTTACCTGCCGGCCTTAACAAAGCACCATAATCAAAGACTCTCCCACAACTACAGACAGCTCTTTTAAGCCAAACTAGCAAGATGCAGCAGTGATGACGGAAGGCCACCGGCTCTGTCTACTCACACTGATATCATCTGAGCTAACAAATTAGCACTTGGACACATGTCAAAGATGACTTCTAAATGCCATCCAGGACATATAATCTGTGAGGTCAACTCACCAGTGAACAGGGTGTTATTACATTACATATTATACACTTACCAGTACTTACCATGTACTTTATGTTTTTGTGTAATGACCACATCTGATGCCAATTCAACATGTTGAATTACTGATGCTCCAGACCTGCTTCCTGGCAAATTTTGCCCACTGATCCCCTCCTTTCCAAGATTTTTTCTTTCTGTAATTTGTCATTTGCCTGCATATAGATACAGTTACCTCTGCATATCACTCCGGGACTGTGCACATGCAGGGCAGAAATAAGAAATTTTAGAGTAGCTGTAACTGTTGCATGAGCTGAGGGTGTCTGTGGAGCAACCTGGAGACTCAGATCAGGGTCGTGTGTTGAATGTAGGCTGTTGTGTTGGAAAACATCATTAAGATGTAGAATATCCACTCCTCCATGAGCCCTTTTAAGATGTTTAATAATGTCTCTGAGGTTATGACTGTAGCCTGTAGCACTTCATGTAAGGACCATAGACTGTATATATAGAGATGGATGGAGCCTCTGTGACATCACCCATAGATTTCTGAAGAGCTGAATTGAAGCTCAGTGGGCAGTTCCTACCATCGCCATCTTGGCAGCGTCATGCGCATCGTCTCGTCCGGAAAATACAAATATGGGCAAAGAGGTGGAGCTGAGAGGGGAGCCATGAGCGTCATGCCGGATGATTGACATCGGGCGAACTCCGAGCTTTCTGTAGCTAAGAGCTAACCGAGCTAACCCCGAGATAACGGGAACTAACCAGCTAACGGAGGTAAGCGGGCTAAAACTAAGTCACGTTGTTAACCAGCTAAAAACCGCGGTTGTTATACATTCTTTTTACTTGAAGCCGGAGATTGGTACCTGTCAATCAAAAGGACATGCCCCTAAATATGCTGAACTTCGAGATTAAATTACTTTTAAACTTTTTTAGAAAAAAATTCACTCCCCCCACAGTTGTCAGTTGTAAACCTGACCTATTAAACCAAAAATGGATTTTTGAACCAGGCTGTAAAGATGTTTATTTCTGCCGTGAAGTTGGGCTTTTTAACATGGGAGTCTATGGGGATTTGCTCTGTTTTGCAGCCCCTAGTGGATGAAGGGGGAACTGCAGTTTTATGCACTTCCGCATAGACTTCACTTTTAACCACCGGAGGTTGCTCCTTGGTAAGGACACGCGTCCATCTGGAGAGTCCATGAGCACCTTCCTATGATGTCGTCTACTGTTGGATTTCATGTTTGTGGTGTTCTCAGTCATATGTAAATCACTTTGGATAAAGGCATCTGCTAAATGACTATACAATAGAATAGAATAGAATAGAATAGTGGTCGGGATGTTTTCAGTGGTAGAAGTCAACCATGTGTTGCCAAATAAGTTGCGATGAGACTGACCAATGGATTGTGACTGTAGAATGTGCAGTCATACTTTCAGTCTAAATGTGTTTCACCTCTCTCCGTTGCCGATTCATATAGATAACATGGGATTAATGTGTCTGCATTTTTATGACAGGAAGTGGGACCTAAGTGTTGAACCTGACCTGATGCTGGACTGTCACATTATAAACTCAACATGTGAGCTCAAGATGTTGGTTATCTGGACACATATATGGGTTTCTCATCTATTTTAAATTCCTATAATTCTGCAACTGGAATGACAAGAATGTAAGACTGAAACAGGCCGTCTCCTCCTTTAGTTCCCTGCCTGACCTTGTGTGATCCTCTGTTCCTCACAGGATGTTGATCTGAGGTTTATTGGCAAAGCTCTATCTTGTATTTAATCCAACTTCCAGATAAAGACCAGTATATTCTGTGTGTGTATGAATGTGTGGCTTGTTTGTCAGCTGGTGAAACTCCCATTTCATTGGGAGTTTGGTAAATGATTCATGGCAGCATTTTCCACTTTTGGGAGGTAGGAAATGCCATCATCCATTGCTTCAGCACTCAGTTGAATCTTGCTGCCCGAGTGTTTGACTCCAGATAGTGTTTTTATCCACAATGCCTGTGTTAATCAGCTCACCTGACTCCTGTCAACTAACTAACTAACTAACTATCAACCTTCATCACTGTCTCATCTGCGGTACAACATATATGTAGACCAGAGTGGACACGTAAGATACAGACACATTGAAACAGTTTCATGTCTTGTGGGTTTTTGTTTATTGAGCTGTATCCCTGTGATTGTGTGTGTGTATTTGTGTGGCCAGATGGCACCAGCTGGATTAACAGTGTGTGAGTTATGTCCAGATGGGAGTGCTTGTTCGGAAAATAGGAAGCTGATTTGTCACCTGAACTAAATACCTGCTGCTGATGTCAGCTTCAATAAGTTATGTCAGTCGACTACATCCAGTCATCACTGATAAGCATCAAACCTGCTGAGCACAGATGAACTGCAGAGAGATTCATATTTGCTTAGAAATAAAAAGATGTGTTTCAATCAAAAGCATGTGTTCTTATGCTTTGCTTCACTATCAATGTAAATGATCTTTTTCTGAAAATCAAAGTGCTTAAATTTTACCCTTAGCATGTTAATGCCAAAGTTGTTTAGTCTGTAGACAAGAAGTCTCTGTGGTTTAAAATAGGTCATTGATGGCCCCTCAGTCTTTTCTGGACGATCAGTCAATGGAGCCATTATGTGGTCCTTTATGTGCATTCATGAGTAAGCTCAGACACAACACACTCACAAACCTTACTGATGGCATCTGTTTGTCTACGTGTGTTCTAGTAAAAAAATTTAGTCAGGTGTGGATTTGTCATTTTAGAGAGATTTTGTGTGAATATTGTGTCAGATTTTTGGTTGCTGTGTAAAACTACCACTAGGTTTTTTGTTTTCAGTTTTCATCATTTATGCGCCTTTCCCCTTTCAACCCCCTCCTTTTTTTCCTCCTGGGTCTGGGTGGGATCCCCCTGCAGCAGATGGATTCACTGTAAGACAGAGGGAGCCAGACACAAGTGGTGAAGGCAAAAACAGCCAGTGGTAAACAAAGAGGAACTCAGTTTATAGCCACAAAGTCTGTTGTTTTGTCTCTTACCATGTGTATCTTTTAAGGCCTGAATAGATCTGACAGTGAAAACTGTGTGGCAGAGCCTAACTGCATCTACAGTTGATGTGAATATTCACTAGAGCTGGTTGAACAAAGCGCAGCAGTAGGGTGTGGTTTCATTGAGGAGAGAACAAAAGGAAAGAGCGTCTCAGCCACAAAAAAGTTTCTGCTTCAATTGCTTGCTGTAGCTTCATTATTAGGAAGAGCCCTTTCTATCATTTAACCTGGATCATTTTGTTGAGACTTAATTATTTTGCTCAGTTGGAATTAATTTGGTTTATCTTGAGAATTAAAAATGGAATAAAAATATCTTTCAGAAAATTGTTCAATAGTAGTACAGCACCGAAATGTTTTTCATTCATTACTAAAGCAAAAAAGTTTGATCTAAAGTGTATTTACTATCGAAATATTTAGTCATTTGACTTTGTCCCATTCACCGTCATGGCCAGCAGAATGTGCAGAACAAATCAGAAACACCATACAGCCTTTGTAAGAAAACAAAGCAGAGAATTGTTGTGTATGTATGTCTGTATGTCTGTATGTCTGTCTGTCTGTCTGTCTGTCTGAATAGTGAAAATAAATGAGTGTAGAACAGTTAATTTCGTACTTATTTTTATTAGACAATACATTAACACTTTCAGCTTAAACCTTAAGCATTTTCATTTTTTAATTGCAAAATCATAAAAACTTTTCCCTGAATCTTTTCGTTTGTTTTATAGTAGTGCCACATGTCCAGACACATGTCCAGACATGTGTCCAGTGGCGTAGTTTTCCAGGGTTAGCACAGGGCTTCATTTGTAGGGGATTGATTAGTATAGCAAACAACTTCGCTAATCAATCATAAATCACATGTTGTAAGTGGTGTGAGACAGTCCCAGTGTCATTACGCCACTCCAATCATTAACATTGATGAAGCTGTGCTACCCCCTGTGGAATAAAGTATTACAGTAATCATCCAAGGCCTGTTGAATTTTTAAAAGTTATGAATTATATTTACTTTTAGTTTAAAATGTCACAAATATATGTGATTTCTGAAGTTATAGACAGTTAGGTTGACTCCTAACCTAACTGATCGTTTGTCATATGTATGTTTTAAGCATGTAGGACAAGATGGTTCTAGCATGTATTACTGATAGCAATAATGACTGAAAGACATTACTGCTCCTCATGTGTATTCATAAGTATTACTTGCAGAAGATATGTCTGTATCTGCTTTATGCAACGTTCTGTTTAGTTTCATCAACAGGATGCTGTTGAGTCAATAAATTATTTACAAACAACTTTATAGTGCTATGAAGAAATGATTAGGAGGAATGCTGGGGCTACAAGCATGGAGTTCAGTGACCCATCTCAGAGGAATGTCACTCGCAGTGAAAATAAGATCACAGTGGGGTAAAACAAGAATATGAAACCTTTTCAGGTGCTGAAAACGGCTAATTTTCCCATGAGCGTCTCTGATGTTTCATGCATGAAAAAGTCCCTGAGGGTTCCCCCTGTGAAATCTGAACAGTGACTCATTTTAAAGACAATCAAAAACAAGGGTTTTACAAGATGATATAGATGCTGGCAGATGCATAGAATATGTACACACACACACACACACACACACAGACACACAAACACACATTTACAGCTGCAAACATAAAGGTATAAATAGGTTATCCATCTCCATTATGTCATGTTTTCATGTCTTCAAACTAAAGGTGTTTTCCAAGCATGAGGTTCATTGTGTATTTGGCTATGGCCATATTTGTTTTCCTCTTCAAATCTGAAATGAAATAGTGTAATCTTGTCCTGTTCCTACTTGTAGTTGTTGTTTTTTTTTTAACCTGGATTAATTTAGCTTTCAAATACCTTTGTGCCACTTTGAATTAGTACTTCTGGAATTTAAAGAATGCTTAACAGACAGTGAATGTACAATGGGTGTGTAGTTTGCTTGAGCTGGCGCTCCACACAAAACCTACTCAGTAAAAATGAACTTGGATCAGGGAGAAACTGATATATCTTTTCATTTTATCATTCAAAATCTTGCAGGTTTTGATCACATTTTTTTAAGAACTGCTCCTGATGCTTTTTGTCAAATCTTGGAAAATATCACACAAAAAAGGTTTTTGTATAACAATGATTTCACTGCGTAGAGTTGAATCAGGTACATCAAATGCATGGGTGAAATACTTGTTCAGTTTATTCATCACTCAGAACTTCAATGAATTTGGACCAATTTGCTGCAAGAGGGGGTGGAGTTAAACCAAATGTTGAGACATCTGGCTGCAAATCTCTAAGCTTCTGCTGGAAGAATGACATCACATGCAGCACATGCTGCTTTCCCCCCAGGTCTTTTGCCTTTTACAAACCTTATTACCACAACAATATTGAGAACCCAATGATGACTGCATTGTTATTGTGCTATTCTTTCAGCTTACGCCCATGATGGATAAGAGAAAAAGCATTTGAATTTTTTTTCATTTTCTCTTAGAGGTATTTTTTATGCAGACATGTTTAAATGAATGACCTAAAAATGCCAAAGATGAAAAAATCATGCATGAGTGTTCAGTTGACATGGTCAAAATTTATGATAAAATATGCTCCACAGTTAAATTTTTTTTGTTATGCAGCTTTTCAACAAATACTGTATTATGTGAGGAACACAACATAAGAAAAGTAGATATCACTCAGAGTACAGTTATTATAGTACAGCAGAAATTTAATGAGAGCTTTGAAGGTTTTATATAATCAGAGTATTGTTTTAGCATGTTTAACTTATTGTTTTGCTTTTCCTGTAAATGTTCTCAGACAAAGAAATAATACTCAACAAAACATTGTGTGTTTTGGCAGCACACACCATAATGACAGCTAGTTACTTACTAACCTGTGCAAGCTAATGAATAACAATAGAGCACATAGAGCATGTATTGGCCATTTATTGGGTGTTGAGACACAGCATGTTGCTCTAAGTCTGCTGAACCATATTGTTTTTGCTCCTTTTTTTTCTTCTTCTTTTGTGAAAAAAAACTAAAAACAAAGAATAATTAAATAAATTTTATTTGAAAACCTTGTTATGCTGCCACCATGTGGCATAATCTTTTTTACTAATCATTTGATTTTGGGTAAAGCTTTAAAAGTGGCACTTTAAAAAAATCAGTTTCTAACATTTGCTTATTACAGACAGGATTTTATGGCACAGTCTTGTTGACTGGGTCTGTGAAGGTACAACTTAGTCCTTTAGATTTGTCCCTCGTGGTCTCCCTCATCCATCCCCACTCTACCCTCGGTAGCCTGTGCTGACTCAGCAGTTCCCTGAAATCTTTGTGTCTACCCACAACTGGGACGTATTTGTATCTGCCTGTAGAACCAGTAGTAATGCACTGGGAGGCCACAATTCCCATCCTCCATTTGTATTGATCTGCAATCCAAGAGACCAACACAACAGTAGCCTGTCTGTTTTCTTATCTCATCTCTGGTGCATTAAGGCCATAAGGCTCTGATAGCCACAAAAAGTCTGAATGTCTTTAGTCTAATGCAAATGTTTCTTTGCTCTATGCTTGTTATCCTGTAACAATGCTGTTAGATATGATCCTTTCCTTCGCTTGTCACATCTTACTATCAGCTTTCACTGACAAGACCAAAGGAAATTGCTCTTCTGTCTGATTTGCAATGCTGCATCAATGTTGCACGGTGAAAGGTTAAGCAAGGCAAGTTTCTTTGTGTAGCACATTTCTTGTAAAAGACAATTCAAAGTGCTTTACATAAAGACATTAAAGCGGGGTGCAGAGAGCATTTTCAAAGACTTTTTAAATAGAAAGGAAAATAAATAAAACTGAAGGGAAAAAACATCAAATAAAAGTTACAGTTTGAAGAATTAACTGTTATTTTGATAAAAGGTGGCCATTAAAGTTTTATTTACTTGAACTGAGACAAAAAAAAAATTAATATATGAGAAAGAAGCAGTTATTGAGAGATGACTTAAACAGACTTATTACTGCCAGGAAGAAAGGCAGCAGGCACAGACATGCATCATAAGTATAATTTTTTACTTCAGTTAATCCCGTATGATTTTGTGGATCTGCCTGCCATCAGTGCATGAAACAAACTCCTGAAGCTGTGCCAGGGATTCAGATCTAACTTTGTAAAGTGCCCTGAGATGACATTGTTGTGAAATTGTGCTATACAAATAAAGCTGAATTGAATTGAAGGAACTTATCTGCTCATTGATCCTTGCATTAAAGACTGGAGATACCGAAAGGCGGTTGTTAGTATGTGTGTTTACTGTGTTTCAGCATTTAAATAGATCATAAATGTCCCAAAGCAATTCGCCAACGTAGAAAATCTAACATTTGGAAGGGTTGGCCCGGTGGAGGTCGAGCAACCTGTCTAGGGTCTACCCTGCCTCTCACATGATAATATCTGGGATAGGATACGGGATAGGTTTTAACCTTCCTGGAATCCTGGAATAGAAGAAGTGAAATGATGAATGAACTTTGAAGCACCATTGTAGAAGAAACTGTGCTTGTTAATCAAAACTCAAGGCATAATGTGAGACAATGAAGACTTCACATATCAAACGACAATTTTTTCTTTGCTTGAACCTTGTTGTCATTACAATACGTTGATTATCAGGAATACAAGTGCTCATAATAGGATCCCAATCTAAACACCATACCACTTAGTTTCAATCCTGTTCATGTCATGTGTGTTCTGGAAAGACAGTACAACCTCTTGGTTTCTTTTTGTATTTAAAGTTTTTTCTTTTGTGTTTCACTTGGCCAAACATGATAACTTGAGTGAAAATCCAAACAATGCATGGTGCATTTGACAACAAATCTGTATCTATGTATGTATTAGTGTTTTATCTATTTTTTTTTTTTTTTAATTTAGTTATTTTTGTTCTGTGAGTTCAAATAGATGACAGTAAACGTAAAACTTCAGATGTTGCAGTAGGAGTGTACATTCAACAATAAACATACAAATCTACTTGAATGGAATGGCATGGAGTATTTTCACATAAGATTCTGCAGAGTTGTGATATGCAGCAGTTTTGTGTTCCTATGTTGTTCAAACAAGCCAAGATCAGCACAGTATATGGGCTATTTCTTGATAAGAATGTAGATTTGTGATTGTTGAAATTAACCTTCACTGCTTTTGAACGTGTGCGTAGGTGATCTGTCTACAGAGGGAGGAACTAAACAGAGAGACAGTGAACCTAATGCACCCCAGCAGCATCCATGGAGTAGAAGACATGTCTACACTGGCAGAACTCCATGAAGCTGCCATCATGCACAACCTCTTTCAGCGCTACCAGAAAGACAACATCTATGTGAGTCTTTTTATCACCCCCTTTTCATGGGATAGTACACACTGTGGGACAAAAGTGACAAGTTTGACAGCAAAGTGGGGTAAATCTCCAACATCAGCAATGCAGAAATATAAAGCAAATACAAAACGAGAGGCAATTTGCTAGAAAACTATCTAAAACTTGAACAGAAACAATGTACATTGCAAAATGTTGTGCTGTGCTCGTGCAAAATAACACTTTTATATACAGCTAAAACCTTGAACAAAGCAAATATCTGAGTGTATTAAGAAGTGGACTCCTTTGATATTTGTTTTGTCCACTCTGCCTCTCAGGATTAGAGACCTAGAGTTCTTCTGTAAATCTATCCAGGCTTTAATAAAATAATCATGTGGTAACAATGTTTTTAGAAATCCTATCTTCTAATCTCATCTCAGAGGGTTTGTCTGGTATATTTGCACAGCGCGCAGAATGGTTTCATTGTGGCATGATGACCCACAAACACACTTTTGAGATTTACTTTTCCCTAAAGCGCATTACCCTAGGAGAACCAGTGGTCCTAAAATATTAGCAGCCTTATTGCAAACTAGGCCACCTTGCAGTAGTGCAAGTTTTACTGGCTTCAGGTGTAAAAGAAGGGAGAATCTACAGAACTGATAGTGCTAATTAGCTGCACTTGAGTGCTCTGCTTGGCCAACTGTTATGAGCTATAAATTAAAATTAATGAATATATTGAAATTGCAATTGTAAAATCTAAATATTGAAATTTTTTTAATTGAATTTTTTTTTTTTTTTTTGTCAAACCACGAGTGTTACGTTGTTTTATGAATAATACTCTTCAAATTCCTTTTGTGCTTTCTTATCTATTTGTTCCTTTTTACTAAATCATTTTCATGTGTCTCAGACCAACATAGGCTCGATTCTGGCAGCCGTAAATCCCTATAAGCAGATAGTGGGCCTGTATGACGGCGCTGCAGTCGGGCTGTACAGCAAGCACCAGATGGGGGAGCTGCCTCCTCATATCTTCGCTGTGGCCAACGAGTGCTACCGCTGCCTGTGGAAGAGACATGACAGTCAGTGTGTTCTCATCAGGTCTGTGAAGTCTTCACTATTAAATGCAGGATTAATTTTTAACGAGCCTCACAGCACATACAGCCATTGGAAACGGCATTAATTCACATCAGAATCCAGTTGTTTAATTTATTAGCATCATTTAAGCCTGAGGCGGAATATCTACACATGGTTTAAGCATTCACTTCTCTCTTTTGTCTTTGCATCTTCAGTGGTGAGAGTGGTGCTGGCAAGACTGAGAGCACCAAGCTGCTCCTGAAGTTTCTCTCAGTGATGAGTCAAAACTCAGCTGGTACTCCTCTATCAGAAAGGACCACCAGGGTGGAGCAGGCCCTCATTCAGAGCAGGTAATGAATGATACCCAAACTCCCTCCAGTCCTCTGAAGTATGTGTTCACACCTACAGGATTTAGTATGCTTGAATGAAATTTCAGTCTTGTGTGAACAAAATCAACCGCATAAAAATCCTTAAGCACTGTGTCTTCTTTCCAAGATATGCAGTGTTGTAGTAGTTTCAAAGTGTGTCTTTAGTTGCAAGCCACATTATGGCAATATCATTGCAGTGAGCTACATTTCATTGGTTTTCCACTCACACATGCATGCATCAGTCTCCAACACGTTCTTGCTCTAAACCCAAACACATCAAAGTTGGACATTTTTAACATTCTGGTGGTGTGGCTTGTTGTGATGCACTTAGTGTGTCTTGGAATTTTCCATGTGTGATCAGTAACTTAACCATGAGGAAAACAGATGGCCAAAGCAAATGATGGGAAGGTTGTAAAAATATTTGACACCCACCAACTTTTTTTTTATATTAAATTTGATTCTTTTGTGGTATTTTGTTCTTAACTTTTTGTATTTATATTGAGTTCTCAATATTTTGTGTTCATCATTACAATGTAAAGGCATCATCCAGATCTTATTTTGATTTTTGAATCTCTCTTACACTGTTTATCAAATCATGATCTCAATTCAGCATCTTATGTCATATATTGATATTGAAATAGATTTCTTTGCAATTATTAACTGTCTTCGGTGAAATTGGATTTGTTGGTGAGGAATAAAATTTTCTAAATAACCCTTTAAACCACATAATCCTTCTTTCAAGACCACTGAATTTAAGGAATGAATGATGTGATTTAAATTGGATCTTTATGGTATCCCACAGTACTTTTCAGTGGTATGAAAGCACTGATTGAATGAATTTTTTATTAATGTCAAAACTATCTAGATCACTAACTAAGTTAGCATTATGCAAAGTGTATTATGGCATCAAGGCTGAAGAAGACATTTATATATGTTAAATCTGAGTGTTTTTCTTTTGTTTGCAGTCCCATCATGGAAGCTTTTGGGAATGCAAAGACTGTATACAACAATAACTCCAGTCGTTTTGGGAAGTTCATACAACTCCATTTTTCGCAGAATGGAAACATTCAAGGAGGCTGCATCATTGACTGTATCCTTTATAAATCTACTCAATACTCATAGTGTGAAGAAATGATGGAAGTGTTTAGTGAAAATGATTCATTCCATTATATTTTCCAATATTTTCCTTGACTTTGAATTAACAGATTTGCTGGAAAAGGTGATTTTAAAACATTCATTGTTGACCAAGTTTGTTATTTTTAAGGATCAACACAACCCATTCAGATATGAATCCGCTTTCTAACCATGTTCTCTTTCAAAGAACCGCGTGGTTCGTCAGAACCCTGGTGAGAGAAACTACCACATCTTCTATGCACTGCTAGCAGGAGCAGATAAAGACCACAGAGGTTTGTTCTGCTGGAGTTTAGCTTATGACCAAATAGCTAGCTGGGGTTTTTTGTTTTTTTTTTTATCTTGGCTCTTTAAGCAACTCATAACATTTTTCAGTTGTTGTTCTTCATTTAGTCACCAATTAATTAATTTTTCAAAGGATACAGTGTAATTATTGGCCATTCTGAGCTATAAACCAGTAACTTCCCACAGGCCACTGTTGCAAAATTAAACAGTAAAACACTCACACAAAGAAAAGGCTGCCCCAAAAACATTACAATAAAGTATTGTTTTGAGTATCAAATGAAACAGTCATTTTAATACAATTCATGTCAATATATTATGAAAACGTCAGCATTAGGCCTTAGCTTTTGGGACATTACAGAAGTAATGCTTCCTGTTGAACAGGGCATAAAAACTGTAAGACTAAACTAGGCCAGTTGATAATCAGTCTCTTACTTCTTTGATATTTACATTAATTACAGGAAATTTATTTATGGCAGGTAAACCAGCCCATCTTGTGCAAAATGTTTAGGGAGTCACCTTAGCTTGGTCTTTAGCTGATTAGCTTCAACAAGCTGCATTTAGTATACTAAACTGCAAAACAAAGACACAGATGATTTATACTAAAGCTTGCATCTCATCAGGCACCATCTGACATTGTTTTGAATAAACACTGGCTAAAAGATGTGGAAAAGGACATCACATTTTGGTACTTTTGTACAACAGGCAAAGAGCTAATTTACCTTTGCCAAAGTCAACTTGTTGCTTTCTTCTGGAGTGATCCCCTTTCTCTTCCTGGCTTTTTTCTGACACCGTTTTCACCTTTTGACTTTGTTCAGCCATGACAAACTTTCATTAGTAAGTAGCACAAAACAGAACCCTCTGTGTTTAAAGGGGGGAGCCATAAAGCAAAGCCCTCCACGTTACATGAGAGATGGATCCACTCCTGCAAAGTTACAATATCTGGTTTCTGAAGAGGACAGCCCCCCTTGGAGCGCCAACACTAGTGAAGCTCTGTATATTCACCCCAGAAAGCATCCATTATTACTTGCATTAGGCTAATGTTTGGGTCAAAAGTTATACAGTATCTCTTTAATAAAAAAAAAAAATCTTAGTAGTTTATTGCTTTAACTGAGTTTTGTTTGGT
The DNA here is from genome assembly GCF_933228915.1 of Telmatherina bonti. Taxonomy (NCBI): domain Eukaryota; kingdom Metazoa; phylum Chordata; class Actinopteri; order Atheriniformes; family Telmatherinidae; genus Telmatherina; species Telmatherina bonti. The sequence continues at coordinate 21,884,665 of NC_136613.1, read as the reverse complement.
CTGAGTGGTAGAAAAAATGAATGAGTGACCAAACTAATTGTTGCAATTACTTATACTTACATTTTATTTCCTTCCTTCTCTGTGTTACAGACATGTACCTCTTGTCTGATGGTCCTGAGTCATATCACTACCTAAGTCAGTCAGGTTGTGTGCAGGACAGTAGTCTTGATGATAAGCAGCTCTTTGACAGTGTGATGGTAAGTAGACTGGATTTTATTTTACTGTACTTTATTGTTTCACCCCCAGAGGGCATCATAACCTTTGAAGACAACTTGATTAATTAAAAGCCTACCAGACCCAGACTTCATTTCTAGAGAACACAGACTTTATAAAAAGCAGGTTATCTGAATATGTTTTGTTGGTTTTTCAGAAATATTTAGAAATACGATCAAGATTAAGTATGTTAAAGCTGTGAATAAAAATAATATCATGTTCTATTAATTTCATGACTTGAACAAATGAAATGTCTCAAAATTACTAACAGTGGCATTTTGTGTAACTTTGTTTTTTTTTCACAGGAAGCACTAAAAGTGATGGAATTTAGTGAGGAAGAGATCAGGGACGTGTTCAAGTTGCTGTCTGCCGTCCTCCAGATGGGCAACATCGAATTCATGACAGCTGGCGGAGCTCAGATCACTTCAAAAGGAGGTAAAGGAAACAACTGAGTCAGGAATACACGACAGATCGACATTCAGACTGACATTACATGCATTTCATTCAGACTGACATTACATGCATTTTATGATTTACCATGAATGTTTCCTGAATGGAGATTAATGAATGCATTACCCATAAATGGTAAATGGTAAATGGACTTTTACTTCTATAGCGCTTTTCTAGTCATACAGACCACTCAAAGCGCTTTACACTACTTGTCACATTCACCCATTCACACACTCACTCACTCAACACACTCATACCCCGATAGGCACATCGGGGCAGTGTCTTGCCCTAGGACACTTCGGCATTTCAGGGGAAGCCTGGAATCGATCCCCCAACTTACCAGTTGAAGGACAACTGCTCTTCCTCCTGAGCTACAGAAACAACAATAATTTAATTCAAATGTTTTTTCTTCAACTTGTTCTTCAAAAAACAAGTTTAAAAAGAAAACTAAAACTAAAAAAAACTCCCAAAAAGCTGTTCTTGGAGGAAAATTCCAGTTTACTGTATACCAAGTACTAATTTATTCCAAAATCAGGAAATATAAGTAAGCAACTTCTATTTATATAGCACTTCTCTCTGATAAACCACAGTGCTTTACCATAAAAAAGACCAAAAATATTTAAAAAAAACACAGGCAATAGTGATAAAAGACAATACAATATTATTATTATTATTATTATTATTATTATAATAACAACTTGGCAACTTTGAACATGGCAAATTGCCAACCTTTTGGATCAAATTGTCACAAAAATGCTTTTTTTCTCTTGGAAAACTATGTTAATTTACAATAGCATAGTCAATTAAGTCCAAATAATTAGATAAATGTTCAAGAAAGCTTATAAAACACCAGGAGAAGTTGTGAGTGAGAACATGTTGCTCAGAACAACTGGGCTGTATTTATGTGAAAAAGTATTTTATGAAAGAGGAAAAAATTTGAGATAAAATCTTTCAGCGGTTAAGTTCCTACATTCAGAGATGTTGAACTACTCTGTGGTATTTCTTCCAGTATTCCCGTGAGCTTGATTGACATTGCACATGCAGACGGAGACCTGAACAGGCTGTAACATGAGCTCAAGGCTCTTTTGTTCACTGTGTCTGACCTCTTTTCCTAAGAACCTGTAAACTGCAGCGGCTGCAGAGCTCTGCAGCTCAGACAAAAGTAAAGTTGCCTATGGACTGTAAAGGATCACTGTCTGTGCATTGAATGTGTTGTTTGACATCAGTAAAAGTCACCCAAACTGTGTACATTCTTGACTACTTATACATCCAGTCCAATGCAATATGTCTGTGTATGTGTTTCAGTGGTCAATAATGTCAGCGAGCTGCTTGGTTTGGACTCCTTCCAGTTGTCAGAGGTGTTGACCCAGCGCTCTATGATCCTCAGAGGAGAAGAGATCTGCTCCCCGCTCACAGTGGAGCAGGTAATAACACATCCAACCCAACTTCCTCACCCGCAGCTATCACAAGAACCGTCCTTTAACATTTGTCTTCCCATAACAGCCGGATTTCAGCATGCAGTTGATAGGGATTTTGCATATTTGCTATTCCCACTCCTCTCCCTCCTTGCCTGTCCTTGGTGACACACACTCACACACAGCCTTTCCTCGCTGCCCTGCTCCACATGCCTCTCCAGATCCCTTGCGTGACTCCCAGCCATTTCCTGCTTTTTGTCTGCCAGATTCCAGGCACAATAAAGCCATCATGATAGTGATCTGAGTCAAAAGCACAATAGAACCAATGACTGGGGGGGTGAAGTGAGTCTTCTCTCTTCTGGAGGCAGTCCAGCCAGGCACCAAGACACTGGCGTAACAATTCATTTCTGCTTGAAAAGTCCACTCTGTTGTCTGTAATGAATGTAAATATTTCAGAAGCATTCATCTGCAAGTGATATCCTTTTCGCCATATGCCACAAGAACATTCTGACTCATGACACTCTTTCTTGGCTGAGTTCAGCCTCTTTAGCCTACTCATATTCACAAATGTCAGCAAATATGCAGCATGGACCTTTACTATTATCACAGGGACACAAAATTCACAAGAAAGCTTTTCACCATCAGACAAAGAACTTGTACTGTCACGCTGCTGCTGCTTGTTGTGCCTGGCCTTTGAAGCAGCTTGTCTCTTAAAAGAGTTCATTATTCCAGTCCTGGAGTCTACAAGAATGCCTTCTTCTCACAACGAGCAGGGGTCACTCCCCCTCGCCATCGCCTGCAGCAGTCCCCCCCCCCCCCCCCCCCTTCCCCATCCCGGACAAACAGCCATTCTTCTCAACCCTGTGACGAAGATCCTGGAGCCACCAGCCCTTCGTTCACACCCGCTAGCTGCAAGAGGCATGATGGATTACTCAAAAGTCAAGGGGGCATTGTTGCTCAAAGTACAGTACAAACTGTCACACGTTTGTTATGATTTCAGTTCAAGCACAATACCTGAGGAGGATGTGAAGCTGGCAGGTTCAAGCGTTTTATATTTCTGCATGGAGGATGTCTGGCTGTGAAAGCGTGATTTTAAGTCTACTGAAAAGTCAAATTTGATTTAAATTGGGGGCAAATTTGCAGGAAAAACTTTTCATTGAGTTTTTACCCTGTGTTTATCTTTCTCCCTCTGGCTCCATAATGTCTTGAATTCTATTTATTTTCTTTTACTAACATCAGCCCTAACATGCTGTTGTAACCTTGCTTTTGAACTTTTGTTTTACTTTGTTTTCCTCAGCCAACTGGTTTCGCTCAGTTCCCCTGGGGCTGTTGCTGAAAAGACCTTCAATACTTATCTTCAGTGTGTTACTCTGTCTTACATTTTTGACTTATTATCATCAGATCTAAATTTTTTTTGCTTTACTGTTAAACATGTGTATTTTGTATGATAAAGTCCTAAATATTTGGCTTTCTAATGTGTATGATATTAGCTAATTCTTTAACTGTATTGTGAATGTAGTTTTGTGGAAAGTTCAGCAGATCTCTGTGAGGTACAGTAGAGCACTCAGATAACTGTAAAGGTTGGGATTTTCTGGTGATTTTTATAAAGATCTAAGACCATAATATTATTCAGTATTAGGGCTTGTTCACTCTCAATCTTAGTAAGAGTAAAGTGATCCAGATTTTAAAGCTTTGTGCATACTCTGACTCATCATATCATGTCAGCAATCAGCAGCTATAAGCTCATCTAACCAGCTGCTCATCACTGAGAACTAAAGTAACAGATATCCTCATAGCAGGAGAAATTTAATTTAATAATATAATGGAAAAAAATAGCACAAAACAGTTTTAGGCAAGTTCAGGGAGAAAAAAAGGAAAAGATCTGCTACAGTGATAAAAACAAAGACAGGTCTCTGTAACAGTTCTTAAGATTTATCAGACTCTGGAGCTGCTGTGCTAAAAATATTCAGGTGAATGTTTCTCTACTTTTATGCTATTTGGAGATTAGCTGATCAAGTTTATCTGTAGAGCAGATCAGTAGAAAACATAGTTAACCAAAGGGGTTCACACAACATTAACATGCGATAACAATAACAAAGCTAAACAAAAAAAAATCAGGGTGAGATTAAAAAGTACTTGTAAAAAGAGAGAAGTTTATCAAATCAAAGCTCGTCATTTAATCGATTAATCAACAAGTGAATGGTGTTTTTGGGTTTTTTTTTAAAATAAACATTCATGCGAGAAGAATTAAATGCAGATAAAAGACAAGCTGAATAAATTTGGTTTCAGCCATGTTTTAAAGGCTATACAGATGTTCACAGGGTTTGGACCTCAGTTTCCCTTCCCAACTTATCTCAATAATAGGAAAGGCAGGAGTAGCAGTTAGAGGATCTGAATGCTCTGAAGTTATAGTTGCAGTCACAGAAGTTCAGAAATGTTCTGTGTAATTTTTTTAATCAGTTCTGCAACATCAGAAGTTGTGTTGTCTTTTCTATCACCCATAACAAGTTTTACTGCAAAATTCTGTGCCAGATGTGGATGGAACAAAAGAATTAGCTGATATCCAGCTGCAGACAGTCAGGAGTAAGTCTACAAGATTTTTTAAAGCAATGGCTAGGTTGTTTCACAGACTAGATGACACAGGTCAAAAGGGACATTAAAAAAATTAAAAAGTAAAAAAAGAGGATTAGGATTTTTTCTAACAAAAAAAAAGAATTAGTTATTACAACTAAAGTGGTCATTTAATTAAAGAAAATGCAAAAGCAACAATCGATGATCCAACATTGTAGCTTTTAGTCATTGTTGCACAAACACTTATACTTTACCGATAACAAGAAAAAAAATTGAGCCAAATAAGTTTAGTCATTGTTTTTCAGCATTTTTTGCCATCTAACTCTGTTCAGTCATTATATCTGGTGGTTTTATGACCTTACGTCCTCAAATACATGGTGAAGTGGTGCTGTTTGAATCATGCACTGTGTTCAAGAATATAGCCGTTTTTACATGGATAGGCATGTAGAACTACTTTTGAAGTTGTCTGTGCTAGGTGTCAAAAAAACTGTAGGCTATAAAACAAGATACAACCATGAAAGCATTATGTACATTGCTATGTTATGACTTTGTTTTCTCTAGATTTTCTTTCTATTTAAATAACAAATGGAGTCTTCAGTATATCACCCTTCAGAAATGTAGGTGATGCAAAACGTTGTCTGTTATGACAACAGCCAGCAGACAGACGCTGACACAACACTCCTCTGTCTACTAACCACTTTTTGCTTTATGGACGCACCGCTGAGCCCTCACACACACAGAAAATCAGTCTAAGCACTCAGGCTCATATATGTTGTTTTGGATACATTTTTCAGCATATCCTCTCTCCCTGTAATTGTGAATCACTACGTATCCATGGTGACCTGGATCTCTGTGTCATCTGCAGGCAGTTGACTCGCGGGACTCTGTTGCAATGGCGTTATATTCACAGTGTTTTTCCTGGATTATAATGAGGATCAACCAGAAGATCAAAGGAAAGGATAACTTCAAGTCCATCGGCATTCTGGACATCTTTGGCTTTGAGAACTTTAAGGTGAAAGAAGTCTCATGACACTTCTTTCTTTTTTCTTTGTTCCAAAAGCATCTTACTAAGAATTAAAAGGCCCTACATCAATGCAAAGATTTCCTTCCAAATAGCTTTGATTGATTTAAAAAATTCTTCTCTTGATCTGTGCTTATGATATACTATGATCCTGTGTGCCAATTGGGATCTGATCAGTGGAATATTTCATCATCATGTTCTTAACTAAAATATGAGATGGATTTGGTTGGCAAGTGTTTTTAATGGATGATTAAAAATTGGATTACAATTTTACTTGATTTTGACACTTTTTTTTTTCACTTTAACATTATACTTTTAATGTGTGAAATACAAATGCACAATGAAACTAAACATGATTAAACCAATTAGCATCAGCTAAATCTTTGTGTTTATATATTTTAAAGTGTATCACAATTTAAAAATCTGTGTTATCTGTGGTGATATTCCCACATAAACAAGCTGTATCATCCAGCACTGATTGGTTTGCCAAAGCTATAGACAGAAACTGTTATGGAGATTGATGAGACTACATTGCCCAGTGTCCAACATTGTCTTAAATACTACAAATGGAGAGAAATATTTTGTTTAGTGAAAAGATCATATACAGCAACTGTGTTTATGGTATTACTGTGTGCCAAGTGGAAAGGAAATCATTTTTTTTAAAGCATCACATATATAAAAAAACAGTTCAGCTTTACATTATATTTTCTGTCTCTGGGAGATTTCTTTAAGTTGCTGAACTTATGCCTTTGGCACATTTTTTCCGTTCTGTAGGTGAACCGATTTGAGCAGTTTAATATAAACTATGCCAACGAGAAACTCCAGGAATATTTCAACAAGCACATCTTCTCACTGGAGCAGTTGGAGTACAACAGGTAAACGCATAGATGCATCCCATTTAAAGTAGACTATGCTGTCCCGCTGTCACATATGGATGTCAGTGGAGGGAGCTCCTCGTGACAACACAGGCAAACTTCCAGGCATTTAATACTGGTTCAGTTTTTCCCACAGCCAGTTGTTTTCTAGTATAATAGACCAGCAGCCTGCACATGGTTCATCTCATCATATGTCAGTCTGAATAATACAACCATTATGTCTTACTGGTTGCTTATGTTTGTACATGGCATGCCTGTCTTTGTGTGTCCTCATAGGGAGGGGATCCAGTGGGAAGCCATAGACTGGATGGATAATGCAGAGTGTTTGGATCTTATAGAGAAGGTAACAGACAGTCAGACCTTGAAAGAGTGAAGTCATCACTATGATCGGCCGCTAACCACCAGTCAGAGCAGTCTGACCCAGATGCCATACTGTGCCTGACTCCCATCTCTGGGTCTATCATTATATAGTCTCAGTTCATGTTGTTTTCATAGAAATGTACACCAGTCAGTGTTAGAGGTATGGTTGAGATAAAGTATGATGACATTTTGTTATTTTACCACCAGAGTTATAAATAACTTTGAGTTGTCACAAAGGTGGGATTGTGTCAGAAAGATTTTTGGTGGAAGTGAGTTATTCCTGGACATCGACCGTCTTTTAGCCTCATCGTTATATCATCCCTCTTATTACTGGTATTATGGTAGTGTATTACTGTAGGAATGTGAATCAAACCATCTGCAAACCACGTGCCTCTCCCTGAACTCTCTTTTTAAATACAGAAGAAAGTGAATGAATAACTTTGCAGTTTCCTGGATGTATTTTTATAATACAAGCTGCTAGTTGTATCCATGTGGGATTATAACTAGTTCCATCATGATTGTGGTGTGTTTCACTCTCTATGGTCCTCTGTATCCCGTTTAGAAGCTGGGCATGTTGGCTCTTATCAACGAGGAGAGTCGCTTCCCCAAAGGCACCGACTACACCCTTTTGGAGAAACTGCACAGCCGACATGCTGTGAGTCCAAACATGAAAACCTCAGTAACTCACACATGCATCAGCACATAACCCTCCCAGACAGAAAGGCACTTGCAAAGTAAAAACAAAACGAAAAAAAGACCTGTGTCTATCTACCAAAGCTCCTTCAACCCAGCTGAGGATATACTTTCATCCCTCAGCAGCTCAGACTGCCTCAAAAAGTTAAACCGCCAGCTGAATCGCCTGCTGCAGTGTATGTATTTGCAGCACCTTGTACGCACCCTCCAAGCACAAACAATGCTGAAATGTGATCAGCTATTCTTCTGGTCTGATAGGCTTTGTGTGGAGCAAAAAAGAAGGTTCTAAGAAGGTTTTCTGTGGCTGACTGAAAAAAAAAAAAAAAAGGAGTGATATCGACTGTACAGTAAGAACTGTGACCTCCCCCTGAGCTGTTTGCCTTCGCTGCTGATCTGTGTTTTATGTAAAGGGTGTTCTGAAGGGATTAGAGAATATTTGTCTCACATCATGCAAGATTGCTGAAACAGTATGATGATTGATGTAAAAAAAAAAAGAAAGATGATTTGATATAGGATGGGTCTTTTAAAGGACCCATCTAAATTGTTCTCACAATTTGAGGATCTGATGATTTTAACTGTATTTCACTGCTGTGGAAAAGTCTGATGGCACTCCTCTTATTCGGTTCGGTAGATTATTTTTGGATTAATTGTTCTGATTTTAAGAAAAAGTGCTACAAATGTAAAAAGAAAAACTTTTATACTAAGTTTAAGCTTTTTTTAACAGAAAATTACAAACAAGGAAATAAAAAAAAAAGAAAAGGATTTGTTTATTAAGGGTACAAAAAATGCATTACACAAACCAGTTTCTGTCATCAACCTTAGGCTCTTTAGCACTGCTGCTGTTATAAATGTTGATTCATTTTTCAGTCTGCTTGCTTTATTAACATTGGTTTGATTTTGGATCAGTTTGTAGGAGGAAAAACTGATTAAGTTATTGTAAGTAATTATTTGCTGGGGCACTAAATGTCATTAATGTGTCTGCTGAACTCTTGGAGAACTCAGAGCACTGTCTGCGTTAATCAGATAATTAGGTGGACGTGGACATCTGATTTAAAAATTAAAAAAAAAAAAATTTGATGGTCTCCTTGTCTTTTCCCTGCAGAATAACCCATATTATGTGAAGCCAAGAGTGACGGACCACCAGTTTGGCATCAAGCACTATGCAGGAGAGGTGATTAACAACACTTTTACTCACACATAGACACAAATCCTTTTGCTTCTTGAATTTGTAGCTTGAGGGAAGTGAGGTAGTTGCTGGTTAAGCCGAGGAGTCTTCTTTGCCAGAATCTTCTGCAGGATGTTGATGTCTCACCCCTCCTCCTCCTCTACCTTTTTCCTTGAGTCAGAAAAAACATTCACCGTCATCTCCTTCTTCCTTTGCTTATGAGTTGACAGGGATCACTCCTGGTGGAGGTTAAGGAAAGGTCAAAAAGACTCTTAGAGCAGGAGGTGGGGGACTGTTTAGAGACAAGGGGGAGGGGGGGGGGGGGGGGGGGGGGCAAGTCTAGCAGGATTTGACTTGATAAAGAATGGTTTCACGATTCCTCTCTGACAAGGTCTCCTTAGTGTGAATGCAGCAGCTTTGTCACAAGCCTGGCATGGACAGCTCTGGTAATGACCTAGTTCAGAGAGGACAGGCAGACTAGACAGTTGTTCCCTTTTTCTAGCATGCCTCTGTGTTGTAAGTAGTTTTCTATGAAAGCTTCTCTTTTACTTGAAATTGTCCTTTAATTAGGGAAAATCGTAGAGCCTCTTCCACATATTTGATTAACAGTGTGATGTCAGACAAGCACAGTTAGCTCAAGATAAGCACGTCGTTTGTCAGACATGAACGGAAATCAAAATCCGTTTAGCTTAATAACTCATGTGTGACATATACGTCTCAGAGCAATAACAGTGACTTATTTGCTTCATAGGATTTATCAGCTGCTGCATGTATCGAAACCGCATTAGACTGTCTAATTAATCTTCAAACCTACTTAGAGACAGATCCCAGCCATTTATTAGCATATTCCATTGAAAGTGCAATAGAGCAAAAGTACTATTCTGTGATTCATAGAGACACGTGCTGTCAAGTTTAGATCTGATGGAGCCTGAGGCGAGGAAGGGTGATGAGCACACAAATGTGCTTGTGTTTGCACACAACCAGGTTGTAGTAAAATTTTTCTTAAAGGGAAAATTAAGTATTCTAAGCCAACCTATATTTTCAGCACAGATGCACACTTTAGCGAACACACATTAAACATGCGTAACCATGGATCAGGGTTCCTTAAACGAAGGCCTAACATAAATCAATACTTGACTATGTTAAAGCAGTCACGTGTTAAATTAGGTTTGCTCGACAAGGCCCTCAAAAGTCAATCAAAGCGTCAGCCAAGCACTCACACTTCTGTAAGTTACACATCACAATCTGAGCAGATATGTGTAAGATTAGAGTGTGTGAGCATACTCTCAATCTTCCGTCATTCATCTTCTGGATGAGTTGCATGACTGGATCTGTGTAACCTGTCCTTTGTGTCCTTTGTGTTTTGGCCTGCTTAGGTGCTTTATGACGTCCGTGGAATCCTGGAGAAGAACAGAGATACCTTCAGAGATGACATACTGTTTATTCTGAAAGACAGCAGGTGTGTTGTGTACTCGTACACCAGTATGGCAAATCTTTTAGGTAAAATGTCTTTAATCATCGGCCCTCCTCTACACTGGTTGTCTATAGGCTTGACTTCATCTACGACCTCTTTGAGCGTGTTGGCAGCAGAAATGGAGATGAGACTCTAAAGATGGGCACAGCACGGCGCAAGCCCACTGTCAGCTCTCAGTTCAGGGTAAAACTGAAGCATCATGCGAAACATCATTTTCAGCTCATGACTGTGTGATTGTGTGTCTGCACTGACAAGCTAATTGTTCCCATGTGTTCTTGTGTATGGTGATCACTTAGTTTAAAATCTTGTTATTAGAATTGATGAGTGTGAGAGCCAGAGACACCAATAGGAGCTATTAGATATAAATCATGGTGACACAGAAGGAAAGGAGAGGGCTTTCTGTGTTTTAGATCTGTAGAGGATGATGGGCTATGCATTATGATATGTGGTTTAAGCTCAGCTGTGGGTGGAGGTGGGGGTGCAGTGGAGGAACTTAGCATGTCCTAACTGTAGTGTGGAAAGAAGGAGCAGGAGAGGATTTGGCAGGCTGCCCTGGCCTACAGTTCCAAAAAGCCAGGGGATTAGGGTTGATTCCTGGGCAGAGAGGGGCCAACCAGGGGCCAATCACGCTTAGCTCTGCCAGGCCGGGTCTTGCTGGAGACAGACTGTCTGAAACAGGAAAGAAAGAAAGGCTGAAAATGTCTGGGAAGTTCAAGGGTCCTCTGGTGCGTGCTTTGGTTCACATGTATCACATATGGTAAATATGGAATGAGTAATTCTGTAAAAGTTAGAAAAGCTACATGGACATTGTGCTGGAAATAATAAAGGTTGGGATCATTTCTTGTTAAAAATATGAGAGTACACACTGTGCAGATGCAGGGTTTTAACTTGCATGTGTTTCAAACTCCTTGTGATTGTTTTCATTAATCTGCAAACAATAATGGCAACAAAACAGTGACAGATTTGTGGTGCATCCTACTTCTTTTGGTGGTCTTTGTGATGCATCTGTTACTTCACTGCAGTCCATCTTATTATGCTCAGAATCATATAATTCTTTCAATTCAATGAACATAATTAAGAGGGGACAAACATGCCTCTACAAGGACTCGTAGCTGAAAGCTGAAGGTGTTTGCCGGGAAAAACCATCCATGGGGTTTTTCACAGTTGTACAAATCTCATGCAAGAAAGTTTCTTTTGCAATTATGGGGCCCAAAAGCACGGCAACCATCAACACTCTTAATTAAAATAAGATTTGGAACCACCGACAGACTTGTTAGAGCTGGCTGTTCAGGAAAACTAATTAATTAGGGACTAAGGGCCACGGGCAAACTGATAACCATGGACATACATAAGAGATAGAGAGTTTCTTTGGAGAGAGTGCAGAAGCGTACAGAGGACAACTATCAGTACAACCAACTGGGTCTTCATGGTAGAGTCTCCAAACATAAGTTATTCCTCAGCAAAAGGCACATGATCGCCTCATTTGAGCTTTTCAAAAGGACCCTGAAACAATAGCTGAACTACTTTACAAATTCAGCACTGACAATCCCCATTTTACCATCTCTGCAGTCCAAAATGGCAACATCATCATTAGGAGCTAGGAAGCTAGTCAGTATAGTGTGATAGATGGATGCAGAGCAATATCCTCCTGAGACCCAGAAGGAAAAGGGTATTTTGATTTGGAATTTTTTCACATAAATCAAGCATTGAGATTTGAAAAAAACATTCTAAAAAGTATTTTGTTTTTACATTTTATTTAAATTTTAGAACATGTGTACTGTAGTGCACAGTGGGACTTCATTTAATGTAGACAAGAAACATTAACAAAGTTTAAGAGCTGATTTAGAATATTTACCAGTAAAAGTTCCACAAAAATGACTGTTAACAGGATATCAATTCATATTGAACACATTCACACAAAAAGATTAACATAATAAAGGGGGATCCCTGAACTTAGAACTCACTGAGGGCACATTCACATCATCCTGGTCCGTTTGCTTGGAAAGTCCGCTTCATGTGTGAAAATGTGAATATGCCAAACAAATTCTGATTTGGATCAAAGAAGCTGACTGTCCGCCTACAAACGCATGTCTTGGTCTGTTTCAAGGGGACCAAATACAGGATGCAGACTAGAGAAAAGTCACTTCCTGCATTTGGCGTAGCATTGCATTGTGGGTAAATACATAGTGATGGCGTTACGGGTCCTCTGCCTCATTTGTTGTTCATACTGCGTCCATTGTTGCCATGTATTTCTGCAGCATACTTGTATAAGAAAAAATAGGAAGAGTTTTCTTCTTCACGCAGGTCTTGTCCTCTCTTTTTGCTAAGTACTAGTACGGCGCCCCCTTTGGTGGTCAATCCACTTGGTTAGTGCTATTTCATCAGGTCTCAATACAATAATTTCTGAAGACCCGTTTTTTGTTTCTTTTGTTTTTGTTTGTTGTTCAAAATAAAAGATTCCAAATCCCTGCAAGTCTGTTTTGGCCCAGATTGGACGACAGCACTTCTGCTTGCCAAGTGTCTTTGTCCACTACATCTGGCTCAGCACCTTAGTCCTCCTCATCTGGTTCCTCATCAGTTCTCACCCGCTCCTGTCAGTGGACTTTAATCTTCTGACAGATCTAAATCTGAATCTCCCTCAATAATTCTGTTAAGACTTCTTTTTGCCTTTGTTAGCGAGCTTTCCTTTAGAATAAAGTGTAATAAACACAAGAACAAAGTCCTGATGTGTACTACAGTATACGTTGATAACTAAGCAATTTTCATTGTTGAACTAAAAAAGTTTGGCACTGAAAACTTACTTACATTACCTATTGATTGTTAATTTAAAAAAAAAATCAGAATAACAAACTGAAAAAACATTTTAACTATAAATTTCATGCTTTCTTTATGCCATAAAATGGGCTTGTTGAGATGCTAGCCAATCATGAAACAGAAAGGTGGCATGGCCATAACCTCATACGTGTGATGTCATTTTAAAGCTATGGTTCCCCTCTCTAAGACGCACTAGGACTTGGCACAGTGACATGTGTAGAATGAAACATATGAGCAAGAAGTAAATATGTACTACAGTGCACAAAAATGCATTGCTGTGTCTCAGGATGAGATAGAGGAATTCTGGTTGAACACTTAAAGGGTTAAATTTCAACCCCATCTGAAACACACCACCCTGAAAACATTTGAAGTAGCTTTGTTTAAAAAGAGACTAAACCCAAACTCATGCAGAACCCAAAACATCATTCAAAAGATGGCTGTATACAGATAATCCTCATCAACCTGGTTGAGCTTTGCTCTTTCTGCCAAGAAGAATGAGAGACTGTTCCAACGAAAGGTGTGCCAAGCATGTAGAGTCTGCCCAAGAAAAGTTCAGGGGTTTTTTTCTGCTGAGGAATTATGTAAAACACGAAGGGTCTGAGTAATTATGTAAATGGACATTTCAGTCTTTTATTTTTAACAAAGTTGTAAAAACTCTAAGAAATGTGTTTTGCTTTACAATAATAAAGCACTGTGTGTAGATTGGGGAAAAAAAAACCCTTAAGATTAATCTGAAACACAATGTATACAAAGCTCCTTAAAAAAGAGTAAACATTACAGTAAGATAAAACACATGGAAATAAATGAATGTGTTTGGCTGCCCTGGTGTTTGGTTCTTTACCCTCTTGTGGATAATGTGTTTTAGGATTCTCTCCATTCCCTGATGGCCACACTAAGTGCCTCAAACCCCTTTTTTGTACGCTGCATCAAGCCAAACATGGACAAGGTAAGTCATGCAAATTTCATTGCACACACATACACACGCATGCGCACGCACCCACCCACACACACACTGATAAAAAAATTTTTAAAAAGTCTGAAATCCTGCCAGGTCTTGTCAAGGTCAGCGCCTGCAAAGTTAAGCCTCCTTGGTGCTATTCACGGCTCTCACTGCTCAGAGCTAATATTTAGTTGTACCATTTCCATGTTCTTATGATTCCAACTAGAAGTTACAGTGGAGTGACATTCATTACCCCAATGTCATATAAAAGACCCACACTGAAAAGTAACTATTGTTTGGTTTTAATGTAAACATGCATCACTAATAAACCCGTCTTCACCTCCTACTTCAGCGCTGTGGCTCCTGTTGTAATTTCTCAAAAGAAAAAGTTGCGTACCAGCACATTCCTACTACTTTGGCTGCTTTACCAGAAGCCAAAGGTCACTGCTGGCTTCTCCAGCTGCGGTGGCTCAGCCGATGCTCCACTGATCTTGCTGCATCAGTGGAATGCTGAGATGAGACCGCCATGCTTTGGCTGTGGTGCATTTAGCGGACATTTATTTACAAGGTATCTATTACTGTTTTTCACAGCGGTGCAAATCCTTAAAAATAAACAACAGCAGCTAAGGGTATGATAGTTCAAGGGTTACTTTATTTTCTGTGAATGGCTGCAGCAGCATTCCCATTAGTTATGTATTTATCATACACAGCGTGATAACTGTCCTTTTCTCTAAGCTCCTTACCTCCCTGCATCATTCCACACCTTCTGCCTTACTTGCTATCGTTCACTGCTGTCCTATTGCTTCCTTTATCTCCACCTACCTCCTTCTACTCTGCCTTCTTCTCTCATCTGTCCCTCATTGGCCCTGTTTCACATTTACTCACCTGGTTTCAGCTGGTCGAGATTGAACAGGCCGTGCATCTGTTAATCCTGCAGTATGACAGGATGGCATGCACAGTCATCTGACATGTATGCAAATACACACAGACAGCGATTCTGTTTGATTTACATGTGCCTACTTTTCTTGGAATGAATGTCACTGAGGGATGGGTCAGCCTGTTTTTCACTCAAACAAATCAGCATGTCATTGCTTTTTTAGCTGCCTAAATCCTCTGCTAAAGAGCAGAGTTCAGAGCTCAGAGCGCTGCACATTTATGTGTGTGTTTAATCATGAACATGAGCACATGCAAGCGTGCAAGTTTCCATGCATAGTAGCATTAGCCTGTAATTACATTGACACATAGAGGAATGCAGTGGTCTTGTGCAAGGCTTATCCAGCTCTGTGTGTCGTCTGTGTGACAAATGGCTTTCATGTGGACCTGTGTGAGGCAGCCCGCCGTGTAGTGAGGCGGCAGACACAAAATTCGTCTCCAATAAGAAGGCCTTAGGATTATTGGTAACGCAGAGCTTTGAACAATGCAGCTGAGTCTTTCTGGAATGAAGGCTGCCCAGGCTGGCAAGGTCTTGCTTAACACTGTTCAAGTTTCACCGATGGTGTTTGTTTTCCTTTTAGCAAACTGATTATTAGAGTAAAATGATATAGCTCGCTGTAGTAATTTACTTTTTACTTTAAGTTAACTCAACTCGGCACTGAGACTGTTTCGGTACTTAACTGTGTTCCACTAAGTGCGGTACGGATGATTATATTGCCTACTTGCACATTGTAGATGCCAGTTGTGCTACTTTAGAGCACAGCTGCTGCAAGAACAATGACATTATCAGGTGTTAGGAAAGCTAAGTTTTTATTGTTGCTATTATTTGGGAGGAATAAAAATGTCTGCTTGTTTTTTTTATTTGTCAACAGAAGGCCAATCAGTTTGATCCTGATGTTGTCCTGAACCAGCTCAGATATTCTGGGATGCTGGAAACTGTGAAGATTCGCAAGGCTGGATTCCCCGTACGCAGAACCTTCAAGGACTTCCATGGCCGGTCAGAAAATACATCCACACGTGAAAGCTGCGGGGATAACATTTTCCCCTCTCTGTTTATGTCCTGTTGAATTTAGAATTCAAACAATGCTGTTTTTTAAGGTTTTTATGTGACACTGAATCACTGAATAGGCTGCAGAAGGTAACTGTGACTCTACATGAGGTTGTGTTTTCTTTTCCTCTTTACTTTCTGTGACAAAAAGCTGAGTTTTAGTTTTAGTTTAACCAGTTATATTTCACTTTTTAGTTAGATTGAGTTTTAAAAATTTTCAGGGAGACTTTCTACTCTCATTCTTGCATGGCGATAGACTGATGATACCTACCTTCTATAAAGAGCCCAACAGTTTTCTTGTTTGGTCCTACAGTGACAGAGCGTTTGCTGGATGAATTTCCTTTCAGGTAGAAGCTTGTAGAGGAAGGGTAGAAAAGGATTAAAGGCCAGGAGCCTAATAGATAAATTAGATTGTGCTAACAGTTACTGTTTTGGCCTCCATTTGTAATGAAAACAAGATAATCAATATAAACTGATTATTTACTGCATTCCTTTTTGTATTGAGGTCCTCATTTGACTTGTATTATAAATCCAGGACACCTTGTCCCTGAAATGGTGTCAAAATAATCCTCTGCGAGGTTGTAGCAGATTTAAATAATTTTTTATTTCTTTTTTTTCCCCCATCAAATTATATTTAAAGTTACAAAAAAGGGACTATTTCAAGATGGTTAACTAATGAAAAATAAGTTAAGTTTATCTGTGTTATTGTCAGTGAGTAACCTAGTTAAATAATTCTTAAATTAATATTAACTAAAATAAAACGTGATACTGCTTTTTTTACTCTAATTGAGCAGCTACGATAAACACGCCTATACTTCAAGGAGTGGTTGGTTTTTGTGGCAGAAATCTAAACAAACCAATCACCAAGTGGTCCTGACAGTTTGTGCCGTGTGTTCACAGGTACCAGATGATTCTGAAAAACAAAATCCACTTTGAAGATGAGAAACAGTGTTGTTTAGAGCTGCTTATGCTTCACGACAAAGCCAAGACAGAGTGGCAGCTGGGGAAGACAAAGGTGCAACACACACACACATATACATAAATCCACCAAGTCTCTCATGCACATGCCCAGGCTTGTTATTGTCACTTTGGAGTGACTTGCAGTTGATTCATGCCCTGGGTTCTTTCAGTAACCATAAACACTGCCCCAGTACCGCAATAACTTTTAGCTAAAAGTTTTGTCTTATCCTTTGCTTTAGCAAAGAAAATTATTCTAAACCTTAACATTTTTAGCCTTTTAGGTGCCATGAATGAAAGCTGAGTAGCCATAATGTGACTACATGAACAGCACACACACTTAGGTAGGATAAAATTGAAAGCTATTGGTGGGAATGCCTATAATTTAAACTAACACAGCAGCAAAGCAGCAAGTCACTATCATGCTTTTGACAACAATCTCCACAAACACAGTAAGTATAAGAATAATAGTAACAATATTAATACTAATTTTTAAAAAAAAAAATTTTTATCCAGTTTCACAAATATGGCCCATCAAAAGAGTTAAATTAATGTGAAATCTTCTGTGACCAAAGATTTCTTGAGAAGTTGAGCTGCCATCATCCTGAAGTTGTTAATGTGTACCACAGTTGCTGTGAGTCATGTCCCAAAGTATGGTCTGACTGGTTGCGGTCAAACTACCGGTCTCTTGTTGACAACCGCCTGGCTTCCAAAAATCCTGACTGTTACTGTAATTGTGACACAGTGTTGGGAGTTTACAGTAATCCAGTCTTATCTTAGCTGGAAAAGTGTTGGGGTCTCCACACTCACTTTGCTATTCAGTTAACAAACTACTCTCCTGGAGAGCGGCGTCTGACATGTCTGTGTGGGGTAGAAGTTAGAGAAGGTTCGCATCTCTTGTGAGAAAATGTAAAGGTACGAGTTCATAATGATCTACAATCATCGGCCCCTTTAAACTACATGATAAACTTTTAATAATTTTACCCTTTATGAAGCCGATGTAGACAATATGAATAAAATAAGTTTTAAGGAGTTCTTTTGAAGTATGCCAAGTCCACATTTGACTTCCTATTCCTTCCTGCTCTTAATTGTGGTTCCTGTGTGGCTGAGACTTTTCAGACTTACTGGTTCCCTTTTGGACACTGTTTTGTTGTTATATATTTGGCTGCCATGCTGTGAACACTGTCAGCTGCACACATGGTATGCCGACATGTACATTAAGACAAAAATGTTTAATGTGAGCGACATTAACAGTTCACTTCGAATGCTTAACTGGTGCACAACCACTAATGTGCACATGGCATTGTGTATTAAATTTCTTACACATGTAATCATATCTGGAATTACGGTTTGAGTAAAACCTGCTTCCAGGATCAGCACCCTGATCTTTGGTGTGTTCACTGAAAGAGAAGGGCTAGTTTTTCACACACATCAAGGCCATAAATGTCCTGTTCTGTGGACAAACTTATGTTTTTGATGGCAGCACATTATTTTTGGGTTTTGGGTAATGTAGTGTGGGTTGTGGGAAGGGGGCTGAGACTCAGAGAAGGGGCTACATTTCCTTTGGTGAAACAATCTGTGTGTAATTATATACGCGCTGATTGTGTGCACGGGAAGTGTGTGCCTAGAATTATGGGCTTGGGTGATGTTTCATGGATTGTGTGTGTTTTTGAGCCATTTGTTTTACAGACCAGGGAAGGATGTGGACGAAGAGGAAGCTTCCTCCTCTCACAGACTTTACAGACACAGGCAGGGCTGCAGCTGTGGGATCCTTTGATAAGTGAAACATCTGGGACACAAACACACACACTTCTTATACTCAAGGGTGTTACCCTTCATAAGAGCTAGAGCAACAGATTTGTGCACTATCTGGCTGCCAAACAAGCTAAATTAGATTTTATTTAATATTTATTGGTATAGGCATTTAAATTCACAAGAAGTTGCAGACTGTTACGTTCGCTACTTAAACGCTGCCAGTGTTGAAATAATTTTCCAGGAGCGAGGGAAGGGTTAACTAAACTCTTTCTCTTTCCTTCATAAAAGCAAGGAGGGGTGTGGCTTTCTATCTGGACACCAGCCACCATCCCTCCCCCTCAACCCTTCATCACTCCTCTCTTTGCCTTTCCCCTTCACTCTCTCTGTGCCTTTCTGCCTGTGCATGTTAGTTGCGCTATCAATGCTGCAGCAGCAGCAGCAGCAGCAGCAGAAAGGAAAGGCTCAGGAAGAACGCCTGGACACAATGAGGCTCTGCAGCAGCAGCATTAGCAGCAACACAGCAGTTTCGGTGCCAGTTGTCCCCTTACTTCTGCTCTGCAGTCAGGGAGAACAACTAGCCTGCTAGCCTCAGCTGCTTCCTCTGCAGTGGGCACAGAGTGCTGCCAGCAGACAACAGGGACCCTTCACATTTCTGTGGGCCCTTTTTTTTTACAGCCAAACCAAGAGGAGGAACTAACCCATCCTGTCTGTCGTCTCCCCCCCACCCCCCCCAACCTCCTTCTCTGTGCTTTCTGTGTAACTCCTTGTTGGCCGTGGCGCTGTTCAACCCGCAGGTGTTCCTAAAGGAGGCCTTGGAGCAAAGGCTGGAGAAAGAGAGGGAAGAGGTGCGGCGCAGGGCCGGTATGGTGATCCGCGCCCACATCCTCAGCTATGTGGCAAGGTGAGTGGGGGAGTGTGGAGGAGGGGTGGTTGGTTGAGTGGCAGTGACAGTTGTCAGTGTTTGTTTTGTGGAAGAGCTTGCATGTACACAGGACGGTGGATTATCTGCATTTGTGCATGCCTTCGCGCATTTGTTTATCTTTTCCCCCCGTTTGTGCATTAGACTGGATGAGTTGCACGTGGGTCAGTCTTTAAATACTGTGCAGCAAAGTCTTTTTCAAATCATAAATTCTTTTCAATTAGAGAACATAAAATATGTCCCCCTCATCATGAAGTTCTTGCGCACTAGAATATCGTAGACAAATGTGATAAATTATAAATACTGAAGCAGAATACAAAAAGGGGTACATTCAGTCACTGATGACTATTTTATAGATGACTTTTCACTCTTTGGACTCTCCTGTTGGATTTTATTTTTCTGGTTTATTCGTGCAAGTTCAAAATATCTTGGACCTAAATAGTAGTTGAGACTACTAGAGTTCTTACTGTACTTTTAGAGCCAGTTATCTGAGATCTTAAACAAGGCTTTTATTTATTGCTTCATAGTGAATAAATCTGTCTTTTCAGCCTAAGCAAAAAGTTTTCTGTCTCCCCTCTGCCTGCCAGACAGGATATTCATCACAGTGGTGCCATAAGCATCTGCACATGGAGACACCCACAGGCATTTAATCTAACTGTACTCCACCTGCATGCAGTCGTATATAAGATTACATACAGTTCTCTGTAAAGCTCCATTGGGATACCATAATGGACCTGATGACAGTGTTCAGGTTGTGGGTGTCCTTCCCTTCCTAGTCATTCATACTGAAGACAGAGCCTTGGGAAGTTCCCTGAAGACACAAGTAAAGCCTTTGTATTATTACATGTAACATTATCTCTGTTCAGAGCCTGTCCTGAGACCAGTCAAAGCCCATTCGGTGATTATTGTGGAGACTAGGTTGGGCGAAGGGTCAGAGAGTCAGAGCAATGTGTGTGGTCTCTTGAAAGTCACGTGTGTTTGCACCCGTGCATGTGTATATGCGTGTGTATTCAATGCATTTGCTGTGTGTGGGTGTTGGGGCTTAGTCACAAGGCTAAACACTGCAGCCCACACCGCCACAATGAAACGGCATCAGACTCTAAACACCGCACAGTTTACAGTCTACACTTTTCTTTTTAAACCAATGTTAAGTTAAATAGAATGCCAGGCTTCGTAATGAGGAGCCCACATGAAGCTGTGCAGCTCAACAAATATGTTTGATGTCACCAAATGCTCTGACAGTAAATGTTTAATTCTTTCCCCATCAGGAAGCAATACAGGAGGGTTTTGTCCAGCGTTGTCACCATCCAGAAGAACTATCGCGCTCACTTTTGGAGACGCGTCTTCCTGCGTCTGCGCTCGGCCACCATCATCCTGCAGAAGCATCGCAGAGGCCAGCTTGCCCGATCCCTCTACCTCCAGCTCAAGGAGGAGAAGCAGAAGCGAGAAGAAGAGGAGAGGAAGAAGAGAGAGGAGGAGGAAAGGAAGCGAGTAGAGGAGGAGAGGAGGAGGATGGAGGAGAGGAAGCAACAGGAGGAGATGAGAAAGAAGGAAGAAGAGGAGGAGGAGGAGAAACGAAGATTAATGGATGAGGAGTTGAGAAAGAGAGCAAAAGAGGAGGAGCAGAGACTGATTAGAAACAGAGAGGAAGAGAAGAAACTGGTTGCTGAAGGGGACAAAATGAGGTATACTAAGCTTGTGGGATTTGCTGCATGTCACATGACTTTTCCCACTTTCTTTTCTAATGGTTCAATATCTTTTTCTTCAGGAACTCACTGGTGAATGGCGCTTGCCAGCAGGTAACCCACCTGACTTTTCTGCTGTCTATAAGAAGCCGTTCATATTAAATAAAACGTAATCTATGAATATAGCAGCTTTAAGTTTAGCTTTTTCTCCTGTCAACAGAATGCACACACTCGGTCAAAAAGCCACACTTCGGAGGAGGAGAGCCGTCAGATGGAGGAGATCTTGCGGCTCGAGAGAGAGATTGAGCGTCTGCAGAAGCAGCAGGAGGATGGTGTGTCCCTCCTCGGAGACTTCTCCCATGAAGAGCTCCGGCAGATGAGGGATGCTGAGATCTACAGACTGGAGAAGGAAGCTTCCCGCATGGCTACAGAGTTCCTGGAGCTGCTGGACTTTGGTGGTTTAGAGCCCTCACTTTCAAGTGAGGAGAACCTCCATGATCCATCAGAATCTACAGCTCCGCTAGCTGAGGAGGAAGTGGATGAGGGCTTCCACGCAGATGATGAGTGCATTCCTTTACCTGACTTACCTCCCCCGGCAGCAGTTCCTCTAGACAAGGAAGTGTTTCAAAGTATGCCCCCTCCTCCACCTCCCTTTGCAGAAGGACTTGTGGTCTCTTCCTCCTCAGGTGCTTGTCCGAATGGACTCAATCATCCTCCTCATTCGATAGTAACTAATGGAGAAAGGCAACCATGCCTGGGAACCAGCAGAGCATCAGACTTTGAGCCTTTGACAGAGGAGTCATCCCACACAAACCTGCCAGATGCAGAATCTGACTATGACCAGGAAGAATTTGAGGAGGCTCATGGGAGCTCTGGTGCTAGCACAAATGACGGCCATGTCACAGATGAAGAGGTGCTTGGGAGATCCTCCTGCACCCAGAACAGCCTGGACTCCTTCAGAGGCAGCTCAGATTCGGTGAGAAATAACAAATAATGCTGTCGTTTCATTAAGCTGATCTGATAATACAGTCCAAATGAGGATTTTTTTTTAGAGTTGCATCTGATGTCCAGGAAAAGCAGAAGTTATCACGAGAGGAAATTTCCTTGAAGAATTGTAGTCATGTTTACTAAAAATTTTTGTAAAGTTTACAAAACTTTTAGAAAACTGTCTTCTTAATATTCAACCTACATCAACACTAGAAACATTAAGAATCTATTGTTCAAACACAACTTTACTAAATTTCCTCTGTATACTGTCCCACCTTTCCACACTTTGCCTCAAGAAAGTGCTCGACTGCATAGTCGGTTACAATAAGCATTATCACAAGTCTTACTTCATGTCGCACTCGCTGTTTATTTAATTTGGCTCTGCGTGTGAGCTTCTGAATCCTCATGCTGCATATTAGGAAAGATGTGCAAATGAGTTGATGTTATTGTGCATGGAATACTTCTAAAGACGTTTGTCATGGGATCCGACAGGATTTGGCCACCGTAAATGCAAAATTGTACAGATTTTAGTAAGGGTATGTTACACTGGTTGTTCAACCAAACCACCACCAAAAATTTCCAACTTAAGATCATCTTAATGCCGTTTTTTTTTTTTTTTTTTTTTTTTTTTTAGTTTATTGACAGTGACGAGGAGAATGACTGCTACGTGGACACAGATGAGGAAGTTTCTAATGGCAGAGTGACTCTGCTCAATGGGAGCGGGCCTCCATATTTCCATGGCTACCTCTACATGAAGAGTGAGTAGCTGTACTAAATCACTGCCCAGCGGGCATGCAAATGATTAATGCACAACTGAGTACAGCTTCTACCTTCAGCTTTTTTTAAACTCTGTTGCTGTTCTTGAGCTTATTTTGTACAGCATATGTTTGATTGTTTTCTTACCAGAGAATGTATGATTTTGCAGTCTTTATTAATGGCTTTAATGGTGTTCCATTTTTAATATCTCACTCCTATTTAAAATTTCCCTTTTAAAATAAAGTAAATTACATTTTTCCTATTTTCGTTCTGCACACCTCTACTTATCTCAGGTGGCCTGATGATCCCGTGGCGTCGCCGCTGGTGTGTGCTCAAAGATGAAACCTTCATGTGGTTCCGGGCAAAACAAGATTCCCTGAAATCTGGCTGGCTTTACAAGAAAGGAGGAGGAATGTCCACTTTGTCTCGACGCAACTGGAAAATGCGCTGGTTTGTTCTACGCGAATCAAAGCTCATGTACTTTGAGAACGACAGCGAAGAGAAGCTGAAAGGAACCATCGATATTCGCGCCGCCAAGTAAGTCAACTTACCTTCTGTTCATTAAACTAAACTAAGTTTTAATTGAATGGTCCATTTACAGTGTTGTGGTGGGTCTTTTTGCAGGGAGATTGTGGACAACCACGAGAAGGAAAATGCCCTGAACATTGTCACAGATGAAAGGACCTACCACATCTATGCCGAGTCCCCCGAAGATGCCAGGTACATTATACCCACATATTCTGTACCATTTACCCGTCCTGCAAGTAGTGTTTTACTTGGTCATCGTCTCACTGAAAGGGTGATGTGTAGGAATGAAGTTCCCCCTTGTGGTTGTCAGAGGAACTTCATGGTGTAATTTTCAATTACATGTTTGCTGACTTGGACTTTCTGAACTGCCTCTGACCCATTCAGTGGTTGGTTCAATGTGCTGAGTCGGGTCCACAGCGCCAGCCCGGAGCAGCTCATGGAGATGCACCACGAACAGGCCAACCCAAAGAATGCAGTGGTTAGTGTGGTTCTACCTCTCTGCTGCCTTGGCCCCAGCCTCGGCTCCATTTTACTGCAGTAGTGAAGAAGTGGTCCAGTTTTGGATGTTATAGTAATTTAAGTAATTTAACCTTAAGAATCTCCAGCTTCTTTTAACTGTGCAGACTTTTATCTCTCTTGACTGCATTTTTTTCTTTTATGGCTCACTGTCAGCTCGTAATACCAAACACACATAATTGCATCAACCATCTGCTAAACACATCTTGCAGTTATTCCTAACTTTTTTTCCTTTACTGCTTAGGGCACACTAGATGTTGGCTTGATTGATTCTGTTTGTGCATCAGACAACCCAGACAGGTAAGGAAATGTCCCTTAAACCAAAGCACTGTCATTTTTACATACACTGTTATCTAACATGATGCATATGAGCAAAGAAGCAAGGTGATAGTTTGTTTTTTTCCAGACCAAACTCATTTGTGATCATCACGGCCAACCGAGTTATCCACTGCAACACAGACACACCAGAGGAGATGCACCACTGGATAGGCCTGTTGCAAAAATCGAAGGGAGACACAAGGGTTGATGGACAGGAGTTTCTAGTCAGAGGTCACACGCAATCTCAGCTCTGCATAGTTGATTATAAATATATTATTTTACTAGCATGTGTGTCATTTTTACATCTGAATATGAATTAAGTAGGACAAGCTTTTTATCCACAGGCTGGCTACATAAAGAGATGAAGTCAGGATCCAAGAGCACTTCTCTAAAGCTGAAGAAGCGCTGGTTTGTTCTCACCACCAACTCCCTCGATTATTATAAGTCATCAGAGCGTAGCGCAACTAAACTGGGAACACTGGTCCTCAACAGCCTCTGCTCTGTGGTGCAGCCTGATGAGAAAATCTTCAAGGACACTGGTCAGTTTAAAAAAAAAAAAAATGCATGAAAAAAAGTTTAACAATATTCACAGTCAACTTGATCTATACATGCTTGTTAATGTGTAGGATGTGTTCACACTTTGCAGTATCCGCTGTGACATCTGCAGAGAGAAGTATTTCTCAATGAATATTCAGGTTTATGGGATTTATCTTCTGCCTTCTTTGCTTTTTGCCCAGGTTACTGGAATATCATAGTGCATGGGCGTAAACATTCCTACCGACTTTATACCAAAATGCTGAATGAAGCCATGCGTTGGGCCAATGCCATACAGGGAGCAATAGACAGCAAGGTTCCCATTGAGACACCAACACAGCAACTCATCAGGGACATCAAGGTATGGATATTCATTTATTATTATTGCAAATGTTTTGTGTCATCAGTTTGTTGTTAAGCTTAATTAAGCCTGCGTGTAATAAATAATTACACTAAACATTTTATTAACATAAAGGCATTGATTTGTATTATTATTACTATTTACTTGTCATGCAAACCTTTGGCAGGGACACACACTGTAGTGAAGTGAGGTACTTGCACTGCGTGCTGTGATCTTAATTGCTTTTTTTTTCTTTTCTTTCACTGTGCATTCAGCCATTTCTTTGGATTTACTACATTGAGACAGTGTTTTTATAATATTGCTGTTGTGCTGCTTCTTCTTTCCTGATATTCTTGCTTAAGAAACAAACTATAAATAAAGACTCTGATACTAATTCTGTCTTTTGTGTGTGTGCTCATGTGTCCAGGAAAGTAGTTTAAATGTGGAGGCTGTGGAGCAGACATACTGGAGGAACCCCATTCTGCGATATACCCAGCATCCTTTGCACTCCCCTCTTCTACCTCTGCCTTATGGAGATGTCAGCGTACCTTGTGAGTACTCTGGCATAAATCTACCATATCAAGCATTGCTAATAATCCGTTTGCTGATTGCAGGCACAAAATGATAAAATCAAGTGTTTAATTTCTTCTATTTAATTGAAATACTCTAATGGCATACATCAAATGCCAACGCTAGAACAGTTTGTTGTTTTCTTTTGAAAACTACACTCAGGGAACTTATTTTTCATACATTGTGTTAGATAATGCATGAGAGGTCTGGATTGCAGGCGGTCAAATTTAACATCTGAACTCTTCAGACATGCAGATGAATGCATTACTATCCTAGATACTTGCTTTCTAGCTGTATGTGATTACAAGCTGTGTGGCTCTATCATGATTGTATGAGTTGTATCAGTGGAAAGCACTTTAGTTTAATTCAACTACTTTCTTGGGGCAAGTGAGTATATGGTGTTAATATGAATTTTACCCCTGTCTATGTCTCTCAGTGCAAAAGGAAAAGGGTTATACCAGCTTGCAGGATGAGGCTGTGAAGATTTTCAACTCACTGCAGGAGATGGAGGCTCTCTCAGACCCCGTGCCAATAATCCAGGGAATCCTGCAGACGTGTCAAGACCTGAGGCCACTGAGAGATGAAGTGTACTGTCAGCTAATCAAACAAACCAATCATGTGCCACGCCCGAATAGTCCTGCTAATCGCGCCCACTGGCATCTCCTGACCTGCATGAGCTGCACCTTCCTGCCCAGCCGAGGCATCCTGCGCTACCTCAAGTTTCACCTGAAAAGGTATGTACGTGTTTTGACACATCACATCACAGCAATGGAGTCTTGAAAAACTGACATTTTCTGTTGCTGCGTCTCTGGGTTTCTGTCAGGATTAAGGAGCTATTTCCTGGAACAGAAATTGAAATGTTTGCTCATTTCATTGGAGAGTCTCTTAAGAAGACCAAAAGCAGGGAGTTTGTTCCTTCCCAAGAAGAAATCGTGGCACTGCTTACCAGACAGGAAATGACCACTACAGTCTACTGCCATGGAGGGGGCTCCTGCAAGATCTCCATTAACTCTCACACAACTGCCGGAGAGGTAAGTGAGCTGTTCTCCCATGTATGATCTGTTTTCAGTTTTTTTGTATTGTAAAACAAAAAGTCTATTAAATAAGTAAAAGCTATTTGGTTTGAACTCTGTCTCATTTTGTTCAGGTGGTAGAGAAATTGATCAGAGGTTTGGCTATGGAGGACAGCAGGAACATGTTTGCGCTCTTTGAGCACAACAATACCGTTGACAAAGCTGTGGAAAGCAGGGTGCTTGTGGCTGATGTTCTGGCAAAGTTTGAAAGGTATCTTTGAATTGTACTTATCTGAATAGCATTTTTATCTGTCGGATTTTTCTAAAGTCTGACCTCGGTTATGATTTCAACACAAAAACAAGACATGTAAATGACAGATTTATGGCTTTCCTTACCAGACTGGTTGGCAGTGAAGAAGCTCAGGATGAAGGCCAATGGAAACTCTACTTTAAACTCTACTGTTTCTTGGATGTGGAAAGCATGCCAAAGGAAGGGGTGGAGTTTGCATTCATGTTTGAGCAGGTATATTTCCATGATCATGTTCTGTTTTACTGACCCTATGGTCACAAATACAGTTAGCTTTAATGTTTGATTTTTTTCTTGTTTTTTCGTCAGGCCCATGAGAGTTTGACCCAGGGCCACTTCCCTGCACGTGAAGAGACCCTGCAGCACCTTGCAGCTCTGCGTCTGCAGTTCCTGTATGGAGACAAAGTGCGCATCACATGGAGCCTAGAAAGCGTTTATCCTGTGGGCCGTTTGCGCAGTCGCATCCTACAGTTTACCAAGGTGGGCGGGGCCTCGGCATCAGGTCAAACCCTCGAGCGTCGGCGAACCAGCTTTTTGGACAATACGCTACGCAGGGGGCTGAAGACAGGCTCAATGAAGAAGCAGCGCATGGAGGAAGAGCAGATGCTGGAGATGTGGATAAAGGAGGAGATGTCTGCCACCCGGGCAAGCATCATGGGGAAGTGGTCTCACCTCAAAGGTCTGGACCAGCACCAGGCCATGCTCAAATACATGACCATCATCAAGGAATGGCCTGGATACGGATCCACATTGTTTGATGTTGAGGTACATTTACACATTTAATCAGGATTTCAATCAGCTTTCATTGTCACCAATACTAACTTATTTTTATATATTACTAATTTATTCATCCCAGCACTAATCCAGTAGAAGCCCTGCCTTTTTTTCTGACTGTTGAATTCATGAATGTGACTTTAAAAAACATGTTGCTACATTTTGAACATGAGATGAAAGTTACAGTAACCCTTCAGGATCAGAGTTGGTAAACCCTGTTATACATGATCTAAATACATGTTTTTACTCTTTATACCACAGCACATACCAGGTCTTAAAAGTAGGATATTTGGTCAAAGCCTAATTTTTTCTAAAGACTGAATTTAGAGTAAAAAAAAAAAACACAGCTGGAAGAATCATGTCTCTCAAACTACCTTAATGGCAATGCTCAGTTTATTAAAGATGTTTTGAATCCAAAAATAACAACCTACTTCAGTTTTCATATAAAAAGTAGAGAATCACCCTGTGATAAGTCATGTGTGTGTTTACAGTGCAAAGAGGGGGGATTCCCACATGATCTTTGGTTGAGTGTGAGTGCTGAGAATGTGTCTGTCTACAAAAGAGGCGAGCCGAAGCCTTTGGAGACCTTCCCTTATGAGCACATCATCTTCTTTGGTGCTCCACAGCCTTGCACCTACAAGATAACTGTGGATGAGAGAGAGATGTTCTTTGAGACACCACAGGTACTTATGTTTTTTTGGTCTTATATATAGTTTTTTAGATATTTTTTACATTTGTAATATTTTATATAAGATAGAAAAAAATAGTTACTTCGTGCCGAGTAATAACATTACCCACAAAATTAGTTGTGAACCTTTTGTCATAGACACTCGACAGGAGTAAATACTTCTTTTAAAGGAGAACTGTCCGTTTTTCTTTCTTCGTTTTTTACACCTGCAACTCAGCTGAATGCAATTTTCATTTGTATCTTGGCAGGTTGGAGAGATCACAAAGATTATGAAAGCCTACATTAACATGATTGTGAAGAAACGCTGCAGTGTGAAGTCTGTGTCCAGTTACGGAACCAACTGGATCAGGTGATTTACTGGGGAGGACACAATATCTACTCAGCCATTCGGCACCTGACCCATAAGTCGCACGGAGAGAAAAGATGCAAGTTCCTTTAACTGAGACTGTGAGACAGAAATTTTGACTCAAGCTATGTGGCAACTCAGATGACCTCCATCCAGAAAGAAAACTTTCGGCAGAGCCAGAAATGTGTATTCCTCACTACTTTTGGCAAATGTGGTAGCATTTAAGAAGCTGAATCCTGAGTTTTGCTTCCCTCCATGCAGTATCCAGACATACTCCTTGCTCACCCGACTTAAACTACCAGCTTCAAACATGTTACTTGAAAAGAAATTCAGGTACCGCTTCCTTTTAATGTTCGCACAAAGCTGAGAGGACTTGCGCAACTTTTATGTCACCACAATTTAAAATGGGATTCACCTAAATTTCCAAAGTTGACAAATTCCCTTCAAATCTCACATAACTTTTATGAATGTTTTGCAGTGGTAAATGCACACTGACTGAGTTGGCACCTTTATTTAATTATTATTCCTTTTTGTCTGTAAAAAAATTGTGGCCCAATGTAATGAATGTTCTCCTGGATGGAGATTCCCTCAGGTTTATTGGATAAAAATGTCCCTTATCTTGCCTTATTTAAACATTGTCACTTGGAGAGTGACTGTGGCCTTGCAGGAGTACAGTATAACTAACATGTGATTACTTTGATATGTGCCACAAAAGCACATCTCTGACATATACCAGTATTTCTTCTAAACCAACAAAATGCAGCAAATAAGCAGAATTGATGTGATAATCCTCAACATATTTAAATGTTTCCATTAAGGTATTGATAATTAAAATCCATCAGTATATTTGAGCTTCTGTCCCAGAACTAATACTTTGAGCTGAGTTTCTTTTGAAATAGCCAAAACTAATGTTTATTGGTGTGTTTTAAAATGCATGTCAAAAACATTTCACTGCATCTGTGACTTTAGTTTGTGTATGTGTGTGTTGTTTTATAGTGACCTGAGCAGCCAGGTGAGGGTGGGGTATTTATTTTTAAAAAGGATTTGAGAGAGTAACTGCAGAGAAATGAATGTTTTGCTTAAAATGCATGAATGCAGATTTGTTAGTTTTTTCACTTGTTTGTGCATTTAGTGACACAGAAAGTAACATGATTCAAAGATTGACAGGATGTCCATAACTTGCTTTTGATTATCTCCATTTTGTGCTGTGCTTCTGAGCTTCTGTGACTGTTAGAAAACAACTGAAGTGTGTTGCCCTTAGTTCCTGTTAACATCTCACTGACTGGAGATTGTTTCCCTCCTATGAAGTCAGTACAAACACGAAGACATGGAGCCTATGTCAACCAACTTCCAGTAGAGTTCACAATTAGAATAAGATCTCAACATAATGAGCTTAGTATTTACCTCATATTACAACACTGTCTTCCATCGCTCTCCAATCATTCTCATTTAGTCACTCTGGTCAGCTGCCGGCGGCCACACCAGAGACTGATCTTGCCACTTATGATGACTGTCTTTATGAGATTTCTGATTGTTTTGAAGACAAAAAAAAATCTGAAAATGTTTTATATCAGAATTTAAAAATGCTTTAATAAATTATTGTATTTCAAAATCTCATTGTTGTGATCTCATCTTTATTATATCTACTGTTAACAAAAAAATTTGGGGACAGTTGATGAGTTAGACATTGGCACACAATGTATTATAAAGCAATTATATTAGTGTTTGTTGAAACACCCAAGTTGGAATTTGACGAAGTGTCCATATGTACATCTTTTTTCTAGGGAAAAAATTAGGGAATTGATTCAATGATTTTCTTTGCTTTGACTCAGCTTACTCAAGACTTGTAGAAGGCTTAAGTGTGTCTGAATTCTTAGTATTACTTTACTTGAGACAATTATTTCACACTCAAGGGTTATGTGCTGTAGCAGGGGTCTTAAAGGGCGCTTGGTATAATCTTTTATTTTTGTCTGCGAGAAACCATTCATTGCAAAATATGCATCTCATTGGTGACTATTACTTTTTTGGTTTTATGATGTCTAAAGACCAAAAAAGCTGCAACTGCAATATTTTTTAAAGAAAAATACATACATGAATTAAGAGTAAATCCGGGATTTACCTTCTCAATTTCACTGCTGGTTATTGGTTTTAAATGTCAAGAAATACATCCACAGTTACGTTTCACTCCTGTCTTTGTAAGACTTTGTAAAGAGCAGTATGCATGAAAACCGTTTACATCTTTATGCAAAATTTGATCTGTTTAGGTTCTAGCAAATAAGTCGTTGAATAAATATGCTCTTTTGTTTAGATATCATTGATAACTTGGAACTATAATCATTATTAATTAGCAAAACATTAAATATATGATAAAAGGTCATTTTCTTTTAGATTTCCTAAAGTATTAGCTTGAAGAGAGGCTTGATTTGTGACAGGTGGGTTTCAGAGGAGTCTCAGAGAGGAAGAAAATGAATAGCTGAAATATTATACATTGGTTCTGACTGTTTTCCCTCAGTGAGAACCTAATACTATATGGAGGAGTGTGTATTTTTAGAGTCTGGATGTTTTAGCTGGCATCTTATACTTTCCAGGTGTGAATGGAATTAAACAATGTTATAAGGATCTTACAGGTGTAAAGGAATTTAGCTAAACTTAGCAAAAAAGGTAATGTGAATGTGGTTTGTTTTTTTCCCCCAGCTTTATCTGATTTTAGCCTTACTCACTTACTTTGAAAGCCCCCTGTCCAAAACTAAGCTCAACTGCTTTGACTTTAAAAAAAATTAATCATTTAATTTAACCCAGATTTTTCACAATTTCCCAGATGAACACATAGTTTAGTGGTTTGTGGTCTGAATAATAAGTAAAGAAAGTTTCATGTAAATCTAGATTTTTCCCAACCTGGCCACCTTTATGTTTATCTATTCTTTAAATATTAAAAATTTGCTATGCTTGGTGCCACTTATATTGCCTTTGTGTATTTATTGTATAATCATCATGTTCAATCCTGACAGATGTTACTTTGACTGAGTAGAGTGCAGTTCAGCAGAGCCGAGTGGGTGGTAACATTAGTTGTACCAAGACATTGTAAGTCCTGTGGATTCAACCTTGGCCTGAAATTCTGACAATCTTTTTGTTTTTATGATGATCTTAAAACTTACTTCAATGATAATGCTTGAAATAACTTAACTTTTATTTTGCCCTGTTTCAATCCTCATTTTTTATCCAAATGTGTTTTTGTTTACTAAGTCATAATTTTATGTCTGATTTTAGTGCTAAGAACAAAATATCCGAGGCTGTTATTGCGTGAGTGTAGGCATTTTTCTTTAACCACAAAGCTTCATTATCAGTAAGATGTATCACACCGCACTACTTTCCTGACACCAGAGTCAGGAGTTAATGACGTCACCCCCGTAAAGCAGAGGTCCAGCCTTCACTAGAGTCCTCGCAAATCTTTTCTTAGCGCAGTCGAGGGTTATCGTTGGTAACATCATGTCAAGGTTTTTCACAACTGTTTTTGCTATATTTTTTTACTTTTCTTTTATAATTACAACCCAAGCGCAGACTCAGAGTCCGTCTCCATCACTGGGTAAGTTTTCTTTGCTGTTCTGCTTTGTTTCTTGACCACAGTCTGGTCAGGAGGCTGTCACATGACATCAGCAGCAACCAAAGAAGCCTAGACAATCAATCTCGATTTGCGCTTCGCTTATTTGTGTCTTAAATTCCTCATGTTCCACAGTAAATCAACTTTCACCGCCCCCCTCCAATATTGTCTTTAAACTTAGAGACTACTTAAAGTAGACTATGCCTTATTGTTTGCCATAAAATTAAAACTTTTTTTTTAAAGATTTCATTTCACTTTCATGTGCATTTGTACATGTGTTTTAGTTCTGTGTGAGCTGAAATCCAACACCAGCTGTGCTGACTGCCTGCAGAATGTCTCTGTAAGTGTACCATAATTCATCCAGATGTTTCTACCTACTGAATCATAAGTATCAAAGTTGACCCTTTGGTTCTCTGTTCTTTTCAGTGCTTGTGGTGCATCCCAACTAAACAATGCATTGACTATCCAGTGAAGAACATCCTTCCCCCCCGCAGTGTTTGTCCCCTGAATGATGCACGCTGGGGTGTTTGTTGGGGTAAGACTGCCAAAGTATGATCACTGATAACAAACCAAGGTATACCTTCTACAGTATGTGTTTTCAGATATTAAAGGGTTGGTGTATAGACATGCTTTGACCAAAGTATAATGCAGGGATATCTGTAAAACAACAAAATAAAAACAAAACAGACAATTGGGTGTGGATAAATGGAAAATATGTGTACTCCAATGTCAGATTTTCAAGAAAAGAATATATTGATTTGCAGACTAAATATTAATTCAGTCATTCATCGTGTTGCATACTGTTCATGTACAAATAAGATCAGCAGTCCACCAACATTCAAACCTCACTTTGTTTATTTATTTCTTAATTTATTCACTTATTCATTAATTCTTTTCTGAAAGCTGGTCATAATTTAGAGAATTTTAATCATTTCTCTATTTGATATACAGTCAACTTCCAGGTATTGATCATCACCATGTCAGTTCTGGCTGGTATCATCATCATTGCTGTTCTTGTTTGTTGCATCTGCTGCTGCAAGTGTGAAAGAATTGGGTAAGCTTTGAGTCACATGAAGTACTGACAGTGAAATCTGGTTTAACACGGAGACAAGAGGGGGAGATGGAGGGGGAGGCAGGAGGACACAATGGGTTGTTATTATGTAGAGCTAGCCTGATACCGCTATCCCCAAAGGCCTGCCAGAGTTGCAGTTTGACAAGAACTTTTTCTTCCTTTTTCCTATGTGTCTGCTTCTTATGGTTTTTATTTATTTATTTATTTTTTGTCACATTTTTAGTAAGCAAAGTGCTTTTAAGCTGCCATATTCCTTAAGTTTGGATGTAGCTTATACATATGTATATATATATATATATATATATATATATATATATTCTTCTATGTATATGCCACATATGGTTTAAATGGATTACTATGTGAGCATTGTCCAGTTTGTTTCTATATATATCAATGTGATATTTATGTGTAAAAGGGATTGATGTGGATATAAATACATAGTGTTATATCATAGGAACAAGAGAGAAGATGCACAAGTGGAGCGACAAACAAGAGCGAGGAAAGCTCGTCAGAAAGCAAGGTGAATGACTGAGTGGCAAAATCTAACCATTTCTTCTTTCAGTGGGTTCCTGTAATCATAACAACCTTCGTTAGACATTATTCTAATAAACAGAGAACAAATCCTTTTTTTCTGTTCAAATGTAAAATTGTGATTTCATGGATACAAAATCATATCAAAGCAGCCCTTTGTGCTGATTCTATAGCAATAATTCAAACTTAGTAGGCGTGAGTGTTGCGAGTGTTGTTTGTCATATATTTGTCTTTGTTTCTTTTCCTTAGGAAAATAGGAAAAGAGATGCAGCTAAGGCATGATGAAATCCGTCAGAAATATGGTAAGATCTGTGTCTTGTAGACGTTTGTGAATGAGCAAGTTAATAAATATGTATATGTGTCTATATATATATATATCTATATATCTATATATATATATATATATATATATATATATATATATATATATATATACACACACACATATGTGTGTGTGTGTGTGTGTGTATGAAATTATCAGTGGGTCATTTTATCGTGCTTTTTTTCTTTTTTTTTTTACTCATGCAGTGGTCAAACAGAAACAAAATGAAAATCAAAGTAGGACAAAGACATGATAGATGAGGTAAAGAGAATGAAATCTGAACATGTAAAACAACAGAACAACTAACAATGTAAAAAAATTCATAGAGCAAAAGAGAAGAATAAGAAGATTGAAATCCTAAAACTGATGAAGTGGTGCCATCTACTGAACAAATGCTAAAACCACAATAAATAAAATTGGATTATAACATTTTCTTGCTTTTAACCCACATATCCTGGTATTTAACAGTCAAAGCACACTCATTTCAATAATTCCTCATTGTCAATCTTGATAAAAAATTCTCAATTGCTCTTTTCAGGTCTGGCAAAGGAGAATCCATACTCTTGTATGGATGATCATTAAGAAGAATCTTACAGATGACTCTTTAAGATGATCTTATTGGTGCCAGTAACAGCACACAAGTATCTCATGATCAACTGTGATGGACTGATTTGAGTTTGGCGATATTTGAAAAAAAAACTTTATTTACCCAATGTTTAAATTTCATAAGGACATGATGCTCTATATGTGATGAAAGAGTGATACTGCTAATAACTTGACTGGATTTGAATTATTGTTAAGCTAACATGGTTTTCTGAAAACATTTAAAAGCATGTCAAGCATGTCATCACCAACAATGAAGACACATTCATGTTGTATTTTGCACAAAATGCAGCATTGTAGAATGTAACAAAGTTCAGAGCTGATTTTATTTGCAGGGCTTCTTTTGTAATAAGCAATCTCAGTTTTAGTCTGTGTTGGCATTACTGTTTTACTTTTTCACATAAGTTTTTTTTTCCAACTTTTGTTTTATTTTAAAATGTAACTGAAGTAATTTTAATTTTTTTAGTTTTGGTAAATTAACAAACTTGATTGGGTGAAAGAAATAAATGAAAGGAATGAACAGCTGAATGACACTTGAATTGTAAGTTATTCTTCTTTTTTTTCTTTCTCCCCTCCAACCATTGAAAAGAAGTTGTGATCTCAAATTTGATCAATAAATGGACATCGTAATTTTTTTAAAATTAGGATTTAATACACTGTATTTTATTTTGTAAAACCAAAAGCAACTACATAACCATAATTTTAAAATTAACTGCTATTCCTGTATTTTTTTTTAATCTCACCAGGCAATCAGAATAAAATAAATTTATTACATCACAAAACTAATTCATTAGAAACAAATGTTCATAAATCTGTCAAATAAAACGTGTATGTGTGTGTGTGTGTGTGTGAGAGAGAGAGAGAGGGAGAGAGAGAGAGTTCTACTAATGATTTGGTTTACACAAAGGTGCCTTTTTTGCTCCAGTTTTCACCTATTTGACGGGAGTGCGCAAACGCTTATACGCGCTTACGTATCCGCGTCCCCGAGAAATTAAGCAACACGTGACCCTTTTGGTCCAATTACATTTTAAATTTCAGGGCGGTGCGCGTTCCTGCTCCAAACGAAAGAATCGGAGGAGCAGTTAACCCGCTTTACCACCAAGAGCCTGACTCCACGTTACTGATTGATATCTGAGAAAGTGCCATAATGTCTGATGAAAAGCCAAAGGTCAGTACTGGTGTTCAATAACAGCTTCTTGTTCATGGATGTCAACAAACGCTTCTTCTGTCAGCTGGATGTTAACATTAGCATTTAGTGCTAAGCTAGCCCTGCTTCCAGGCTGTAGTCGACCCGTTTGAGCGGGTAGAAGAGGAAAACAAAGGTTTGCGGATATTTTGGCTTTAGGCGCAGGGCTCGGTACATTTAGTCTTCCTACATAATTTATACCCATTTGTGGTGAATTATAGGCTACCAGTTGGGCTAACTTTATTCGGAAACGTTCATTTTGGAGACTTATTGTAATGAATGATTTGTGTTTTTCTCGGTCCTTTGCGCCATTGTGGCTCTCTGCGCCAGTTTGGAAATGGATTAGCTTGCTGTGCTAACCGCTGCAGGAACATAATGAAGCCACGCCGTGCACATCGTTAGCTAACTAAGTCAGCAGCTGTTTTTGACTGATTAATGTTTTTCTGATGGTCAGTATGTTACTTCTGCCACTGATGGCTTTGTTGCAGGAAGGAGTGAAGACTGAGAACGACCACATTAACCTGAAGGTAGCCGGTCAGGATGGATCTGTGGTTCAGTTCAAAATCAAAAGGCACACTCCGCTCAGCAAACTAATGAAGGCATACTGCGAAAGACAGGCAAGTTCATGTTGACACACTGAAAATCAAAGCCTTGACTTCTAGCGGTGATAATGTATATGTCAGTAACATTTTTTATTGTATGAAAAAGTTAATGGTGATATTAAGCACTCACTACTTTTTTGTTTTGTATAGGGTTTGTCGATTCGTCAGATAAGGTTTAGGTTTGATGGACAGCCAATCAATGAAACGGACACACCTGCACAGGTTGGTTAAACAATGCATCATCCCTTTCTGAAGTGTAGTTTACTTATATGGGAATATTTTGTAGAGCTGCATAGTATGAATTATGACATGACAGTCATGTTTAATTTCACTTGAACAAACTTGGATTAAATAAGTGTAATGATGTATTATGGCTACATTTAAGTGCCATATCTGTCAAGGTTAAGTTCTTTGTCATTGTCCCTAATGCATGGCTTATACAAACATGATTGTCCACTAAAACTAATAATACAATAGAGCCTTAAATAATTAAAATGCTTAAGATAAAACAATGAGAAAAAGAAATGCTACAAAAAGTGATTATTTACATTTTAAAAAGAACAAATCTGTGGTGGTTTAGAAATCCTGTTTTTTTGGGGGGGGGCTGTAATATCTCAGGCTCTTTGTCTTTGGTCTTGTGGTTCTGAATCTTGGTTCTCAGGGAAGTCATGCAGTCTTTGTGTAGAGCACTGTTTTTTCAATCATAGTTGTCGGGACCAACTGTCCTGCATGTTCTTAGAGGTAACTCATCTGTAACACACCTGAATAAATGAATTGCTCAATAACAGTCTTATAATATGATGAGGAGGTTCATTAGTCTGAATCTGGTGTGTTGGAACATATCCAAAACCTGCAGTGGGTCCTTAGGGTCTGGAATGAGAAACACAGGTGTAGTGGATGGTTCCAACAATGTGAAACTTAATATCTGAATTGTGAAAAGATTATATGAACTTGTTGTGAGTGTGAGACTGATATGTTTACAGTTTTAACTAAAAATATCTTTGATAGCCACCTAATTTTGGGGGTGTCCAAGTCTGGTCCTCTCGATCTACTGTCCTGCAACTTTAAAATGCAACTCTTTAACACACCTGAATCAAATGAATAGCTTGTTATCAGGCCTCTGAAACTTGATGACATATAGATAAGGGAATTCAGCCATTTGATTTTGGTATGTTGGAGGAGTGTAGCGTCTAAAAGTTGCTGGATAATAGATCTCAAGAACCAGATGTGGGTACCCCTTACTGATGTATCCAATTATGCATAATGGTCATCCATATACAAATGTCTTGTTCTTTGTCAAGTTTCACTCAATTTGACATTAAGATTCCAAGAATGAAATTAAACATGCACTTCCTACAACTTCTGTCCTGTCTAGCATAGTCAGAATCATTTACTGTATGCTGAAATGATGTATATAAAGCATTGTTTCTCAGTTTTGATCCTTGGCATGTCCTGCATGTTTTAGAGGTAACTGTATTTTAGCACACCTGAGCGAAACTGGCTCATTAACAGGCTTGAAAAGGACTTTAAAAGAGTTCATTATTCTGAATCGAGTGTGCTGCAGTATGAATGCCTCGGGACCTTGACTGAGAAGTACTGATATAAAGAAATGCTGTTAGTAAGTTTAGGATAAGTAGATCCTCATCTACAACTGTTCAGATAAGACATACATTTTAAACAATTTTCCACACATATATGAAGCAGTGGTGTCTATTTAGCCTGTCAAAATGACATCAGCGATTGATTTTTTTTTTCTTTTTTTCTTTTCTTTACATTTTCATTTAAATGATCAGATTGAAGATATTTTTTACACTAGTAAAATGGTTTTTACACATCAATAAGTTTTGACTACATTTCTTTAAGAAATGAGAAAATGGTTCATCCAGAAACGTCTTGGTTTTCTTTGGTTTAGCCAGATGGAGGGAAAAGTGTTGCTACCAACACTTTAGTAAGGATCAATACAATGGCTGGGGAACCTTGGCCCTCATCCTGAAAGTTTTTCATGTCTCCCTGTTCCAACACACCAGATTTAAATGAATGATGCCCTATGCAGATATTGATAAGCTTTTTGATCCATTTGATTTGAATCGGGTTTGCAGGACCAGGTAAGTATGGAAAACCTGCAGGATTCTGGCCCTTGAGGACCAGTTTCCCCACCCCTGACCTATGTAGATCTTTATTGTAAACTATGTACAAGACATTTTACTGCACTTTTTTTTCTTTTCTTTTCAGCTGGAGATGGAGGATGAGGACACTATTGATGTTTTTCAGCAACAAACAGGAGGGCTCTAAGTGTCATGGAGACTTTTGGTAGAGTGCCCCTCCTTTTTTTTTTTTTTTTTTTTTCTCTCCCTCTCCCTCCTCCACGTTTTTCTTTTTTAAATTTTTTTATTTTTTATTTTAAACTAGATTCGATGTCAAGCTGTTCATGACAACAACAGCTTTCCTCACTTAAGGGCCAAATCTTGGTTTTGAGATGCAGGGTAGTCCTTTTAAAACAAAAAAAAAGTTTTATTCACAGAAGTGGATAATTTTAAATTGTCCAAGGCAGGGGCACATCGCATATCACATGTTCTGTAATCATTTAAAATTAGAAGATGGGAAGGGGTTGAGCAATGCGATGTCCCTGCTCAATATTCCTCAATAAAAAACGTAATTTTATTTTTTGGGGGGGAGGAGGAGGAGTTTTTTTAGGAACCTTTAAAATAAGATCGAAGTCCATTTCATATAAACGAGCATTTACCACAAGCGAAGAAAATGTGCATGGAAAGATTAAATAATTAATGCTGTTGCCCAGAAAGCAGCTTTTACAGAACAGTAAACAGTGACTGGTTTCTGGACCAAAAAGGGTTCTTTTTATAGAAGTGTAGATTTAAGTTTGTGTATATTTGCGGTTCATACTGTCACACAAAGGAGAAGACCTTCCTTCATGTGTAAACTTACTTCATATCTTACCTTGATCTCAGAAAAGAAAGCATCATTTTACTGATTCATTGTCATTATGAAGTAAAATATTTCAGTCACTGTATACATACCCCGTGCTTCCTGTCTTGCCAATTTTGAATAAGTTTGTAAAAAGTCTATCAAAACATTATGTACGTATTTTTATTAGTTGCTTGTGTCTTGGTAGATATTTTGTTTAATAAAAATGTCCCAGCATTGTAAAAATGTAATCTTTTAGAATTTCAGTGTCGTTGGGTTTTTTTTTTCTCCCCTTTTTTCATTTGTACATTATCTTGTCTCTATTCTGTATACAATAAATATAGTTTGATACCTCTTGAGTTATGTGTTTGTTTCCATTTTTGTCTGAGTGCTGCGAAGTGAATATTCACACAAAGCAGAGTGGATGTATTCAAATGCTCAGTTCTTGTGTAAACATTCGGTTGTGAAACTGCTAAAAGGACAACCAGTGCTCAAAAAAAAAAAAAAAAAATCTTGTCTAACAGATGTGCAAATAAACATTGTGATTACTCATTTGTTATTAATGGAATTTATTTAATTATGTGAGATTCTAGAAAGTATTCAGATGGCTCAGGTCTTTCTTGAAGGCTTCTGGAGCTTTGTCTGCGTTCAGCACCAGATGGACATTTATGTATCTATCTTTATTCTAAGAAGTTCTCCCAACAATAAATTTTACTTATTTATATTAATTATATTTACTTAATTATATTTATCTCAGATACGAACTGCTGCTTGTGGAAAAGCCATAAGGAAGTGGTTAAAACCATAAAGACCTACTAGGAAGGATGATTGACCTAATTTGACATTTAAAGAGGAAATAAGATTACAAGGGGGTCTCTAAAAAGTTGAGAAAGATGGATCAGAGGTACGACCATCATTGATGTCAAGTATCTCCATAAGTTTTCTTAAAACCATTAAACACCCTGGTGCAGTCCAATGTACTAATGACATTGGAGAAACCTGTAACATAATTTCTCACAATGACTTCACAGTTTTACACTGTAAATGTGTGATTTCTCGTATCAGCAATTCTATTAAATCCTCTAATTTCGCAGTCCTCTGTCCAGGGATGGATGTGAACAACCTCAGATAATGCTTTAATAGCGGAGTGCCGAGTGTCTATTTGTGCCCTACTTAACGCATTTCAGGCTATTTTAATACTTTACGCTTTCTCCTTTTGTTTTATAACTGTGGTATTTGTCCCTCTTTTAAAATGAGCTCCTTGACAAGTTAATACGCTTCTAATAGGAATTCTTGCTCCCACTGAGAAAAGTACGGCTATTCTCGTTGCCATGGAAGATGCGGCCGCGCACTTATCCAGGATAAGTTTCACCTGGCTCGATGAATCCGCGTCTACTCATCCTGGCTTTGGTCTTTGCGCAGCCAATTAAGCTTGGCTTGGATTAGCCCGGCTAAATTATTTATCCTGGCCTGGGTGTCTGAATCCTACTTTTGTGCAAGAGGAACATGGGAAAACAAAGCAGTCCTGGGGGAAGAGGTGGAGGTAAAGTTAGTTTGATGTTTGATATTCAACAGATATTCGGACACCCAGTCTCCCGACCCGAAGCCACCTCGTCGTGGGGTTAAGATGCACGATGCAACGGTCTTCTTAACTTCATACCTTCCATCTATATATGAACACCCAGTCTCCTCGTAATGAATTGCCGACCCTAAGCTGCTTTGTCGTGGGGTTGTGACAGCAAATTTCACCGCAGCGGTCTTCACCACCGGCGGATAGTTAGGGACCGTCAACAAATTAACCATGGCAGAATTTAAACATAACTATCTCCGCAACCACTGGGGCTATGAATGTCAAAACAATTTTAAACAGTTTACGATTTATCTGTGAGTGCTACACTGCCTTTATTTTCTCCATTTTCATCTAGTCCTATTTTATATTAATTTTTAATCAATTCAAACATCAATAGGTTTTTACTCACGTGACTTACACACCTAAAATCACTGCCTAATTACTAGTCCAGTCCTGCCACACATTGCACAGCCTTTTATTTTCCTCATTTTCATCTTGTGGGATTTTATATGAATTTTTTAAGATTTCAAAGTTCAATAGCTTTTTAGTCATGTGACCTACACACTTCAAGCAATGTCTAATGGAGCAGCTATTCCTGCTACATGTTGCACAGCTTTTATTTTTTCCATTTTCATCTTGGGTTATTTTATATAAATTTTTTAAGATTTCAAAGTTCAATAGCTTTTTAGTCATGTGACCTACACACTTCAAGCAATGTCTAATGGAGCAGCTATTCCTGCTACATGTTGCACAGCTTTTATTTTTTCCATTTTCATCTTGGGTTATTTTATATAAATTTTTTAAGATTTCAAAGTTCAATAGCTTTTTAGTCATGTGACCTACACACTTCAAACACAGCCTAATGGTTCAGCTAGTCCTGCCACATGTTGCACAGCCTTTATTTTCCTTGTTTTCATCCTGTGGTATTTTATATGAATTTTTTAAGATTTCAAAGTTCAATAGCTTTTTAGTCATGTGACCTACACACTTCAAGCAATGTCTAATGGAGCAGCTATTCCTGCCACATGTTGCACAGCTTTTATTTTTTCCATTTTCATCTTGGGTTATTTTATATAAATTTTTTAAGATTTCAAAGTTCAATAGCTTTTTAGTCATGTGACCTACACACTTCAAACACTGCCTAATGGTTCAGCTAGTCCTGCCACATTTTGCACAGCCTTTATTTTCCTTGTTTTCATCCTGTGGTATTTTATATGAATTTTTTAAGATTTCAAAGTTCAATAGCTTTTTAGTCATGTGACCTACACACTTCAAACACTGCCTAATGGTTCAGCTAGTCCTGCCACATGTTGCACAGCCTTTATTTTCTCCATTTTCATCTCGGGTTATTTTATATGAATTTTTTAAGATTTCAAAGTTCAATAGCTTTTTAGTCATGTGACCTACACACTTCAAACACTGCCTAATGGTTCAGCTAGTCCTGCCACATGTTGCACAGCCTTTATTTTCCTTGTTTTCATCCTGTGGTATTTTATATGAATTTTTTAAGATTTCAAAGTTCAATAGCTTTTTAGTCATGTGACCTACACACTTCAAGCAATGTCTAATGGAGCAGCTATTCCTGCTACATGTTGCACAGCCTTTATTTTCTCCATTTTCATCTCGGGTTATTTTATATGAATTTTTTAAGATTTCAAAGTTCAATAGCTTTTTAGTCATGTGACCTACACACTTCAAACACTGCCTAATGGTTCAGGTAGTCCTGCTACATGTTGCACAGCCTTTATTTTCTCCATTTTCATCTCGGGTTATTTTATATGAATTTTTTAAGATTTCAAAGTTCAATAGCTTTTTAGTCATGTGACCTACACACTTCAAACACTGCCTAATGGTTCAGGTAGTCCTGCCACATGTTGCACAG
The DNA here is from genome assembly GCF_933228915.1 of Telmatherina bonti. Classification (NCBI taxonomy): domain Eukaryota; kingdom Metazoa; phylum Chordata; class Actinopteri; order Atheriniformes; family Telmatherinidae; genus Telmatherina; species Telmatherina bonti. The sequence goes on along the minus strand of NC_136613.1, from coordinate 21,841,412 downwards.
CCTTTATTTTCTCCATTTTCATCTCGGGTTATTTTATGTTAATTTTTTGAAGATTTCAAAGTTCAATAGACTTTTAGTCATGTGACCTACACACTTCAAACACTGCCTAATGGTTCAGCTAGTCCTGCCACATGTTGCACAGCCTTTATTTTCCTTGTTTTCATCCTGTGGTATTTTATATGAATTTTTTAAGATTTCAAAGTTCAATAGCTTTTTAGTCATGTGACCTAAACACCTCAAAACACTGCCTAATTTCTCATCCAGTTCTTCCACATGTTGCACAGCCATTACTTTTTCCATTATCATCTTATGTCATTTCATATGAATTTTTATATTGAACAAGAGAATAGCTTTTTATTTAAAAAAATTGTTTAAGTTTTTTATTGATGAGCATGTACATGCATTTCCGAACATACAAACCAAAATACAACCGTATGAAAAAACAACAAATTATAAAAAAACAAAAAAAACAAAACAGCAAACAGCATATGGAACAACAAAAAGAGGAACAAGAACATCACATGCTTTGCAACTCCTTTGGTTTTCTGAGGAAAAAGGATTGATCAACATTTCAGATTTTCATATGGACCATTTCAAGTATATGTGTCAGTTGTGAAAAGTAAAATACAATCTCAAATTTTTCTTTTAAAATAAAATATATTTTTGAGACTTACACGTCATCAGCAACAGAGACAACACCTCCAAATGCCTTTCTTTAACTTTTTGAGGAGTGTTGTGGTCATCCCAAGGCACAGTTGGTGGAACCATCTTTTGCATGAGTCACACTGGATCTATAAGGTAATTGACAAACAATAAGAATAACAAAGTCTTACTCATACACTAACTTGGCCCAGTCCTGATAATCTAATATCATCCAAAATCTTAGCTATTCTCTGATAATGCAGGATTTGCATTGTTCATTGAAGATCAAGGTCAGATTAAACCTTGCAGACAGTTTTACTAATGTGCCAACTGTCGACATATTACAAAAAATACAAAATACTGTTCATGTCTAGCGTTATTTAGATCAATGCGCATTGCATTATATATACACAACTATTTTAGAAAGAGATGTGGTGATAATCACCTTGTTGTATAAAACAAAATAACTAACCCACATTGTCTTTGAGCCACCTCCAGGGGGCTTGTCTGTTGCACACATTGAACAATCTCTGTCTTCATCAAAAACTGCAACAAAAAGCCTGTATATTATCTTTCACTGCAAAGGTTGCAGTGTAATTACATTGATTTTAATATCCTATTTTACTTTTTCTTTTATCTACACACCTGAGCTTTCCAGAATATCAGCTGCCATCTCCTGCCGCTTGGCTGACATTGATTGTTTTGATGTGTCAATGTTAATGTCTTTGGGGATATGGGGGTGGTGTTCCACGACCTTCATGGCCATCTGCTCAGACATACAAAACATATTGTGATTTTCATTAAAAATGTATTATGGACTGAAGTGAAAGAGCATGTGTTTTCTGACTATTTTTATACATGCAATAAACATCTTACTGTATGAACTCACCTGCATCACCAATACACCACAGCTGAATGTGTCCTGTTGTATGGTATGGTTAATGACCCCACCTATCCACTTTTTATCCACCCAGTCACTTTTGCTGTGGCAGGTTCTTCGCATCTTGAAGTATTCCCTCATAAACAAGATATGTTTTTCACAAATTGGTTTTTGTTTGTATGAGCGTAATGGTAAAAAGTACATGGAACACACTTGTATAGCACTTTTATCCAAATAGTTAACAATTTTGCATTCTTTCACCTATTCACACACAAGTGATGGTAAGCTGTCACATAGTGTGCTTGTACAACCATCTGTATCAATTAGAATTGCTATGTGAAAATATATACAAAATAAAATCTAAACCTTAACTACAATTGTATACATGTTGTTTATTTTCTGACTTGAAATCTTTCCTTTTACATAATGTTGCCTAATAAATCATATGTTTTTATGTTGAGCTTGTCATTGTAAACAATGACCATTGTGTTGGTGTTGCATGTTATTGACATGTCTTAAATGTATTTATGCCTTAAATAAAATCAAGAGCTCATAGCAGTTAGTACAAATGATGTATGGGTGTATTACTTAAAAAACTAATGAAACTCATTTACACCACACCATAGAGATATTTAATTTTACCTGAATCTGGTTGCAGCATGAATCAAGTTTTTCATTTTGTCCAGTAGGATCCACAACAAATACCTGGCTGGTTGGTGCATGCAGAAACTGTGAAAAAATGTTAAGCTTAACAAAAAATTGCCTTAAATGCTTGGATCAATGATCTTTACAATTTATGTAACAATACTGACCAGAAACTTCCAGTGGTTGTTGTTGATGTTTAGAAAACTAATAACTGAAGTGTATTCCTCAAAGTTGACCTATAATATAGCATCTGACATTAGCCTATAAACAATACATCACGGTAAACCATTTGCTACCTATAATCCAAATGTAATTTAAATGTACCTTTGGAAGGCTCTGTCGACGCATCTCAGTTCGTATCCCATTCATTATCACCCCTGCGCTATAGTGGTTTAATACATAAATACTGTGTCCAGGTCCTTGTTTTTTCAATGCCACTTCAAAGAAGCACTCAATAGTCTAAAAAAATAAAATAAAATAAAAAATAAAAAATGGCATTTAAAGTGTGGCACTCATCCAAACATATACATACATATATATACATACATACATACACATATATATATATATGGACTGCTACTTAAGAATGCTTAGATCAATGTCTGCACCAAGACGTTGCAAATCTCTTAAGAGTCTGTTGTGGGAAGTGCAATCACCTTTGCAGCCATCTGTTGGCACAACTGGATCAGAGACGGAGATAAAAAATAAATAAATAAATAGACATAACTGGAGCCGCTGAAGGTGATTGTCCAAGAGAGAAGCTGCTGAGAATAGTGGGTGATCTTTCACATAATCTACCCAACACAGTGAAGAAACAACAGCGCGTTCAGTGTGAGGCTTTAAGTCCAGCACAAGACAGAAAGACACCGGAGATCATTCCTGCCAGCAGCCATCACCCTCTGAAGAAAAGTACTGAAATATTCTAATCATTTAGCTTACTTTAATTATTGTTGTTTTGTTTTCAGGAAAAGAAAAACCTTATTACAACAGTGTTATTTCCCTCTGGGATAAAGTATTTTTCCATTTCATTTTTTGGTGCAATTCAGGGTGCAGTGTATTTTACAAACGCTAGAGGGTCCTATTTCTCTAAAGATAAAAGACTCAATCCCTGCGTTTATGCACGTGTTTAATCGCCAACTCAGAGACTGAATTCTCATGTCCTGAAATTAGAATTGAAACACACATTTGTTGCTACAGTCCCAGCCCTGCGAGGGCTAAACATTCACAAGCCCCCTTTTATTCTTATTGAAGCGCACTTGATTTTACAGATGTTAGTGAAGAGAACAGCCAAGTGAAGTCCCTGCGAGGCTCTCACAATACTCTGATTGTGCTGTTTTTACTCATGGCTTCTATTTGCATTGTAATCTGTCCCCATGGAGACATGAGCGTTACAGTAAAAGAAGTCAGTCGTATTTCCCCTTTTGGTCAGAAATAGTACTTTGAGATGCCCCATTTTGCCACAAACCACCTTGTAGAAAGGCCACTGTTGGAACATCCCCCTGTTGACTTCCCTTATATTCATTTATAGCTAGTGTTAAGGGATTTTTATAACTTTTTTAATATGCTTCTTACTGTCATTTAGAAGAAAAACCATTTAATGGCCTTTTTTGCTTTATCTTCTAGTTATAACTTGATTGGGGTAGCTAGATGGGATGAAAAATTCAATTAAATTCAATTCAACTTTATTTCTATAGCACCACTTCACAACAATGTTGTCACAGGGCACTTTGCATACATGGGTCAACATATACATCATTTTGAGCCAAAAAGATATATGTAGATAGACTAATGACACTATGGGGCTAAATTGGACAATAAGTACACACAGACAGACAAGAATCCTGTCAGCTTAGTCATTCGTGTATTTTATTTTGTTGCTGTGTCACTGTTAGTTGTATCGAGGACACTTAGGATTCAGCACACAACCCTATTTGTTTCACAAAGAGTAAATGAAATGAAATGAAAACAATCTATCTTGAATTTTTTCAAGTTCAGTTATTGTTTAGCTGGGCTCATCCATTAGTCTGCAGTCATATGACTTATTTATAAAAATGATAGGTAGACTAAGCTTCTATATGTACAATATGTTTCTTACATAACACAATGACTCAAAAATTTGAGCCAGGTGTGTTGGAGCAGGGATACAAAACTTGCAGGATTATGTTCCTCAAGGACCGAAGCTGGACCCCTTTGGTTTATGTGTTTTAATAATACACATATCCTCACATTATTGAACAAAGAAGAGTGAACTGAAATATGATCTACAATATTATCTAAGGGTGTTGCACTGAACTTGTGCCAAAATCGGGTTAAAGAGAGTCATACTGGGAGGAAAATGGCATGTTTCTGCATTGGTTTTTGGTTAATCAGATTATCACACAACAAACATGAAGCAACCCTGCCTTACGGCTGATGATTGCTGGGATACACTCCAGTTTCCCTATGACCCTAAATTGGACTAACAGTGTAGAAAATGAATGAACAAACCTGGAGCAATGAAGAGGAATACTGCACAGTTTTAGAGTGGGATTTCAATTATGTCACTGTGGTAAAAAGGGATTTGATAAGGAACTCATAAGGATATGAATATCTGCTTTTTTTCCCGTTATTACTAATAATGAGGAAGTGAATGTAAAAACGTTCTCTGGTTTCAAGCTTTATGTGTATGTTTTTAATCTAAATATTTTGACCTCATGTGTCTTTAAATAGATTAATGGATCCTTGGTGTTTATTTAGGTTCTTAAGAAAACCACAAGCAGCATAACCTAAGTAAATAACACTTATTAAGAGCACAAACATGTGTTATATAGCACATAATATATACAAGGGGAGGGGTCCACAAACAGGACAAATCAAGTTAACTGAGTACACGTAATGATCCAATGAGGTCAGTCAGCTGTTACTTGCATTCTCAGTGTGTCCAGCCAGCTAACCTCAGATGTGGCATCCTCCCTTGTGGAACGGGTCCAGCAGCCTGAATGAACCACTGTGCAAGGGGAGAACCTATGGATAATCTCCAGAGCTCAGCTTGGTGATGTCACTCTCTTGTGTATGATGGAGCCTGCACCCTGAAGAGATCAGATTTCTTCTAAATGTTTTCTGAATATCCCAAAGTGGGAAAAAAAAGAGATTAATATCTTTAGAGTTATGCAAATCCTCTGAAAAAATTCCAGATAGCTGCAGATGCTGCTTGGAATAGAAAATTGCACAACTCAATAATTTTTTCCCAGAAACCTTTGTATTTAGGAAGATTTTTGAGATGGCAAGAGACAAAAAGACAGAATCACCAACAACAACTTTTTTTCAGACATTTAGATTTTTAGCTGAAAATTCCTAGAGTGATAGTAACCGTGACGAAATTGCGTCACTGAAGCAGCATGCACAATATTACAGCTCTGAAAATAAAACTGCAAAATGTAATTTCAACAATATGATTAGTGATTTGGTTTGTGAAGATGCATCTGAACAAACCATAAGACCTCTGGAATGATCTCTGAACAGAGCGGACCAAAATGGAGATGCTTGGCCATAATGCACAGCAATATGCACGGTGAAAATCAAACACTGTCAAGCATGGTGATGATGAGGGGCTGATATTAATTATTTATTTTTTGGCAGCCACAAGACTAAGAATTCTTCTCTATACCAAACTATTGTGGTGCCAAATGGGAGGTTATCTGTCTGACAAAAGCTGTCACTGAATTTGAGTTATATGATAATAAGCATCCAAATGACTGTACACAAACATGACAGAAGTGTCTTAAAGCTGTAATGTTCTTTTTCAA